>NC_091790.1:22424242-22727272 GCF_041296235.1 Equus asinus | reverse complement strand
AAGTAAAACGGAGAAATAGAAAGTCTGCCTTTTCTTCTTCTGGCCCAAACGTGTTTATCTGAAAAGCACACATTAACTTAACTCTAAAATGTCTCATGCAGCGACTGGCACAAGGTCTGAAGACCTGAGAATGAATTTAAAAGGTTCCCAGAGGAGACTGATGCTGCTGGCCCAGGGGACCCCACTTTGAGAACCACAGGCCAGACAGCACATCGCTGTCTACACAACATTTCACAACTGTCACAGAAATCACTTACAGCAACTGGTCAAGGTATGTGCACTTGAAACTCTTAGCATCCCCATATTTTTACTGAGGAAACCGTGACATATAGAGAATGTTTCTAGCACAGCCATCAAGTGTCGATACTGAGACTCTCAACTGGTTTTCTGACTTAAACTCTTGCTTTGTATCTTGCTGGCTGCCAAGGACAACCTTTCCTGAAGGATTCAGGACACCTTCAAAGTCCCTCTGGTCTCACAGGTGTTTTAGAACTGTCTTGGCCACATCACTATCTTCTCTTCAGGACGTACTGACTGAGTGGTGCTATAATGAATTTTGGAGGGTTTCTCAGGATTCGAGGCTCCCCTCTTGTCTGCTGTTTAGATTAAGTGGATAAGGGAAATTATTATGACCACGACTGTTTTGCATCTATTATATACAATATAGAAGTTAATAATAATAGCAAACACTTACGGGACACTAAGCTTTATATTGATTTCCTCATGTAATCCTCTCTACAGCCCTATGAAGAAGACACTAGCACTGTCCCAAATCTACAGATAAGGAAACCAGGGCGTGGGGTCAGCAGTCTTCCCAGGTCACACAGCTACGGGAGTCAGAAGCCAGGCTGGGATCCACAGCTGCCTTATGTCAGAGTCTGAATTCACCACTACACTGTGCTAGCCTTTGCCTCGATCAGCATGTTTCCCATCATTTATCAGCTCTATTTCATCATTTGTCACTTTTGTGTGCACACGTGTGTGCGCCAAACATTTGGTGCTAATTTGTTCAAATGGTCCGGCCGCTTTGGACACCTGTTCGGCAGCTTCCAGTAAAGTTAAACGCACACGCATCTTCAGGTCAGAAGGCTCCCTCCTCTGCATTGACCCGGGAGAAATGGAAACAGATGTCCACACAAAGACTCGTAGAAAACTATTCGCAACAACTTTATTCAAAAAAGTTAAACATACAACTACTTTATCACCTATGTAATAATCATAATTTTTGGAGGAATATGTTGCAAATTATTACACACACACACACACACACCACCACCACCACATCCCTCTAGATCCCAAGCTACTGAGAGAAAGGAGAAATGGATTTCTAATCACCACTGACACCTTCACAATGCAGCTCGGAGGCACTGAAAAGTATCATTATCTACTGAAAAGTGACACCACGCTCCGAGAAGCAGATGCTATGGGGACATGACTCCGAGTTTAAGGTGACAACCAGGTCTGCAGCTGTTACGTGCTCAGGAAGCAGGAACAAGGCCAGCATCTGAGATGACTTGACATCTGTTTGACTCACGCTGTAGAAGAATAGCTCAAACTGTGAAAGCGGGTTGAATCCACCCAGAACACGCGAGAGGAGGAAGAAGAGTGAGAGCAGAAGCAGACAGAGGCAGAAGGAGAGCCATGGGAAGGAGAATCAGTGAGAGCAAAGGATTCCCAGAAATCAGAAACGGCGAGGGAAGAGAAGCCAGAAGCTTAGGTAATTGGGCTGACACGGCAATTTTTTAAGTAGCTTCAACATAACATGTGACAGAAATCCAATTACAAGGGTAAGTTACGAGCAAGGTGAAGGCTTAAGTTAATATTTTTAGACTCCAGGGAACTTACTTATAGGCTGATGGGAAATGGATTGAGAATGAAGAAGCACCAGAGAAAGTTTTCTGATGTAACAGCATCCCGGACAAGTGAGGGAGGATGGGCTGAAGGCACAGGTGCAGAGGCAGCTGCTCCCTCCTTCCTCCCAGACAGACCAAGGGGCAAAGTGCAGACAGACAGCTGTCGACGGTGACAGGTGGAAAGAAGGTCTGAAAATCAGAGGCAGTGTTTGAAGTTCAAGGGCTTTATTTTTTCTTTTCAAATCAACTTCTATTATATGATTATCTCTTGTTGAAAAGTCCTTCCCGAGACCCGTTATGTTTTCACCTAATTCTAAGTGGGAATTAACATTGGCTTGTATTTGCATGAAATCTCAAAACACACAAAAAGGGACACCACGATATTGTGAAAGAAGTCTAGGTAAGAATTATTTAAGACACAGGCTTTTATTTTCTATATGAAAATGGTATTAAATGAAATACATGTTTTCATGCAGAAGGTTCTTGAGTCAAATGAATCTTTATGGTCATGACAAACTTTAAACACGAAAACAGCAGTCTGCAGCCCCAAATATCAGGAATATTTTATTAGACACACATTTGTCATGAGCTGTACTTGCACCCAATGGCAATGACCAACCTGAAAGGCCATGACGTACCTCATATACTATGATGGAAAATTTGGGAATAACTTTGCAAATGGTTCAATTTCATTACAATCCGTGTGGAGAACAAAATGTCTTAATTAGAGGTTAGAACAGTTGTTTAATTCATGAAGCAAATTCTCCCCATGGAAGAGAAATAAGCTGTAGCTAAAACGTACTAAGAAACTCCAAATAAAACCTGTTTAAAGTAAATCCTACTCCAAAACTAAATTAATAAGCCTGAGAAAGGGGCAAGAAAAAAGGGAGCAATATATTTTCTGCCAAAAGATGAGGATGTGGCACAAATCACACGGGTGCTGGAATAAATAATGCTTTACTGCTCAAAAATATTTTCACAAAGATTGTAAGGGACTGAATGTACTATTGAAAAAGATAAATGTTTTGCAAACAGGCCTAGACCGGTTCATTGGGACTATTTTGTAATTCTGTTGAACTGTATCCTCAAAGATGAAGTTTCTTTCATTGTTTTGTCTCACAGAGTTCTAACACGTGTCCATCATTTCCCTGCACCCAAATTATCCCCACAGAAGAAACGGGAAAAAGAACTGCAAACAGAATTCTGTATTTCTGAAACTTCATAATAGTAGCGAAATTGTCCACGGGGGATCAACCATCACATATGGTCACTTATTTTTTAAAATATTTGCAGAAATCACATTTCTCATAACTGTGTACATTTCTTCAGATCATTGAAGCTTTAGTTCACAAAAAAATAAACTTTTCGCAAAAGACCAAAATGTTCAAGATTTAATACAGACCCTTACACCAAGAAACGCCTACTTCCCATAGGAAGCAAAGACGTCCTTAGAAAGTCCCTAATTTTGCCATGCCAAGTCATTTGGCCACCACCTAATGGACAACTGGATGTTAATGGTGTTGCTCTGGGTCCCCTCAGATTTGGAGACAGACACACACTGTTCCTCTGGTCAACCTCCATCAAGGTCTGAGACAGGAACTCTGGCAAACTCCAGGGTACACTCTGCCCTTCTTGCTGCCACTTCCTCTCGCAAAGACAGAGCCCAGTGGATCACTGTATGGCAATGACCTCTGGCGAACCACTAGTCTCATATACCTAGGGCAGCAGCAGCTTGAATAGCCCTGAAATAAATCCTTGTCAACTTTATTTCTAATAACAACCTGATCTTTTTCAGCTTCTTTGGACCTACAGTCCATTATATAACTAGTCATCTTGAAGTATCCACTAGTTCATTCATTCATCTTGATTTCTTTGAAAATATGGTCACACAGTACAGATCAGGGCAGAGGGATCTGGCAAGAGCAGCTTATACCAACCCATACCTTTAGCATTATCCTGATAAAGTCATTACAATGTGACAATAGCTTTCTATATAGTAAGGTTCAAGCCACATGTATTAAATGCAGCTACAAACATGTTATTTCATTTTACCCCTCCAATAGACATCACAGCGCACTGGTACAGAGGAAAACACTAAAGGTCAGAGAACAGTGGTTCCCACATTCACAGAGCAGAACCAGGATGCAAACACAGCCTTTCTCTAACCTGACAATGCTCTCCATCAGCACATAGGCACTGTCCTCCAGGAGGCCTGCAGCCAAGGGGAGGGGCTCGTGCAACGGTGAGTCAAGATCACCTGTGTCCAGTTCCGTTTCCAACATCTGTGCTCGGCTTTCCACTTTGAAAAACTCAAATATGCACAAAAGTATGGAGCCTTATAGAATGAGTCCCACAAATTCCTAACCCAAATACAACATTATCAAGATTTTGCTATACTTGCTTCAACTACCATAGCTTTTTTCTTTTCTTTTTCCTTTTAGTTTTTGTGGTGGAAGAAATGTGAAGTATTTTGAAGCAAATTGCAAAGATGATGTCCCACATATTCTGTACGTATCTCTAAAAATATGGACATTTTAAACATAACTGTACTGCCATTTTGACACCTAACTGAAATAGAAACAATTCCTTGATATCTAATACCCAGTCATAACGATTTCCTAATGTTCTCTAATGTCTTTCTACAGTTATTTTGAGTAAATCAAGATCTATACGTTGTTGTTATATATCTTTCTCTCATTTATGTTTTGGAGCAATTCTTTCTCTCCCTGCCTTTTTTTTTTCATGCCATAGACTTGAAGAAACTGGCTCTGTGTCCTAAAGAATGTTCCATATTCAGGATTTGTCTTTTTGCTTCCTTGTGATGTCTTTCCACTTATTCCATTAGCCTACATATTTGCTGTAAACCAGAGATTACCTAGAAAGACTCAATTAGGCTCAGGTTCAACATTTTTTTTACAAGAATACTTTATGGTGAATGTTAATATGCGCACTGCATGATGGCATTAGGAATGAACACCGTATCTAAACTGTGGTGCACTTACTGATGCTCACATTAGCCAGAAGGTTTAGAATGGGTCAGCATGATGATCCCTGGGAGAGTTGCCTGTCAACCTATTTTTAAACTGTAGTAAGAGCAGTTAATGTGAGATCTACTTTCTTAACAAATGTTTAAGCATATGATATAATATTGTTAACCCTACAGGCACAATGACGTACAGCAGATCTATAGACTTATTCGTCCTGCATAACAGAAGCTCTGGACCTTGTGACCAACACCTCCCATTGGCCCCTGGCCTTAGGCCGGGGCAACCACCGTTCCACTCTCTGCTTCTATGACTGTGACGATTTTAGATTCCTCATGTATGCGGAACCACATAGCATTCATCCTCCTGTGACTGACATATTTCATTTAGCATAACGTCCTCCAGGTTCATCCATGTTGTCGCAAATGGCAGGATTTCCTTCTTTTTTTAAGGCTGAATAACACCCCATTGTGTGTATAGATCTCATTTTCTGTACGTAGTCATCCATCAATAAACATTTGGGTTGTTCCCACATCTTTGCTATTGAGAATAATGCTTCAATGACATGAGAATGCAAAATATCTCTTCAAGATCCTGATTTCATTCTTTTGGATAAATACCCAAGAGTGGGATAGCTGGATCACGCGGTTGCTCTATTTTTATTTTTTGAGGAACCTCCACACTGTTTTCCATAGAGACTCCACCAGTTCACAATCCCACCAACAGTGCACAAGGGTCCATTTTCTCCACATCCTCAAGGACACATGTTGTGTTTTGTTTTTTCGTTAATAACCCTTCTAACAGGTGTGACCTGATACCGATAGTGGTTTTGATTTGCATTTCTCTGATGATTAGGGATGTTGAGCATCATGTCACGTACGTGTTGGCCATCCGTATGTCTTGTTTGGAGAAATGTCTATTCCAGCTGCCTGGGAACCACTGATCTTTATCTGATAATTTCCTCTACTGATGACATTTGCTGAAATCAATTACTTCATGTGACGTTGCAAGAGGGTAATTTTCTAATTCTGTCATTCTTCCCACTTGCCTGGAATTCTTCTCCAATAAAGAACTTTTCCTCCTCATATAGGGTATTTGGTTAGCTTGAAATATAGTCCAAACAGAAAAGGCCAGACAAATGCTTAGTTCTTTCCCTTTAAAAGGCATGCTTCTGAGTAAGGAGTTGGTGCCCTAGTTTCTTCCAAATAGGGACCAATGAAGTTTTGTTTTATGTTTGTTTTTGTTTTGTTTTTAGTTATCCTTTTTGGAATGTCATTTAAAAGTTATGACAATTTAGATATATAACGTTTTAAAATCAATTACAGTCATTATTCTTCTGATGCTCAACTATGCCTTCTTTGGTCAATAGCCTTTGATGTTGCCTCCTGTGGCCTTATTATATGACTCCATTACTCTTCAATTTCTTCCTTTCTCTTTGGCATAAGACCTCCCCGGCTCATTCTGCAACAGACCTGAAACCAGCTAGTCATCCAGGGAACTCTGGTTTCCATTAGTGGAAAATGGCATTTGGTGGCTACGACGAGGATACTAAGGGTGGTGGCTGGAATGTCAATGCTTCTAAACATTTTCAGTGGCTGGAGCTGGAAATATCGTCTTTCTTTATATTTGTGCACCAGTTCCATGCTGTTTTAATTAGAGAGGCTTTCTAAATGTTTTAATAACTGGTAAAGCAAGTTCCCCCCAATATAAAGCTCTTTTTGACAGAGTGTCTTGACAATTGTTACTTGTTTATTCTTCCAAATAACTTTACAATAAAATTCTCTAGCTAGAGGGAAACCTAGCAGTATTTTTGTTGGGACAGTGTCAAATTTACAAATTACTTACAGAGAACTGACTTCTCTATGAGATTGAATCTTCCTATCCAAGAACAAGCTAAGACTTTGCATTTGTTCAAGTCTACATTTCTGGGGAAAAAATAAAGTTTTCTTCATATAGGTTTTGTAGAGTTCTTGTTGAATTTATGCTTGAATATTTTATCTTTTTTAATGCTCTTCTAAATGGATTCCCTTCTTCATTATATCTTCTTATAGGTTATTGTTTTTATAAAGACCATTAAATTCCATACATTAATTTAAATCCTACTGTTAATACTTTCCTGGATTATTTTATTGTTCATAATGGCCATTAATTCTCTTAGGTTTCCCAGATATACAATCTTATCATATATGAATTAAGATAGTTTTAACTGTTCCTTTTCAATTATAATGTCTCTGCTTATGTTCTCCTGCCTAATTTCATAGGTAAATGCCTCCAATACTCTCTAAAATAGTAGTGGAATTAATGGGCCTTCTTGCTTTGTTCCCAACCATAGAATGATCTAATGTTTTCTCATAAGATGCTGGCATTTGAGCTGAGATAAGCACCTTATCATTTGAAAGAAGTATTCAAAGATCCCTTCTTTACTGGGTGTTTTATCATAAATGAATGTGGAATTTTGTTGAAATGTCTATTCTGCATATATGAAGATGGTCATACAATTCCTCTTTTTATATCAGTTAGTAATATGACACATTTATCAATAGATTTCTTGATATTGAACTATCTTTGAATTCCAAGAACATTGGTTTATGATAGATTATTGTTAATGCGCTGTCAGATCCTCTTTACACCTATTTCATTTAAGATTTTTGAATTTATATTCATAAGTGACATGTAGCTTTTTTCTGAAATTTTATCAAGCTTGCATATCAGTTCATATTCACTTCAAAAATAACTTGGATGCTTTCCTTATTTATCTGAAACAGTTAAGTATCATTGAGACCATCTGATCTTTAAAAGTTTGGTAAAGTCCTCTGAGAAATCATCTGGACCTAATTCTTTCTTGCAGAGAAGGTCTTGGAAAATTTTTTCTGCTCCTTCTATGAAAACTGGCCTGTTAAATTTATTTTTCTTTTTGGGAAAGTTTTGATAAATTACATTTCCTAGTAGTTATCCATTTTATATAGACTTTCTTATTTATTTGCATAAATTGTGAAAAGCAGTCTCATGATTTTCGAAAGCTCCTCTGTTCCCCATTCTTTTCTCCTTGTTATTTCTTATTAATTATACATTTAGCTTTCTCTCTTTTTCAAAAATTTGGGTTAGCCAAGGTTTATTTTTCAGTTTACGTTTTTAAAAAATAAGCATTTTCATTTATTTATTAGTTCTACTGATTTTCTTTTTTCTAACCTAGTGTCTGCTTTTATCTCTATAAATTCCTTTCTTCTAACTTATTTTGTTTTTTTTCTGACTTCATAGTTAGATATTTAATTCATTTATTTTTTTCTTTTCTCTAATTTGCATAAGTATTTAATGATTTAAATTTTGCTCCAAGCAGTGCTTCATCTGCTTTCCAAGAGACACTGAAATAGCATGTGAGAAATATCATTATTTTCAAGAAATTCTACAATTTCATTTTATTTTACATTTTTAAATGTTTAATAGAATTTTTATATCTAGGTAGAAGGAATGTTTTCTTTTTTACTTCATTACCAATTTATGGTTTGATTGCATTATAGTAAAAGGATGTTCTGTTTTGTTATTTTAATTTATTGAGCTTTTCTCTGTGGACTTATATATGGTCAATGATAACAGGTTTGATGTGTATTTGAACAGAACGTGCCTGTCTTGTTGGCATACAAATATGGCTGTGCACATCTATAAGGCAGTGCATCATCGATTATGCTACACAGGTTTCCTACAACTTTATAATTTTTGTGCACGTGCTCTGTGAGCACTGAGATGGATGCGTTAAGTCTCCATTGTTAGTGTTTGGCTATCTATTGTTTCATTTCTTGTATTTCTGCTTTAGGAAATTTGCTATTCTGTTTATTTTCCTTGATGAGTAGATATTCGTCTACTGTTATATTAGATCTATAACACGTTTTATATGACTTTTAAATGACATTCCAAAAGGATAACTAAAAACAAAACAAAATATATATATATATATCTAATATAGATCTATTAGATATGTAACACGTAGATCTATATTAGATCTACAACAATAATGTAACATTTATTGTTACATTAACATCTATGTTATATTTTCATTGTGAATTTTTGCCTTTGGCATTATATACTGTCTTTGCCTCGTTAATTTTGGAGGGTGTTGAATCATGCTTTGTGTGATATCAAAATCCTATAATCGGCTTTATTTTTATTTTCGCTTGCCTGATGTACACTTCCCATCTCTTTTTTTATCCTTTCTGGGCCACTTTGCGTTAGGGCATCTCCTGCATCAGCATAGACTCAGATTTTTTTTTCTTACCTATAAAATCCAATCTGAGAGTCTTTTTCTTTCAAAATATGAGTTTATTCTACTTGAACTCACTGATATGATGATTATTTTTATCTCAGTTCTGTTCTATTGCTTTATTTTTAATTATATTTATAATATAAACACAGAGAGAACCTTTCACTTTATGATCTATTTTATTTCCTCTTCTTTAGATATGTCTTTTTTCACCTATGAATATATGGATTTGTTTACTTATTTTTCTCCTTCATATTCTCTTTTTCTCTTATTGTGTTATCTGTAGTATCTACTTTCTTCTGTATTTATTTAAATTTGGTCTTTACTTCAGAAAATTTTTTTCTAACGCTTTCCTTGTATCAGTTTTCATTTCACATGTCCCTGTTGTCTAGTGATTTCATTTCTGAACTCTTCCGTTCCTGCTTTAGCTCCTCTGTTAGTAAAGTTTACGTATTTTCTTAATTTCATTCAGCTTATTTGCAAATATATTGTTAGTTTTCATCTGTCAATAAAACACATTTTTCTGGTGTGGTCTCAGTGTCTGTGAGAATGTTTTTGGTTCATCCTCATCATTTTGTATTAATAAAAAGGACTGCCATATCCAGAAGTTGTATGACACACTGGACTAGAAAATAAGACATATAGGAGAAACAGAGATGGAATTAGATAGGCAGGTTGGAGACATACTTATATGCCACACATAAGATCCTGGTCTATATTCCACGTGATATTAGAGAACCAGCAGAATATTAAAAGCAGAAAACCATCATGATCAGCCAGAATTTGTTTTCCAGCCATTGAAAGAAGTTTGTTACAGTCTTCCATTATGATTAAAGATGTTTCTTTTTCTTCTTAGAGTTAGATTACTTTTGCTTTATATATTTTGAAACTATGTTATTGGGTGCATACTGATTTAGAATTATGACATTTTCTATACAGACTGGCATCATTATCATTATTAAATGTCCTTCATTGTCTCTAGTAATGCTTTAAGCCTTAAAGTCTACTTTACATTTAAACATCATCTTCATTTCCCATCTCTCTACTTTAAATGTCTCTGTGTCTTTATACTCTTAATTTCAATTATTATATTTTTCAGCTGCACTCACATATACATTGAATAAAAGAAAATGATGATCAAAAATTTCAAGAAAATTCAACGTTTATAGTTGACTTACATTTGGCTCCTAAAAGAATAGATCCATAGTTAAGTTATCTCATGAATTTCTTAGATAATATACAAGTAGTGCTTAAGCCTTTGAAGCAAATAAGGATTTGATATTCTTCCTGAAAGCCAGGAAGCTATTATATAAAATAAGATGTTCTATATGAGAATTTAATTTGATGGATGAATGTGAATAGTTAAGAGAGTTTTGGCTACATTACTGGATACAGAGAAACAACTTAGAAAAAAAGAAATCCATTATTTGGTGTTGGTGTTGGTGTTGGCAGGGTCTTTGTTCAAAATTGCAAAACAAGTGTATCAAAAATGGTGGCATATAGTTCATATTGTTGAGTAAATGTTACTTTAATCTTTTAAGTTGCTTTAATAAATTTGAAATTATTTATTAGCTTCATGGTAGTCAAGTTTTAGAATACATTGTTTTCCTTGAAAAAACCTAAAGTATTCATTTCTACCCATTTTTCACATGAACAAACTACCTCATTTAGAGATGAGCTCAAGTATCTATCATAGCAGATAACAGAAACGTCACTGGAGCACCTTTAGTCAGATGCAAACTAGTAAACTTTTAGAATAACTCTTCCTGTTTAAAAATTTCATAAAATAGTTTTTCAGTATTCTTAAATTCCATTCTCATCTGTTAAAGTGAATAAGAAAAAATTTAGAAACATAAATCTGTCAGTTAAATTGCAAAGTGATTTTTTCCAAATAAACTTTATGATTTCCTCGAATCTTTGCACATTTCTTTAGGTCTTTTTTGTTTAGATAACCCTATCGACCAGTAGTGAGTTGGATTGTGTTCCCCAAAATGATACATCCAAGTCCTGACCCCCAGGGCCTGTGAACACAATCTCATCTGGAAGTGGGATCTCTGAGAGTCACTGCAGTTAAGGATCGTAAGATCAGTTTGCATTTAGGGTGTCCAGTGACCAGTCCTCGTAAGAGAAAGGAGAAGGGGATTTGAGACCCACAGGGAAGATGGCCATGTGAAGATGGAGGCGGAGACGGAGTGATAAGACCCAGGGCAAAGAACGCCCAGGACTGATGGCCGCCCCACCGTGGGAGAGGCCCGGAGCAGACGCTCCCGCAGAGCCTCCAGGAGGAATCGACTCTGCCCACATCTTGAGGTTAGACTTCTGGCCTCCACAACTGTGAGGAAACAGATTTCTGTTGCTTTAAGCTTCTAAGTTTGTGGTAATTTGTTACAGCGGCCCTAGGAAACTAACAGAAAACTTTTTTAAATATGTTAAAGACAGATCGATTTATTAGTATCCGTTCCAAATCAACCGCAAGATAGTGTGTGTCACGTGTAACGTGTGTGGGCAGAGGGGGAGGAGGGGGAGGCGACGTCATTTAAACAAGCATGTTGTTTCCTAAGAGAGCTAAGAGGGACACTCCAGTTAGGCAGCTGTGGTCTGGGATCTTATATGTTAATGTTACTATCTTGTAATTCGAAGGAAATGCAGCATGGAACGCAGCGTCTTTCACAGGGTAGGCCATTTGTGCAATGAAAAATAAATGAATAAAGAAATGAATGAATGAGTGATTGATGTTTAAAGCATCATGCTTCACTAAAAAGCCCAGGAGGGCCTTTCATACCTTGCACATTATCGTTATTGAAATAGTGTGACTGTGTGAAAGTCTCACACACTGGCCAGTGGTCAAGACTACCAACAGATTTTTATACCAACGTGCAACCATATTAGCAGTCTCCAGAGGACTGAGCCCAGGATCCCTACAGCCAAAGACAGACCAGCATGCCACGGCCGCACATACGTGTCTGTCCTCAGCACCACAGGCCACGTATCGTCCACAGGGGCTAAAAGCGATCCGGCATGGATAGCAGCGGCTCGGATGACCTTCGAAACGGCGCTCACACCTGCGAGGAGAAAAAAGACCCGCAGAAAAAACATTTTTTAATTTTTAACACATATTAGGAGAAAGATACTGATTTGTTGCTTTCCCTCACAAAAATGAGCAACCTAACAATGAAGGGACATTTTTATACCTGGGGATTATTACATGGTAAGCAGGTTATTCTGGAGATCTTTAAAAGTAATTAAAACGCTTTTCAAAATCATAAATTCACAAAGATGACCAAACTAACATTAAATGAAATTTTTATATATGAAGAATATTAAATGATTAACATATTTAAAATATAAAAGATCTTTATGAAAACAAACCTTCCAAAATCATAAATTATTTGGATCAATGATTCAAAGACTTGTGGGAGGTGCTACCTTCCGTCAAGGCTGGTTAAGTTTCACAAACGACTATTTATAAAGTGCTATATAATATTTGTTTATTGTAAAAAATGTCAGGGAATCGATGCTAGTTCTACTGAGAAAATCTCCAATACCTTTCAGGATAGCCAGAGGCTTCCTAAGAAAGCCTTCGCAAGCATCTGTCAGTGCTGGGCTGGGCTCCACGGGGCACGATGACACCAACAGCGCCCACGCCCAAGATGCCCATGGGTGGGTGACAGCTCCTCCTCTGGTCACACAGGTTGACTATGGGGGTCTTTATACTTGTTCAGTGATTAAGGAGGAGAGCAAAGACACTCCACTAATTTTGCCCTTGTGAATACATATACATGCATACACACACATACATATCTATAAATATTTATTATATTTTGCTATATATGTTATATATTGAGTGATTATTTGCCATAATATAATTATCAGAATATATATACACACATATATACATATATGCGTGTGTGTGTGTGCGCGCGCATGCATTGCTCTAGTTTAAGAATGTCCAGTTCCCTCCCTGTGTGTCTCTGACACTCAGGGTCCACATGTCACACACGGAGCAGAGGAAAGGGCGGCACCTGTCATTTTACCATTCCACATTTATGTGACCTTTTTTGTATATAAACCAGACTTTTCTTAGATTGGTCCGTGTGAATAGATTCACCACAACCTTGTCATATGTGGAAGAAAAGAGATCAAACTGAGTTTATCGATAAAGCTAAGTGCTTCGGGAGTTTTCATAAAAACACGTTTTACACGGCTCCTCTAACCCCCCAGCTGCAGGCTGTGAACAGGATGGCCCTACCTCAGGGTCCGCAAGTCCCACAGTCTCATCCCATCACCGACGGCGGTGGTTGCAAAAAGATTATAGACCTGAGACTGCTGGCTCGTAAATGACGATCCCTATAATTGTAAGGGGGAAAATCAGGATGTACTTTTTAAATGCTGAATAAACATCACATGAATGATATCTAACAACATTGAATCCAAAGTAAGAAATCAACACAAACTTTTTCTCTTCTTTACAATAATTTCAGAATTGGACTCCAAAAACATCCATATGAGTAACCACTAACAGTACAGTTTGACCCTAACAATTATTGATATATGTATTCTCTATGTGTAAAATGCCACTGAAATTTACAGAACTACAAATGGTAAAAGATTAAAAGACTAGGATATTAATATACCAAAATTTATTTTTATAGATCATAATCTATATTTAATGAATTACCTGAAAGATGCCCTTCATAAGGCATTTGAAGTTTGAGGCCAGTTATTGATCTGACGATTATCAAACTAAGACACTCTGAGCAGCCTCCTGTGCGACGACTCAGGTGAAACCCAGGTGTGTCACCTCAGACGCTGACCCTTGGAGGGCCTGTCTCTGATCCGAGCACCGAGGCACTCTGGCGTGCTCACCTCCCCACACCGCTGTAGTGATTTAAAATGTCTCACAGGTTGAAACTGAACTGCACTCCACCCACAGAACCATTTGGCCCCAAACGTTACCTAAATATATTGTGGTTCATAATGATTTCCATCTTCCTTCCACGTCAAGAATATTCAACAAATTAAGACAAATGTAATGAACAATATCTATATCCATAAGCATTTATGCTTAAAGTGTACACATACCTGGAAGTGGTTCTTCATTTACAAACAGGAAATAAAGCTCCACATAAATTCAATAACAGCAGTAACAAACTAATATATACATGAGTTTTCACTCTGTGTCAGACAGCATTCTAAACACCTTACCTTTCATCCCCTCAACAAACCTATGAAGTATAAACTATTTTATACTCATTTTCAGGTGAGAAACAAGACACACAGAGGGGTCCACTCACTGCCACACAGCTATTAAGGTCGACACAGTTTAGTGTGCCACAAACTGGGGCTAGGTTAGGATACTTGATGACTCATAATATGGCATACAAATGATTCAACAAACATTCAGAGATCATCTACAAAATGTTGGGCCCTTTGCAAGGCACTGAGTAGAAAAAGAAGAAAACAGAGATCTAGTTAAACGGAAAGACAGAGAGATGATTGCACAGCTGCAATACCTTACGACATTGCTAGTTTCTTGAAGCTGAACAGTAAAAAACTGAATAGAACAGAAACAAAATACAATGGTCAAAACATTCAAGGGAAAAAAAGAGAATTAAAAAACATTTTGATCAGTGCAATAGAGGCTAAGGAAGAAGAAATGAAGAAGGAAAGAAAATTCATGATAAATAGAAGGTGCAGAAGTTTTTTTAAAAAGGCGGAAGAGAAAGCACACAATAAGATCAAATGTATGAGTGATCATAATAATTGCAAACACACTAAACTCAGCAAGTAAAAGAGAGAAGAGAGTCTTAGGTTGGAATTCAAGAAAAACACTTAAAACATTTTATTTTTAAAGGTTGAATGTGAAGGGTGTGAAGCATACCTGAAGGAAAAGGAGTAAGGTTGATGAAGTACTAGAAAAAATAGATATAAAGGAAAGAACACCTAACTAGAAATAGCTTCTAAAAATGATAAAAGGAACAACCGAATTTGAAAATACAAGTCTGAGCTTAAATATACCTAACAATATGGCCTGAAGACACATAAAGCAGAAATTAACAGAATTATAAGAAGAAATTGACAAGATTACAATCATAGAGAGACATGATAATACATTTACTAATTTAAAAAAGTCAGGCATATAAAAAATTAGAAAAACTTGAATAATTTGAATACAGTTAATAAGGTTGGGCCAAACAACATCTATATAGACATGGACTCAATCGTTAGCAAGAACACGTTCTTTTCATGCACACATGTAATATCTATAAAAATGAACCAGAGGGGCCAGCCAGGCGGCACAGTGCTTAAGTTCATGCGCTCCCCTTTGGTGGCCTGGGAGTTTGCAGTTTTGAATCCCAGGCACAGACCAAGGCACCGCTCATCAAGCCATGCTGTGGCAGGCATCCCACATATAAAGCAGAGGGAGATGGGCACAGATGTTAGCTCATCGACAATCTTCCTCCGCAAAAAGAGGAGGATTGGCAACAGATGTTATCTCAGGGCCGATCTTCTTCACAAAAAACAAACAAACAAAAATGAACCAGAGAGCCAAGTTTCTCAATAAATACAAAAAAATCTCAACAGATACCAAGAAAATCAGTGTTATAGAGAAAATGTGCTCTGAACACAATGCCATAAAATTAGAAATCAGTAACAAAAAAGATTACCAAAAATGAGCTCATACATGTGGAAATCTAAAAGCACACATCTAAATAAAGCCTAGGTTAAAAAATTAGTAATGAAAATTAGAAAATATTTAGTGCTAAATAATAAAAATACCACATGCTAAAACTGGCAGGGTACAACTAAAGTAGTATCCAGAGGGAAATTTATAGGCTTAAATACACATATTAGAAATGTATAAAAATGGAATAATTTATACATATAATGTAGAGCAAAAAGTGGGTCGCAAGGAGATAGGTACAATTTGGTGCCATTATGTAAAAGATGCAACACATTAAACAATGCCATATATATTTCTGAATGAATACTAAGGAAAGATTCACCTCAAATTCAATAGTCATTATCAAGGAAGAATGAGAGAGGGGGATAGAGGGTAGAGTTTTATCCTCATCAACAATAATTTTATTAAAAAAAACCACAGCAAGATCTAAAGCTAATGAAGTAATACATTTTAAAGAGTTCATATCAATTTAAGTGACTATTATTTCTGAAAGTCTAAAGTTCTGTGTGATAAAAGAGTTTCAGGGGGCTGGCCCGGTGGTGCAGTCATTAAGTGCGCACATTCCGCTTCCCAGCCGCCCAGGGTTCACCGGTTCGGATCCCGGGAGCAGACGTGGCACCGCTCATCAAGCCATGCTGTGGCAGGCGTCCCACATATAAAGTAGAGGAAGATGGGCACGGATGTTAGCTCAGGGCCAGCCTTCCTCAGCAAAAGGAGGATTGGCAGCAGATGTTAGCTCAGGGCTAATCTTCCTCAAAAAAAAACCAGTTTCATTAAAAAACTGGGTAAACCCTTACATACTTTTTAGTTTTTCAATTCATATTAGCTGTCTAGTGTTCAAAATGTGCATCACAAAAAAATGCAAATATCTTATTTTGACACAGAAAAATGAATAATAGCTAGTCAAGTTTTAAAAATATATAAAGAAAAAACACCTGCTATGATTTTCAGAGATATCAAGAAATCATAAAAGGTTTAGGTATTTTCATTCTGAAAATAAGCCAATTGATGATATAAAACACAGTTTAAAACTAGGATAATACGGCCCTCACTTTTTGATGTGTACAGTCCTCTCGTTAACGTGATGATTAAATGAGTTAAATTCTGATGTCCAACATTTAAAGACAATGATGGGGTGATTCTCAGAAGAGATCATTTTAATGACTGTGCACCAAGATGCCAGCCAAACAGCATTACTGATGCATGACGAATGTGGCTACACTTGCTACCAAGCTTTAAAAAGAATCAGAAATGACCTATTTTATATTTTACTGGAAACACAGCTTTTGGGCCAATTATGATATGTGCTTCTCCTGAATCTGGACTCACAGGACGACAGCTCATGAGCAGCGGCCCCCATATGGCTGTGGTTAGTTGGAGCACTTCAATGTATGTGTGTAACTGGACAAGAATTTAAGAGAAGTCTGAAAAAACAAGCTATTAAAACATAGCGTGAACCCTTGTAACCCAACACTCCTTCCCTCTCATTCCATCGCATACATTCAGATGTTCATTTTCAGGAAGTAAGACCAGTTATTTTCCCATTGAAAACCTCAGGACTATTTTTCCTAATATAACACCTCTCATCCAAGAGCACACCACAACGATTCCCAAAATATCACAATCATCACTCAAAGACCACATCGATTTGAGGTAGACGCAGCTTCTGTTCAGTCACTGCATAAGCTGCTATGTGATGGAGAAAAAATTTTAAGCAGTTTCCTAAAGCAAACGCATTAAAACTCTTAACAAAAAGACATGAGGTTTTAAGAGAGGAATTCTCCCTGAATTGGCATCCTAGATAGTCTCTCTGTCACCCATATCTACACAATAGCAGCTCATCACAGGCCTACCTTGTAGCAACAGCCTTCACAGAAGCATCTAGAAGGAAATTTCCCAGGCCCTCTTTCAGGCACACCCCGAATGTAGGACGCTGTCTCCGAGAGCCAGTTCCGACTGCCCAGGTGTCCATCAGGATGGAGACACCTCCTCCCACCTCACACCGCTGTCTGAAAACAGGTTACATGACAAGCCACGGCCCAGCCCTCCCGCCTGGACTGTGGCAGCGGCCCCTGACTTGCCCCTGTGCCCTGCCCCCTTGAGTCCATTGTCGAGACATCAGCCACAGAGCCAGGCAGGAGCCAAAGCCACAGCACATATCTGAGGAGAGTGAGTTCAGTCTAAAGAACCGTCCTGTGACGCTCTTCCCTTCTGAAAGAGTGAGGACATGCAAGACGGCAGGTGCAGGATGCACCAGCACTGTGGGGCCGGGGACATGTGGAACAGAAGCTGGTACTGGGGTCTCTGAGCTTGGAGGAGGAGCCCCCGAGACCCCTGAGGGGAGGCCCTGCCTGGCTGTTGCTGCTGCTCAGGGTGGGGGTGCAGAGCCCCTGATTGTGCCAGATCGAAAATCTGAACATTGGATTTAGCCACTGCTTCTGGGAAGCAGGTGAAGCAGCACCGTATGTCAGGAGCAGGAGGAGAATCGGAAGCAGCAAGTCCCTTCTTCCTTCTCGAGCCGGGCCCCTTATATCCTATGCAATTAGGGCGAACAGCTAGCAAAGGAGAAACAGCGTTGCAGAGCCCCAGTGTACCCTCGCAGAGCAGGGCATGGAGCATGGGCGCAAGTCCTGCACAGCTGGGCGCAAACCTCCCCAGCTGGGTGCAAACCTTCACAGCGAGAGTGCAAACTCTCATAGCTGGGATGCAAACCTTCACAGCTAGGGTGCAAACTTTCACAGCTAGAGTGCAAACTCTCACAGCTGGGGTACAAACTCTCATAGCTGGGGTGCAAACCCTCACAGCTGGGGTGCAAACTCTCACAGCTGGGGTGCAAACCCTTCACAGCTGGGATGCAAACCTTCACAGCTAGAGTGCAAACCCTTCACAGCTGGGGTGCAAACCTTCACAGCTAGAGTGCAAACCCTTCACAGCTGGGGTGCAAAGCTTCATCACTGGGGTGCAAGCCTTCACAGCTGGGGTGCCAACCTTCACCTCTAGTGTGCAATCCTTCACAGCTGAGGTGCCAGCCCTTCGCAGCTGGGATACAAGCCCTTCATGGCTGGGGCACTCACCGTCAGAGTTGGGACCCCAGGGGGCACAATTTTCCGGTTCCCAATGTCTGCCTGTGCACATCTGCACGTCACTCACACACACTCGCTGAAGCCTTGTGAGGTCACTGACTCTCCTGCTGCACCTTCACGACAGCAGCCCCTGCACCCAGAATAAAACCAAACATCTGGCCAAGGCCTACAAGCCCAAAGGGCCGTCCCCTGTCCCCAGTCAGGGCTCCTGAGGTCCAACTCTGCCTCCCTCAACTTTGCCACATGGGTCCCAAGCATGATGACCTACTTCCTGAACGCGGACCCCCAACGCACAGCTGGCTCCCTTCCCTACTTCACGTACCTGCACCCACGTCCCCTCATCAGAGAGGGCTCCCCAGAGGAGCCCACACACAGGGCATCTGACACTGTATGAACCCACCTGATTCTTTCTTTTCAGAGTACAAATTCCTCAAGGGTAAGTACTTTGCTCTCTTGTTCTGTCACATATCCCAGTACCTGGAACAGTGGCAGGTGCAGAGTGGCCGCTAATAGACATGCTTAAATGAATTCGTTAATAGATAAGTTAATACACACACACCCATGTACACACATGCATGCACACACATGCAGGCATATACATACACACCCCGGCTGTGAAGAGCGTGCACCTCGTGGTGCACACGTACAATATATGCACACACACGTGGAGAAACATGCATGCTCACTAACACACATGTATATGTGCATGTGCACATGCATGCGCTTGCACTGCATACATATACTCGGACATATGCCTATGTGCCTGCATATGTCCACATGTATATGGACACACATACGTGTGTGTGCATATGTACACACACACACCAGCTGTAAGGTAGGAGAAGCTGAAATGAGCACTGACAAATTTAGCTGTGTTGTTAAATTAGGAGCAGATATTGAATTAATGGCTCAGCCCCAGGGTGGTCTGCAACCACCTTACCACCTGGGGTTATTTTAATTGAATTCTTATAAAGATAAAAGAGAAGAACTTAGAAAACCGAATCTTGGTAAAACTTAATATCCTCAAAGTTTCATGCAAAATTTGCTATTACTTATTTTTCTATCAGTGCTATAAAAACAGGAAGTGTTTAAAGGAAATAACTCTTTTTTATGGTGCGCTTTCTCAAAGGATCGCTGTGCGTTGTTCACGTCACGTAAGAAAGCGTGAGTCCAGTTAAACACAGTCTTCGCTAATCTTCCCAGGACAGAATAAAGGTTTCCATCCTCATTGCTCTCGTGGACTCTTTCATATCATTTCAT
Organism: Equus asinus; assembly: GCF_041296235.1. NCBI lineage: Eukaryota > Metazoa > Chordata > Mammalia > Perissodactyla > Equidae > Equus > Equus asinus. The sequence continues at coordinate 22,707,152 of NC_091790.1, read as the reverse complement.
GGTGCTTATAATAGCCAGCTTTGAATAAAAGCCATCCACGTCCACATCTATAACCTTCTATGTTGCGATTTCTTTGAAAGTAGAAGTCATATCTAATTCATCTGATTTTCCACTGCAGGTAGCAAATTCCTGTACATTTATCCTTAACACTCATGGCTGCAAAGGAATTGTGTGAAATTAGGTGCATTTGAATGGTAAGAGTTTTCTAAGGAGTGCCCATTTAGCCTTTATAAATTTATATTTAAAAAATAAGAATAATAGTTTGCATTTAGTGAACTTAACATGTGCTAAGACAGTTACGTGCATTATTGTATTTATTCCTTATAACAGAGAAAAGTATTGAGTGCAAAAGGTTAAAAAATCTTCTATTATGAAATGGGAACAGAGAGGAAGGGAAACAAGATCTTTTCAAGATAGCAGACAAAATGGCATCACGTTATTTTTCAAAATAAAATAGCTTCTCTTGAAAACAGGAGAAAAACTGATAAGTTTAAAAGAATTGTCTTTACCACTATTTTGAAGCTAGGGCTTTGTTTCCTATATTATAAGTAAAAAAGCATTTAAAACTCCAAAGTTATATTTTGCATTTGAAACTTAAACAGCTGAAACGATTTAAAACAAGTTTTGGGACCAAATTGCAAAAAAGATCTCAGAATGAGCTCAAAGATGCTAATTTTCATTCTAGACCAAGTTTTTATGACTCTGTGATAAACCCTCAAAAAATAAAGGATAGAACAACTAACAGAAAAAGAAAATAGGGATTTATAATGGAGATGCTCCCAGACAATTTTCTACACTCAAAAAACGGTGATGAGGGGGCCAACGCGGTGGCATAGAAGGTAAGTTTGCATGTTCCGCTTCAGAGGCCTGGGGTTCACCGGTTTGGATCCCGGGCACAGACCTACACACCACCTATCAAGCCATGCTGTGGCAGTGTCCCACATATAAAGTAGAGGAAGATGGGCACAGATGTCAGCTCAGGGCTTATCTTCCTCCAACAAAAAATAAAATTTTTATGTCAATAAAAGTGAAATTTAAAAAAAAAAATGATGATCATGATGATGATAAGCAGCTTTGAAATGACTGCCTTTAGTAAAAGTCATGTACAATAAATTCAAAAATTAAATGAACAAAGAACTCTTTTTCTAATAATTCATAAAACTTTAGAGGTAAGAACTAGCAAGTGTCAGAAAGCCTAGGAATAAATATGTTTCAAATGTAACATTTACGACATTAAAGGAACATCACACGAGAGATTTATATTTATCTTCATGACAAACATTTTAACTCAAGAACGGCAACATTTGGTAAGTTAAGTCAATTCTCACTGAATTTATTAACTAAAGACTCAGAAATTCTAGGAAAACTCACCAAACATATAACTTCATCACACGTCAAGAGACACTTGAATGTTAGAAATCTTTATCTTCAGATGAATTTTATATATTGCATTTTGAGGATAATACATTAAACATTTTTTTATTAAGGGCATTAAACATTTTTAAATGCTATTCATCAAAATTTCATCCCTAAAATCTATATGCTGACAAGTCTTTTCAAGAAACCCACTGTGCTTGTGTTTGCATCTCGTCTGCTTCATAAAGCATTGTATTCTTTTCTTCTGTGGGTGAGTTAGCTGTGATCCCATCAGCAAATACTGAGAGAGCAGATTCTAGGTATAGACGATCGATCGATTGTTCCAGGTGCCACAAAGGCCACTGAAACACCAGCCTGCACTGAAGTGTCTGAAGTCGAACACCTTCACCTCAAAGCTTCACTAAACAAATTTAGCAATTCAGACGGATCCTTTCAGATTCTACGTCAAAATATTGCCTAGTAACTCATTGAGTTGCACTTGAATTTAAAAGAAATCATAATACCTAAAAAACAGGCTGGGTACTAGGGTAATAATCATTTTAAATATATGACTCAATTATCAAACTCACTTAAAAACCCAGAAATACATAAAGTCTAATAATCAATCTTAAACCCAATCTTGACAGATCGTACTGTGAAATTAGCTGCATAAGATCACGGCTCTCGAATACAGAACAGCCGGCCTATTCCTGCTTCCAACTACCAAGCTGGCGCCATCTCGTCACAGTCCCCAGAAGATGTGACATGGAAGCATGGGGTCTGCCCACACACACACACAACTTGTGCAACGAGCACGCTTGCCATCTCGAAGCTTGCTGTTTTAGCGGCCTCCTCACAAAGAAGTTACAAAATCCTTCTAAGAGATCCCTTCATTTATCTGGGGGACCTACTTACTGCATGGTGTTTAAAATATTTTTGTTCTGTTTTTATGCACTAATATTCTTTACAAATAAAAGAAGATGCAGAAAAATAATCTTTTCTTCAACAACTCCCTCCAAGCTTATATTTTCCATAGTGTTATAAAAAACAGAAAATTCTTCCCCTATCATAATTTGAAGTGTCCTAATTAATGAACCTCGGAGGGTGTAATGTTGGACAAAAGGTCCAGATGAGATGCCTGTCTGAGCCTTGGAAGGCCTCCCATCCAAGACGAAGGATGAGCCGCAAAGAAATGAGTGCATGACCCTGCACACTGCAGGCCTCCCGGGTCTTCCCGGCCCTCCATCCCAAACCTCTGCCCCTGACTGGGCTGACTGCCCCCACCCCACAGCCACACGAGCCCAACAGCTCCCAGGCTCCTGGACACTCAGCCTCAGGCCTGCTCTGGCTCAGAACCCAGGGGCCTCCCCGACTGAACCACTTGCTGTGGCTCCAGCATTTCCAGTTCCCACTTGTCCAGAAGGACCCTGGAACAACACCTGCCTCAACAGAATTCAACCGCGGGTCCAGAATTTGTGCTCTTTTCCATTCAAACTGGTTACAGAACTTCACAGATTACCAGACCAGAGCTGCCCTATTAAACAGAAATTTAAAGTAAGCCTGAAATAATGTATCAAAACTGTAGATAAGAGAGTCTTTTTAACCAATACAATAAACTCCATTTTAAAAATATGATACCCCTGAATCATAATGCAGATTTCAGACGGCATTGCAAAATAAACCCTGAATTTGGAAAGCCATCCCGAATATATCAAATATAAAAACTGCAGTTGTAGTCCTGAAAACAAAAGTTTTGTTCACAAGTCTCGTAGATGCTCTTTTGGGTGACAAAGTGTCTTTTGAACTAAACTGTGAAACAATGAATTCATCAAAATAGCTACCTCCTCTAGTCCCAAATCTTTAACCCTCAGCTGTGGGTATTTTTAAACTATTTCTCTGTCAAAATGGACTAGCAGAAAAGAGAGGGTATTGACCTGCGAAGGCTGCTTCTTGTTCCTGCAGAACCTACATGACTGTCATTCCATCTAATTACTGTTTGAAACACCCAAACCCTCTGTCAAGGTTCAAGTGAGAAGATATTATTAGTAAAGTCAAAAATGGGCCATAAAACAACCAAAGACAAAAGTACAAAAATTAACATTCGACACGGTATTAAAATATCTTCTAAGGTCAAACATCAAGACTTAGAATAATTTAATGATCAATAAACACTGACATTGAAGTCAGCAGCAAACTGTTATAAAATTGCACCAGACACTTGTATCTGATACCTGTACGTAAACACTTTCAACACAACATTTTACAGCGATGTGCCCCGTCAAAGCCTCACTCACTTTATTTTGACAGATCTGGTGGACAGGCCGCGAATGGGCTCCTGCTATCAGGGCGGCACTGCGGCCCACGTTGAGGTCGAAAACTTCCAACGTCCTGTTCCGGCCGGCGGTCAGCACGATGTCTGAGGGTTCAGTTAGGGAACTCCCCTCAACGGTCCACCCATGGGCATGAGCAGTCCCACTTATGCTATTAATAAATCTTGGAACACTGGAGGACGCACAAATGGATGATTAGTTACGACTTTCTGAAGCCCCTCTGGAGAAGCCCCAATCATGGTCCCCGCCCCCATCTGGTCCCGGGCAGCTGGCAGGAGCTGGTGGGCAGTGGAGGGGCTGGTGGGGATGATGGGGAGACCCTGGGTGGTGAGATTTTGAGGGGAGACCAAGAGTCCTACTTGTAGATACATGAGCTTTGAGACGTCCAGGAAATACCCAAACCAAGAGGTGGAATAGCAGCCAAATATGCAGGTGTCGGGCTCAGAAGCCAGGTCTGAGCTGAAGATTAGACAATAAACCCTAAAAGTAGATGGTCTCCCCTGAACAGGCTGCCTGAGTGAGAGGACAAGACTCACAGTGAGGTGTATTATTAGGTAGCGGTGACAAACTTTATAAATTTGACACACGGGGGACAATTCATGAATGTAGGGGTCCTGTGACCACCAGAACCACCTCACCTTCCATGTTTAGCCCAGAACAGAGTCACAAAAAGCCGACATGGTAGGAAGAGGACTAGATCCAACAATAAACCCAGTGCTGACGGCAACATAGGAGAGACCATCACATACGGCTGCAGTCATCAGAACCACACGCTTCTGCCAGGAGGTGTTTTGGGTTTGTTTTTTTTTTTTAGCAAAATATTCTAGCATAAACATATCACCCTTCCAACTAAAATACACTATATCAGTCCCTCTGAAATTTCAACTATAAAACTCTTCAGAAGAATTCGACTTAGACCTTTGGATAAATTAAAATTTTAGAAAATGAATTCCCGAGGATCAGAGCTTTGCTTCTAAATAAATTAAAATCAATGCTTTTTAATCAAAAGGGATCGCATAAGCCATAAACTCAAAAATTCAAGTTTGGGGCTCCATTTCATATTCGACAGCAACTGCTAGGATGCCTGTCGTTATGTGCAGCAATTTATTTTAAAATGTACTAAGTTACAATCTATTATTCGATAAGCGACAGACCAGATGCCTCAGCGCAATCAGATGAACTCACTACACGCTGCATTACTTAACCAGGAAGACAGTGAGCTCTCTCAGTGCCCGGGGCTCAGACGCTCACGGTCGCTTTGCTGGAAGAACGACGCTCAGGACGAGGGGACACGGGAGGACGCAGAGAAAGGATACAGGAATAGAAGTCATTTACTGCCGAGAAGCTGGTCATCTCCACCGCATCCGTCATGCGGAGGCTGAACACGGCTTTGCACCTGCTCTTCTGTTTATATCTGGAGGAAAAACAAAGATGATCCATCTTTTTGTCTCCTTTCCACCATAACTAAGCATTCTACCTTTAAAAAATAGAAGATGAGAAAAACGTTTTCCTATCACCCAATGATCATATTTTATAACACTCACTGAGGGAGGGAGGGAGGGGGTCGGTTACCTTAACTGTCCTTTAGAAAAACCTCATGAAAAAGTACCATTATACTTAGCCGGAAATAACTCACTCTGTCTATGGGAAGGTGGGTTTTTCTCCTAATTCTAAAATAATTATGTATACTTAAGGAGAAACCCAACTGGTTATAAATGATCTGTATTTCCACTTAAACATAAGTTCTTTATTTTCTAAAGGATAATATATGCAGCTAGTATTCATTTAATAAATGTGTGATCTTAACAACCTCTAACAATAATTTCATAAAGGAAAGGAATCTGCTAGCAATTCCAGGACATGATCTTGACCCAGGGAGATGCCCGGGGCTGGTCCAGGATGTCTAGGACTGGGGCACATGCAGGTACAGCTGGTAATGGGGCAAAGGCGTCGGGGACTCAGTGTCGAACCTCTGGGAAGGTCGAGGGTGAGGATGCAGCAGACCATCAGTCCAAACCTTGCACAGGTAGGTGAAGGCTGGGCACGGGACTGGGGCCTTGAGAGGCAGAGTCCTGCAGAGAGGTGATCTCCTGGATGGTGACGGCAAGTGCAGGACAGGCCTGAGGGCCAGAGAAGCCCCAGGAAGGGGGACTCCAAGAGCCAGTCCTGGGAGAAACAGGAACTGGGGGTCAGCCACACACAGACTCAAGTGACAAAGGGGCTGAACCACAGGGGAGGTTTGGGAATGAAGCCCACTGGTAGCATGAAGATTCATAAATTCTGTGCATTTGAGCAGGAAAACTCCTCAGAATCCTACAGCAGGGTGGCTGATGAAGCCGGAAGCACAACCATAATCTGGAGCCTTGATGGTTTGACGAAGTTAATCACCACCTCCAGCTGAGGGCGGGAGAAGGGGGCCAGGTCAGCTACCGCCCCAGCAGGAAACAAGCCTGAAGGTGGGCCCTTCTCAAGCATTTCCACGGGGAGCTGCCCAGGTGTGGATGGAGGAAAGGCTGCAGGCCGTGCATGACCATCCTCCGTTCACCAAGTAAGCGGTGCAAGGCCAGGGTGGAAGGAGCCGGACGTGAAGGACTCCTGAGACCCAGCTTTGGCTGCAGCTACCCAAACACACCTTGACTAAAAGCAAATAGTCCAGAAGCACAGTAAGCTTTTTCCAGGGACTTGTATCATCAAAAAAGTGACATTGTAAACGCCTGGCCAGCAACAAGCGGTCGCAATTCAGTTCCTAAAACAATAGCTCACCCCGAACTCAGGCCAGTGGAAAGCAGGCCAGTGAGATGGGGCAGGAACATGATGCGGCATCTCAGCCCTGTGAACAGACTACGAGAGCCCACACAGACCCCAGGGTCAGGAGAAGGATGGATACAGACAAGGGACACCATCCCAGGGAGTAAGTCCAGGGAGGGGGCGGGAGTTCTGGTTAGTCCTAACCAGCTTGATCTGATAAGTGCTATGCATCAGTGACTCCTATTTCCCATGCTTCTACCCCTAAATGACACTGTACAAGGGGCAGATAGTTGAGGAAGGGGCCCATAGCAGGTCATTTAGTCAATCCATTGCCATCATCTGATGAGGGCAGGCCCCAGGGCCACGGGGCTGAGCATCTTCCTGGGCAGGGGCGGGTGCATTCTAGGCGAGTGCATGCAGGAAGAAGGCTGTGGGTGCACCACGGGAAGACTTGCACCCTGCTGTTCACCCGCCATGGCACCAGGTTCTGCTCTGGACGGGCAGTGACCTCACGGATCAATCACGTCAGATCCAAATGGATCCTGAGAACTCAGCACCTGGTCTTCCTGGCCACACAGCTGACCCAAAAATGAGCCAGCTCCCTGGCCTAGACCTAGGGACAGCTGCGATGTGGGTTCCCACCTTCACGATGGAAATGCATAAAGTGACCCGAAAAGGTTACTAAAGTGACAACCTACCCATGGTCCCGAGACAGGGACAGGCGACTGGGATCCCACAACAGACCCTGAGCTCAGACTCCTAGAACATAAGCTCGTTCAAACCCATGTTCTCCAAAATAAGAGCAGAAACTGACATACAGGTTACTCCCCACAGTCTGACATCTAAAGACAAGAGTTGCAGTGATTCGCCCAGTTTATAAACTCTGACAGTTCTGCCCAGACACTCCTCAGACCAGTCCCAACCCCAAAGGCCAGGTATGCTCTTGGGGGATGTGGCCTGCAGGTTTTAAGAAGATCTCCCCCTTCCACTTGATGTGAGAAATATGGTCATGATGCCTGGAGCTACAGCAGCCACTTTGAAATCATGAAGTGAAAAACAGCAGGATAGAATCATGGGCACTGAGGGTAGAGGGCAGTTCCCAGTGGAATCATTAAGCCTCTGAACCTCCTCCCCTCAGATGGCTCATGGGTGGGGGGAAATCCCACTGGTGTGAACCACTGTTAGTGGGGGTTCAGTTACAGAAGGGAAGACGGCCAGCAGAACCCGATCGTGTGGGAAGTAGGGCAGCAGGGACCTGGGCACAGCCTTCCAGCAAAGGACGAACCTTCACTCTCATCAGTGTGCACTGAACACTCCTGGCTGCCGGGACGACCACAGAAGGTGAGTCTGAAAACTCCCCACCACTTCCCTTTCCAGATGTGCACCGGGAAATCCAGCAGCACTGCTGGAACAAGAAGCAGTCGGGAACAACCCAGGTGTCCATCCACGAGGGATGGGCCAAGAGGCTGTGGCGAGTTCTACCATACAAATCTCCTAACGGTTACAATGAACAAACTGAGGTCACTTTCATGAGCATGGGTAACCTCAGAAACATAACTCTGATGATTAAGAAGGGAGTGTTACATTTAAACACTCAACAAAAATTACATGACACCTGGAGATACAGCAAATATAAAACACGCCAATCTCAAGGAGAGGACCGGGGGACAGGACGGGGTGGGGGGGTCACTAATTCTCTCTGTGATGATTATTTCTTTAAAATGATTTAGAAACAAAGAAAGCAAAATGTTATTATTTTCCAAAGCTCGGTGTAGCTAAGTAGGCATTTAGTATTACATATATTTGAAACGTTTCATAATCTTAACTCTACTGTAGCAGTAATTGTCCCACATAACATGAGCTAAATGTGTTACAGCACCGAGGCCGGGGGCCAGTCTCCGGAGCCCCCGAGTTCTCTCCTGACACCACCGGCACCTCAGGGAGGGTGGCAGCTCAGGGCGGCCCTGAGTGAGGAGAAGCTGAGCCTTGGGCTCCCACCAGAACCTCGGGAGCACATGGTTCTGATGACGTGTGGACGACGTTTGTAAACGCAAACTCTTTCCTTACATACAACTCACTATGGAGAACGCAGCCTCCTCCGAGTGAAGACAGAAGGGACCCGGGAGGGAGGCCGCCCACCTTCTCAGGTCGTCCTTGCAGGTGTCCACGTGGTACTTGAGCAGCTGGAATTCAGGGCCGGACGACGACAATATGAAGGCGTCTATGTAGTAAAACTGTGCGGATTGTACGGGCCTAGGAAACATGCCTTCACCCTGTAACACAGATTGGTAATTATTACCAACAGAATCAACGTTAATAAAAAACACTTTTGCTCTGAATATGAAGTTCCTTCATCTTAACACCAAACATCTACTCATTCCAAATGTATAGACACACTTTGTCAGAACCAATTTACCACTTTCGTTTCTTCTTCCTAGTCTTAGGAGATGCTATATCATTAAAATTTTACCGTGATGAGTGTTTTAAATTCTGACCATTGAAAAACTTAAAAAAAAAAAAGAAAGAAAATTGAAACTTGGCAGTCAACATGTTAAGTAGCAAAGATTTTCTTAAAGCCAAGATCCTAAACACGTTTCAAAATGCAGTTCTGAGGTGTCTGCTCTCACATGACGCTTCACAACCCCCAACACTGTGGTGCAGGAAGAGTCACTGCATTAACAAGCCCAGAACACATTTCTCCTCCTCAACTGCGGCCACCAAATGCCTCCCCCCGCGCAGGCCGAGGTCTGACCACCTTCCCTCCCTGGTCAGCGTTCCTAGGACTCCATCTCCTTTTTACGGCAAGACTCAGAAAATAAAAGCTAACACCCTCTTTGAGAATCCTCAATCCGCCAGCTCACAATCTGATTAATCGATTAATCGAGGCTGATTGCTGTTCTAGCCTCTTCTCCCGCCTCAGCTGTAAAACGGCTGTCACCTTCCCGTCTCTCCTTTCTCATCCTGTCTCCAAATGACCAACTCTACGTCCACCAGAACAAGTCGTTTTTCTCCCCAAAAGGTACTTCCTCCCGTAATATCCTCTTGGCCGTTATTATTACCTCTGCTATAAAATCACATTGAATTCATATTTTAAATTATTCCAGTACTTTAGTTTTAGTCCTTCTGTCATTTTTTGGCCACACAAATGGAGGACATATTTAACATACATACGTGTCTGTGTGCTACACACGTGTGCACATTATGGATGTGCGTACATACACACACGCACATTTTAGACAATATCTCGCCGATCATTGTTCGTGCATTGAAGCAAACTCCTGTTTACCCCATTCCCTTGCCTCCCAGCAGGGTAAGAGATGGGACCCTGGAGGAAGTTCTGTTTGGGCAGCTGTGACTGTCCGACATCTCTAGGTCACAGGGCTGGTCATTTTGAGATCCCCGCCCGTGACCGACAGGAATCCCCCATTACCAGACACAAGGCGAGTTCCGTCCTGCGAGCCGACCACACCCTCAGCGTCCCGTCCTGGGACGTGGACAGCAGCCACCTGCCGTCGTGGCTCCAGCACACGGTGCTCACTGCCCCGTCGTGACCTGCGGGAGACAGAAGCAGGCAGGAAGGGGCCAGCACTCCACCCAGCACTAGAACTGCACTTCTCCCAGGAATAAACTGCCCAGCTGGAGGCCTTTCCGAGGTACAGTGACGCCAGCGGCAGCAAAGCCCGAGGGCGGGAATGGTGCTTCATTTAAAGGCTTCATGTGGTCTCTGAAGGAGGTGTTTCAAAAATTCACATCTTTTAAAATATGAAGTTCAAGACAAAAGTATGTTTTAAAAGAAGGAACTTATAAAATGTAGAAACATAAAATGTATAGAAATCTGTGGGCTTCATGAGATTGCATTTTAAAGAACTGTTATTCTGTTAACATTGAAGGAAAAAGTCAGGAGGGCTTACTGAACACAGTCACACGTAATCTGATTACTTGTTGTGACAGATTTGAAAGCCTTTTTCTACCATGAAAGCGGCCGTGTGGACGGTGACTTCTGAGGGTGCAACGGTGCGGCTCTGCAGGCGTCCGAATGTGTCGCCGAGCCCGGCCCTCCAACGTTAAACTACAGATCGGCTGTCACATGGACAACCAGAGTCTATTTAATGTGCTCCATGAAAGCTTCTGAAACATAATCAGTCAAGAGAGGAAGAAAAGGAGGGTCATCCCGAATCCCGGGGTCAAGGAGATCATCACTCGCTTCTCGCTTTTTATCCAAATGCCGGGAAAAAGGGCCTCAGCTGACAACCACAGTCTGTTCTCTGGGCCACTATGACCCTCTCAACGTCTTCTGTCACCACCACCCTCGGCCCTGATTCAGCAGACACCCAAAACACATCTTACGACGCGGCCCCATCTTCATGTTAGGCGATTAGAACGTCAGATTAACTTTACAGATAACGGACCTGGGTACCATTGGCTGCACCCCCTCCTTCTGGAGAAGGATGAATCGATGCTCAGGACGGGAAGGAAAGATAATTCACAACAACAGTGGTGTTTGCTGGGAGCTGGGCTGAATCACCCCAAACACACATCTGGTCAACACTCTCGCACACCCATGCCAGGGGCTCCCTGTCCCTCATCTGCCTCAGCTCTGAGCCATCCAGATGGTCAGCTGGGTCCTGAGGAAGTGGCAGGAGCACTGTGACCGGGGCCTGGGAGCGCTCTGCCGCCCTCCTCACTCCCACACCTGCCCTGACCCGCCCGGCTCTGCTCTTTCTGGTTGGGTGTCTGCATCTCTCTGGCTCCTCAGCCTGCACACACTTATTTCTGAACCTTCCTTGCCCTGGTAACCACCTAGACCGGCCATCACTCCAGGGGAGGCCCTCCTAACGTCATCCCCTAACAACACCATGGCCCGCTGCTCTGAGAAGTGGACGAGCCGGAGGAGACACAGGGCAAGCCGGCCACAGACGCCTTCTCCGAGTTTGGGAAATGAAAGCCGTAGGCCTCTGGAGGTGGTAAGAGATGGCGAGAGGGTGGGGTTGGGTGCTGGTGTGACGGGGCCCCGGGCAGAGTGAGCTGGGCTGTCAAGGGACACACGTGAAGAGAAACCTCTGGGCTGTGACAAAGCAGCATTTCCCCGAGGTCCCCGCGATGCGCTGGGAAGGGCGGAGGGAACTCGATCTGCAGCTCCACGCACCAGGTCCTGGACCACAGTGCCCGGCAGCTCAAGGATGACCACACTCTACCTCCCGGGCCCAGGCGGTTTGTGGCTGAAATCGTAGAGGGTGAGTAACCACAACGAGGAGCACGTTCTCGCCACGGCGAGATCTCATCGCCCCAAGATTGTCCTCCACGCTGGCCTCAGCATGTGAGTCACACACAGTAATTTAAAGATTAGACCACAAATGGCAATATCACCCTATCATACTTGTCAGAAAACTAACAAGGAAAAAGTGGACAAACCAGGAAAGATTTGTAAAGATTTATAAATAGTATATATCGCAGTTCTGTAACGTGACCCGAGGAAACTTAGAGCTCAAATTTCCTGAGCAGAAAGACGTCTGACATGGCTTTGCTGCCCTCTGGTGTGAATTTCTGGGAGTTTTACCAAAAGCACCAGGACCGGTCAAGTCGGGCTGCAAACACCATCGCAGCTACTCCACCAACAGACGTGGCTTCTGTCACCAGTCACGGCTCCTGCGATGTTTTCCTGCAGATTCATGTGTCTGAGGCTACAACCCCTTGCCCAGAGTCCGGGGCTGTCGGCCAAGCCAGGTCCCAGGGAAGGTCGTGGGCGGGCCTGCGGGAGCTCTGCCCACTTGGGCTATCGGACCTTCGGAAGTGGCCGTGTTACCAGCTGAGCGTGTCACCCTTTCCTTGAACATCAAATGACGAAACTCAGTCCTCCACCACCTAACCCAGATGCAAAAGGGCTGACGAGGCCACCTGTCAGGGGGACACGCACGGTGAAGCCACCACCGTTCAACTAGGCTTAATTCTTCCCAGTTAAGCTGTAATCCCGGCACAGTCGGCATGCCCGCCTCTCGCCCTTGCGTCCCTGCCACTACTAACTAGTACTCCACGGTCACCGGGCACCAGACAAGGGCCCACTAAGTGACCAGAGGAGGCAGAAGCACTCGCAGCACAGACACTATAAGGGATGCCCCTCTGCTGGTCCCATGCGTCACAGGCCGGTGAGCCTGCCCCGTGCACCAGCGCAGAGAGTCAGGGACAGGCCTCTCCGACTCCACACGAGACCCTGGGAACCCCACCTTCTCCTCCAGGCTCCAGTCTGACACACGAGGTGCCGCGACCTCGAGGCCTGTCGCAGACCCAGCGCTGTGGGGTGAGAGGGGGACCTGGGACCCCAGTTCCAGCTGATCAGCTCTCTCCTCCTCCTCTTCTCTCAGTCTCACTGTCGCACACGTCTTCCCGCCAGAACCCCACAAAGGCCTCCCACCTGCTGACTGACGTCCCTGACGGGCGAGGAACTTGAGAAAGAGTGGACAGGACACGAAACGCTGACCTGGGCCCCGAGCCCTCCCCAGGGCTAGGCTCCCGCTGGAGGGGAAGGACTGACAGCACATGGGACACAGACTGCCCCACGTGGAGAGGGAGCCCATAAGACAGGGAGGTGACGTGGCAGAGCCCAGACGGGCAAAGGGCTTCAGATCAGGAAGCAAGACGTTCTGAGCTTAACCGCATCTTTTTATAAAATTTAGTTTCTACACAATTCCGTAATCTTTAATGAAATCCTAACTAAATTTAATCTTCCGGAGTGACCGACCCCAGAACTGAGCTGTCACACCCGCGCCCTCAGGCACGTCTCTCCCGTGTCCTTGAGCATCTGCTCTGTGCCAGGCACACACTAAGGGCAGGCACGGAATTGGGGTGCCCAGCAATCCTTGTACTGGACAACAACGTTTGATGGAAAACGCTCCAAATTCTAAAGCGTAAATGTAAATGCCTTTTAGATTGAATACGACGGTGATCAGTGGTTTTCAGACCGCAACTCCCCACCCGGGTGTGCTCCAGTCCGAGTCCTCCAGGAAGGAATTCAATTCAGCCTCTAACTTTGACCACAATCAAAATATCCAGAATATACTTATTTGTCTTAGATGATGATGGGAATTAAAAACATTCATTTTTCTGCTTTCTGGAAAAGCGTTGAGAAACCAGTCTTCTTTTCAAAGTTGAATTGCCTGACTATGAACAACTCGCCACGTGGGGTGAAATGATGCACTAGAACAGGGAAGGTGGGTAATCATCGCTCTCTCCCAAAGGGAAATAGGGCGTGCTTTTGTAAAGGGTGAGTTTAAACATCCACTGTGTTTTCTTAATTCAGCAGAGGCCCTTTTCCCAACAATAAAAGACAGAGAAATGCGCATAACCAACACAGTTACCATTTATACCAATTGTCAAGCACAGAAAGACACCCGTGCGCCGCCCGCCTCGTATTCAACGTGCCTTAACAAGAGCACTCGAAGCCAAGGTTTTCAGCCTGGAGAGCCGCAGAATGTACTGGAATTACACGGGCCAGAGGCTGGTTAGGACGAGGAATAAAGATGCTGTGGGAGACGCCAGGCGAGAGGCGGCGACTTGGGCTCCCGTCAGAGGATCTCCCTCTTCCTTGCCAGGGAGCCCACCGCAGACCCTGGAGCCAGCCTGAGTCTGGGACCTGGACAAACGTGGGGAGGACGCTCTTGTCCTTGGCTGGTGTGGCCCCCACCATCGACCACTCCTCATCTCTCCAGTTCACAAAAACATGTGGACTGGTGGAAGATTTTTCATTTTTTCTTGTGTTTTTGCTGTTGTTGTTAAAATATCTACCAAGTGTGAGTTTTGAACGAAGCAGCATCAGGAACTCGATGAAGAATGGGAGTTCCTCGAGGTTTCAGGACTGGGCGTCCGTACGTCAGAATCGTGAAGCTAAAATGGTAAAACTTGTAACATGGCTGCCCCCATCTCAAATCTACCTGCTTAAAAAAATGCTTTGGGGGCTGTCCCCGTGGTCCAGTGGTTGGGTTCGCGCGCTCTGCTGCAGGCGGCCCAGTGTTTCGTTGGTTCGAATCCTGGGCGCGGACATGGCACTGCTCATCAAACCACGCTGGGGCAGCATCCCACATGCCACAGCTAGAAGGACCCACAACGAAGAATATACAACTATGTACCGGGGGACTTTGGGGAGAAAAAGGAAAAATAAAATCTTTAAAAAAAAAAAAAAATGCTTTGACTTGTTACATTCATGGAAACATCTCTACACAAACCCTACTAACTTCAAAACCTATCTCGACCTCACATCTAGGTAAGATTCGACCTCACGCTCCCCTAGAACTCTGAAAGCCTATGGCTGCTGACCGCAGGGCACCTGCCATGAAAGGGCCTGCACTCTGGCCTCACTCTGTCTGGTGTAGCCGGGCTCAGTGGAGTCCAGTTTATTAAATCTCACCCTTTCATCCCCTCAATTCAAGCCTTGGTTCTATTCTGTTCTTGTCTAGAAGGAAAAAAAACGCGGCACTTAGCAATTAATAACCAGGACCAAAACAAGACCCATCTGTAAGTTCATATTAACTAAAATTAGCACACATTTTACCTGAAAAAACAGCAGGTTTCCCGGAAAGATCGGCATCAAAGACCAGTGACAAGTGGTTGGCTAGGCCACAGGCCAGCCGCCGTCCATCATCTGCTTAAAACAAACGAGAGATTCCCCTTGTAGAATGACAAGTCATAGGAGTGCCGCCTGCGCCAGGCACAGTGTAGAATCTTTAGTTAACTTGAGGTCCGTTTCCTCGGGCAGTGAGAAAACCTGACTCAAAGAGGAAACAGCATCTATTCAACCGCCAACCACTCTCACCGAGGGTCCACCAGGGGCCCCGCCCTGTGCCAGCCCTCATGTCACGGCCCGAGCCTCCGTTTACAGAAAGGGAGCCTGAGGATCGGGAGTGGGGGCGGTGAGCCCGGGGTCGAGGGGCTTGTCAACAGGCAGCGCAGGATCTGAACCCAAAGCACCCTAACCCGGGGTGCCCACCCTGAGGCCCGGGGCGTCCCGCCTCCCATCGGCCAATGTTTGAAGCGGCATATTCGACTGAGCAGTTCCACCTGGACGTTTCCGTGACATATGGTAGAAACAAATTATAGACGTCCCCGATAATAATTATTCAGACCTGGGGATCCTACGTCTGTAATCTTATCTGTGTGATTCTCTATAAGCACATCTTAGTGAGCAAGCATATCAAACTTCAGAAACACGTCTGCTGACCATGCTATGCATCTAAGCTCCCAAAATTATCCAAAAAATTATTTGGTTAGAATTATATGAAAAATAAGGGGAATTTAGCACAGTTGCAAGTAACTATAACCTTGGGGAGCCAACGTAAGACACTGGACCTACGGCGAGAGGAACACTCGTGGAGGTGGGGGCGGGGCGCAGGCTCGCAGGCAGAGGCCTTACATCCAGCCTGGACTGAGGGCCAGGAAAACCTGGGGGTCAGAAACAGCGTTCACTTCTGATGGAAGAGCTCAAATAGTGGAGCCACGTCAAGGAGGGCTGCCTCCCAACTTCTTCCAAACTATATTTAGAAAAATGCTGATGTCCCAGAAGAGAAGTCTGGAAGAGGCGCTTCCAGGCACTTGAGAGCAGAGTGGCTCCAGGAGGTCAGTAAGAGCTCGCCTGCGGGAAAGGCTCCATCTGCGGGGGCGGGGACGGTGCTGATATGAGACACGGGTGCACTTTCCTTCAACCCATCGACGAACCAGGCGACCAGCCCCCAGGGGAAGTCGGTGACTATTTTGTAGCTTCTCTTTGCCTACAAATAACCCTCACGTGCAGCCTTCCTGCCAGACTCCCTTGAAAGCTTACTGGGGAGACGGTCTCACGCACGGAGCACAGACCTGGAGGAGGTTGCGATTCCAAATCTGGGGGCTCCTGTTCTGCAGGAGCCACCAGCACAAATGTGAATCCTGTGCACTGATTCTGCTCCCCCCTTGACAGATAGGTGAGGTCTGATTCTGAGCCAGATTCCGACAATGCCACATAACTGCACGTAACCAAGATTTTAAAATCCGTTTACAACGGAACAGCAGGCAGAAGAAGGGACTCTTAGAAACGCCGTGAAGCAGGCCTACCTGAAAACTGAAGGCAGCACACGGCTGTGGGGTCGCCGGCTACAGCGAGCTGCTTGCTGAGTCTGGTTGGCAGAGGGCTCTCTGAGGGGTACTCCTTACTGGAAGGAAGATCAGAGATGATAAAGATCAAGATACAGTTCGAAGGGAAAGGAAAAATGAAAAACAGACTGGAACTAAAGTGGGTTTTCACCTATTTGCACGCATAATTTTATTCCATCAAACTTGAATATTTATATATAAACTCTTCCATTTCAAAACCACGAAATAACTCTTTAAAATAGACATTTTCCGCATTGCCAAGAAATGCATGTGTTCTGAGTATAAAATATCAAAGATTTATCAGATTTAATATAAACGGACACGAATACTGAGATGGTTCGGGGGGAGGGCTCTCGGGCAGAGAAAACACATTTTACTCCTCAGTTTCATACTCTTTGTGGGTGGCTGTCCTAACACTAATGACTCAAATAATCCACAAATGGCTTCTATTTACCATGAAAATGATCACATTCCCAGTTTCTAAAAGAAGCCAAAGAAGGCAGGGGGTAAAAAAGGACTGATGCTCAAAATCCACAGCAGGGCAGGAGGGACCTGTGAGCAGGGCACACGGCCCATACGAAGGGCAGCCAGACCTTTAGTCAGAATCTCCCTGTTGGGGCCGGCCTGGTGGCCAAGTGGTTAAGTTCTCGGGCTCCGCTTCAGTGGCCAGAGTTTCCCCAGTTCGGATCCTGGGCGCAGACCTAGCACCACTCAACAGGCCATGCTGAGGCGGCGTCCCACATGGCACAACCAGAGGCACTCACAACTAGGATATACAACTATGTCCCGGGGGGCTTTGGGGAGGAAAAAAAAAAAGAAGATTGGCAACAGTTGTTAGCTCAGGCACCAATCCTAAAAAAAAATAAAATCATTAAAAAAAAAATCGTTGTTAATTTCAGCAACTGGTTTTCAGCCTCCAGGTGGTGCAAGGCCATGGTAGGGGTGGGGACCAGCCTGTGAGGCCGGCTCCTCGCTGCACCCCTGTGGCCTCCTCAGTCCCAGGATCCACACTATAAATGAAACAGGAAGCCACCTGTTGCAGCCTTGTTACGGGTCAGAGAAACGCAGAAACGCGCCAGGCGCCCAGCAGATGGCAGCAAAGGGAAGGTGGCTGCGATCTGAAAATGTGCTGTTCTAAAAACTGGAAGTTACTGAATGACGGATCGTATATATTTATTCCTACCACGTATACTCAGTGAAAGCTGGTAAGACTGGCCTTGCAAGACGCCTGTCAGTGAGACAACGCCGCCCTCTCAAGTCAAATCTGGAAGGTGTTCAGACCTCCTTTCTGCAGGAAACACTGGCCTGTACCCAGGACATCGTGTTGGGACCTCACCAGCTCGGCCACGTGCAGCCTCTCAGCAAAAGGCCTCCAAGGGCCAGAAACATATCAGAGACTTGCTTGGTCGAGAGAGCCAGGCTCCTTGTAGAAAAACATCACCAAAAAAATCAGAGTTCAGCATAACTCCAGGTGTTGCATTTCACTCTGGACCACAATGGGTTCCACAGTGTTGGAAGGCATCTGCCACAGCCACATGCTTAATGTCAATGACCTGCTCAGATAGGGAGCAGCAGAGAGTGGCAGGAAGAGCCACAAGAAACATCACTGGGCCTAGCCCTGTGGCCAAGGTGTTAAGGTTCTGTGCACTCCGCTTAGGAGATGTGGGTTCACAGGTTCAGATCCCAGGCACAGACCTACTCCAACCACCAGCCATGCTGTGGCTGTGTCCCACATACAAAGTAGAGGAAGATTGGCACAGATGTTAGCTCAGAGCAAATCTTCCTCAGCAACAAAAAAAAAAAAGAAAGAAAGGGAAGGAAAAGAATATAAGAAAACATCACTAACTATGGGTAAAATCAGTGTGTGGTGCATGTTTCTGCAGACCTAATAACTGTTCAAGTGCAGGTGTGATTGCATTAAGTGAGGAACACTTTAAACGCTGTGGCCCGCATCTCTGTTTGGATGATGTAACCTTCAAGTGTGGAACTGGGAAGACCCTGGAGGCCCCCCAAATGCCTTCTTGTCTAGATAAATGGGTCCAGGGAATCCGCATGGCTTGTCCACATCACACAAGGGTGTGGAGCCAGAGCCAGAAGGCCAGCCCTGGGGCTGCGGGGATGCTGGATGAAAGGGAGCGCTTCCAAATTGACGACCATTCAAGGTTCGCATTGAGCACTAGAACTGCTCAAATTTTCCATCCAATTATCACCTAAGAAGCTTATCAAGAATAATCATTAGCTATAACACTTTTTAAAACTAAATTTTAACAATTACACCAAAGTTGTTAAGGTGGTAAAAATAGCAACATGTCTGAAAAATGATTAACATGAAAGAATTAAATTTGACTAAAAGGACATTTATAGACTATATATGTATTTGTGTCTATATGCACATATATACATATGTTTCTGTATACACAATTATAAGGTCTCATACCTGTTTGAAAAAAATTCAATTAAATATTTGCAGGGCCTCTCCAAACTATTTCAAATTTACTCTGAATGCATAGACTAGTTACATACCATTTGTAATTGTTCTTGCATTTTGAAGATCTTTTACCATTATTCTTGATATTAGTCTTTGGTAAAAACATGGTTAC
Source organism: Equus asinus (assembly GCF_041296235.1). NCBI lineage: Eukaryota > Metazoa > Chordata > Mammalia > Perissodactyla > Equidae > Equus > Equus asinus. The sequence continues at coordinate 22,688,005 of NC_091790.1, read as the reverse complement.
ACTGTGGAAAGAAAACTCTTATGTCATTCCCAGAGATTAAAAGTTCTAAGGTTCTAAGAGACGCATACTTTGTGGTGAAAAAATATATATAAATACATAAATGCTTTGTGTCCCATTAATTATAACAGCTATTCTTCCAATTACATATCTACATTGGTGATTCACTGCTGGAAAATAAAATGTATTTTGGTATAAAAATTCTGGAGAACACTGTGCTATTTACTTACAAATTGTGGATTACTAGAAAAAAGCTACAATTATTTTTGCAAAGATTACATTGTAAATTATCTATTGATCATATTCTGTGAGATTTGTGTGAAAGATTTCTAAATCAAAAAACTGCTCACAAAGGCAGACTGTCCCTTAATTTGAATATAAACTATGATTCTTATGACGTTGTTTCATTTTTGGAGAATAAATTTATATAATCTCAATAGAAGTCAAATTCCATTGACTGACATTATTCCACAAGTCTACTCAGAAACAGAAGTGCAATGTACTGGGAAGTCACACTGAATTCTCCCTTTAATAGAATATGAACTTTAAATATTGACAGCAATTAAACAATCACTTCGCACTGGCCCGTTTTTCAGATGCACAGAGCCCTGGAGAGATGCCCCCTGCCACAGTCAGGGCCCTTCTGACAACAATGGAAAGAGCCGGTGCTGTGTGCTCCCTGCACACGTGGTGCTGAGCTCCAGCAACAGACATGGGGACAGCCACGTCCCCGTCCTGCACCTGCATCCAGGCCAGGCAGAGTGAACACCACATTCAGCCCAGAGCTGTCGGGACAAGATGGGGCAGGAGGGGGCGACCCCTAGGGGCTCTGTGTTTGCTGCAGGATCCACAAGTGTCTCCAGGGTGCTCACACAGGCAGGGCCTGGGTGAGGCAAGGACAGGACAGGAGCCCCACGAGGACCAGAGGAAAGCGTCCCACACAGAGAACAAAGGGTGCAGGGCTGCTGAGCAGGGACCAGCTAGGAGCATCTGAGAAGGAGCAAGAGCCCCGCCCGGGAGCTGGAGCCCGGGAAGCACACCAAGAAGGAAGGTGGGCGCAGACAAGGCCAGCTTCACCTCCTTTTTATCCATCTCACACTGCCTCAGAGATGTGGCTGTGCTGCATGTCCTGAGCAGGTGACCCCCTTAAAAATACTGTACTAGCACCCTGTACTTTTCCTGTAAAGTCAAATGCAGGGCTATCCATGGTCTGGCCCCCTCCTGCCCCTGGGCTCCCACACAGGGCCCCACACTCAACACACACCTTAATAAAGTGGACCCTAGCAGTCCACACTTAACATATAGGTGCCACTCCCACTAAGCTATCCCACAGGGTCAGGGCATGCACTGGTGTGCAATTTTGCCAGGGCATGAATTCAGAATCCATCTATCCATCCATGCTTCCATCTATCCATCCTTCCTTCCATCCATCCATCCATCCCCCTACCCATGCACTCATCCATCCATCCATCCATCCGTCCACCCACCCAGAAGGGCTTTGTGAGAGGGTCCAAGGTGCTAGGCAATGTCCCAGTCTGAGGGGTTTATGGAACAGATAATAAATAAAACACACAGTCATGCCAGCCAGTGATCAGGCCGAAGAGAAGGAGTAAAGCAGGAATGGCCTGGGAGAGGTGGCCAGGGCTGTAACTTGATACAGAGCAGCCAGGACGGCGGCTTGCACATGGGGAGCAGAGACTGGCTGCCCTGCAAGACCACCCAGGTTAGCCCCAGGGAGCCACATGGGGAGGGAAGGGCCCATGCAGAGCCCTGAGACAGGAGGGACAGACCGACAGCATGGGACGGCGTGACCGGGTATGGCTACACGGGGTCCAAGCAGGGAGCATGGTAGAGGTGAAGCCAATGAGGATGGGTGGGTGGATGCCACCCAGGGAGGACCCTGGAGAGCCCACCAAAGCCCCCACTTGCGCTCGGTGTAGGGGGCCCCACGGGGCTTCCAGGTAATGGGGCCATTTTGGCGGCTGTGTTGAGAACAGATAAAGGGTCAGGATTTGGGGCGGGAGGAGGGTGGCAATGGGTCTGCATTTTAGACAGAAAAGCCAAAGTTGCCTCAGAGACCTGGGACTCCTGAAGGACCAGGGGTTTCAAGACTCTGTTATACCTGAAACTCCTCAGATAGCAGGTTTTCATATTTCCTCGTCTTTGAAATTTCCCCCGACCCACCTCAGGGCTGCTGATGCGAGTTCTGAACACACTGGATTTAACGCCCCGAGTCAGAGTGAGGCCAGTGTAGACATGCCCCCATCGCTGCCTACCTCTCTCTCGGCCCCCATTCACCCCGTCCCCTGCTCCCACTAGACGGTCACGCACTATCACCATTATTAGTCAAGGATAATCTGATCTGAGGGTGACGGGAGGCCCGGCACACAGTAAGCACTCAATAAATGCTTGCTGCTGCAGCTGCTGCCACTTGTGTGACTGACATTCTGAGGGCTGATGCTACACTTTAACTGCTGTTCGTGCTCTGTCTCCCGCCCGTGGGATGACCCTCCAGGACATAGTTACGCCTGTATGTGAACCCTGCCTCCTTGGCACGTCACACTGCTGTTCCTGTACTGGGGTGAGTGGCTTGCGAGCTGGTTTACTCACTGCGGGGCAGACGTGTACCCAGAGGACCTGACTCTGCTGTGGAAAACCAGGGGCTGGTCCTTTACGACACTCCGCATGGCTGTGTAAAAATGAGTTTAAAGGAGAAGCAAATATTGAACATTGTCATGTCATTCTGGACACAGTTCCTTAAAAACAGAAAAGTTCACACACATGGAATGAGTTTGTGACCTATACATTTAAGAAGTTTCATACCTGATGCCAAAGCAACCATTACCAGCAAAGAAGGTTAAACCAAGGCCATTAAAAGATAAGAAGACAACAAAAAACGTTTTTCTCATTCCTTAAGTAACACAGAATGCAATGTTTGACACTCTGTACTTCCGATCCTCAGGGACTAAAACGTCAGCGCTTCCCTGCAGTGTTGGCCGGGGTGTCACCCGCAGGACACTGCCCACGTCGTCATCAAACGGGCCGCACGCTAAACTCGGTCTATGTGACATTGTGTCCACGGGACACTAAAGATTAAATATTTTTGAAATCCTATGAATTACCTCCACTTCAGGAAAAGAAACATCTAGCACGTGGCCTACCACAAATGGCATGCAGAAATAAGCAAGAGGCAGAGGAACGAAGACATAACGGAAGGAAGGAAGTCCTGAATCCTGTCTTTGACAAATTCACAAAGCAACAGAACGATGCTGATATCACGGTAACTAAAGGGAAGGAACACCTTTTGTATTTCTATATTCACAGGATGTTATACTGACCCGATTGTTTTTGACTAGCCGGCTTGGTACTTTTTTCCTCAACAAGAGCAAAGTAGAGTGGAGAGGTCGGTAAGACACCAGAGCTAAAATAAAAACACAAAATCATCCTATAAGAGCAAAATTCTACAGAGGAGTCTTTCAATGAAATGCACACTTTAGGACAGTTCAATGATTAATCAGGCGGATGTGGATGTGCAGTATTCAGAAGTGAGAACACTGTCAAGCTCATTCTTCCCAGAAATACATTAATATTTTTAATAAAAGTGCTGTTTTATAATCTACATTCTACTCTGAAATAAAATAGTGTTTCACATTAAAATAAATGACGAGCCATTTAGTTTTAAACAACATGGAGGCATTGGCATGAGCAAGAATTTCTTTCAAACAGAGAGTTTACTAAACTTTACTTTTATTTCTTAAGATAAAAGGGGTCTAAAGTCTGCCCACTGATAACCCGGCTCACGCATGCCCCACTTGAAAGGACGGTACCGAGGCAGCACTGAGAGATCCTTCCCAACGTTGGGGCGTGGCAGAGACCTCACCAGACCGGCCAGGCGGATCTCCAACACGGCGACCTGACTTCCGAACAAGGACGTGAGCAAGCAGAAGGCCTGCACGGGACGGGGGGTGACAAATTAACTCCATCACTATGGTACACTTGTGACCAGGCATCCACACTCGTCATCAACACGGCTCTTCAAAAACTGTCTGCCTCACTTATAGTTACACTATTGTATAGCGCATATACAGGTAATATTATACAGTCTGGGTATAGACATAGTATTGACATAGTCCATTTATATAGCGTGTGGACATATAACACTATTATATTGTGTGTGTATATAAAGAGTACTATTATATAGTGTGTGCATATATGGTATATATAGTACTATTATAGAATGTGTGCGTATATATATAGTACTATTATATAGTGTGTATATATAGTACTATTATATACTGTATGCACACATATATAGCACTATTATATAGTGTGTGTATATATATGTATAGTACTATTATATAATGTGTATATATAGTACTATTATATACTGTATGCATACATATATAGCACTACTACATAGTGTGTGCATATATATAGTACTATTATATACTGTGTGTATATATAGAGTACTATTATAGTGTGTGTATATAGTACTATTATATACTGTATGCACACATATATAGCACTATTATATAGTGTGTGTATATATATGTATAGTACTATTATATAATGTGTATATATAGTACTATTATATACTGTGTGTATATATAGAGTGCTATTCTAGTGTGTGTATATATAGTACTATTATATACTGTATGCATACATATATAGCACTACTACATAGTGTGTGCATATATATAGTACTATTATATACTGTGTGTATATATATAGTACTATTATAGTGTGTGTATATAGTACTATTATATACTGTATGCATACATATATAGCACTACTACATAGTGTGTGTATATATATAGTACTATTATATACTGTGTGTATATATAGAGTACTATTATAGTGTGTGTATATAGTACTATTATATACTGTATGCATACATATATAGCACCACTATATAGTGTGCATATATATAGTACCATTATATAGCATATGTGTATATATATAGTACTATCATATAGTGTGTGTATATAGTACTATTATATACTGTATGCACACATATATAGCACTATTATATAGTGTGTGTATATATATGTATAGTACTATTATAGTGTGTGTATATATAGTACTATTATATACTGTATGCATACATATATAGCACTACTACATAGTGTGTGTATATATATAGTACTATTATATACTGTATGCATACATATATAGCACTACTATATAGTGTGCATATATATAGTACCATTATATAGCATATGTGTATATATATAGTACTATTATAGTGTGTGTATATAGTACTATTATATAGTGCATATCTATATACAGTGCTATTATATAGTGTATATACATATAGCATACATTTATACTATTATATAGTTTGGTAATAGAAGTTGCACACTACTGCGTGAGTCATGAAAACTTCCACAGATGAAATCTCAGTTAGTGAGCCCGTCATGACAAAACAGGGAATACACTAAGTTACATCGAAAGTTCGGACGGGCATGCTACAGAATCCAAGTGCAGTGAATGAGCATGACTCACCGTGTGATTCCCGGTTTTGCCCATCACTGCACACGATCCAGCAACTTGAATGCTGAGGTTCCTAAAATCTTCATTTTCAGCAAAGAGAAATAAAGAAGCAACGTTTAAGGGGTAGGTAAACAGAGCCAAATGTTCGTTGGCGCCCCTATCCACCGCATCCTGATTGTCCACTGCACGCAGGCTGCTGGGGGCTGGAATGTAACGAGATCCAGTCAACTCCTTCCACGGGTGCAGCAGACTCTCGTGGAGAAATGGACCACAGGACAGCATACAGACAACTCCCTCACACTGGGGAAAGTGCTGGGGAGGAAAGACGGAACTCCCACGAGAACACAGACCCGATCGGAGCGCCATTTCAGGGGAGTCTCAAAGGACAGCAGGACTGGCCGGCTCAGGGAGGAGAGTGCTCAGGCGCTGAGGTTTCCAGGGTTCAAGCAAAGTCCCTTCACCAAGCGGAACATGACGAAATGGAGGCGTGACCCCCCAGGGAGAGGGAAGGAGGTGTGGCCTGGGCCAAGCTGAGACCTGACTGCCAGGAGGGAGGAGGGAGATGTTGGGAACCATCCCTACATTTCGGCCAGGAGCAACACCGTGGACAGAATCTGAGGACGGGAACCAGGCTGGAAAGGAGAGCACGTCTGCTCAATTTAGACAGGCTGAGTCTGACACACTGTGAGGTGGTCCAGGCCCGGGTGCCCCGTCTTCAGCGGGAAATACTGACAGGGCTGACTGAAGAGTCCTTGACACAGACTGGCACAGACCCCAGAGCAAGGAGGGGAAGGGCGTCCCATGGAGCCAGGTACGGGAGAGGACCAAAGACAGGAAATAGCTTCAGGGAGGCGCCACCAGAGGTCAGAGCAGAACCAGACACGTGTCGGTGGGATCCAGCAGCCCAGAGGTTACCACGACCCTGAGGAGGGCCGGCTATGGCCAGTGATTGACGTGTCTCGTCCTCGAATTCAGAGGACAGGCTGTCTACACAGAAACTGTGATTCCCCAAACATCAGACAAAGAAAATGTCAAAATCACGTGAAATCTGTATCAAAGATTATTTGAACTCTCATCTTACCCTTGTAACGTAAAACTGCTTCCAGTTCAAAGTTTGCCAAGTTAAATACGAACAAACCAGCTGAGCTTCCGATCCACAAGCTGCTGGCATTCTCAGAAGAAACACTAATTGAAAGAAAAAGAGAACAAATTGTAGTGATCTTCTTCCTTAAGCTTCAGTTCCAGAGCACGTCACTAACGTCACACCAATTCTCCAGCAAGGGGAGCAAAGCGATGATGCACGAGGTTTCCCACCTCGGCTGCAGGAGGCTGGTGCTAACCCCCTGTGATCCGTAACGGCAGTCGACCTGGCTGGTATTAAAACCGTTTGGGGTTTTCTCGGCGTCCACTGTCTAGTGAAGACAAGGAACACAAGTGGCCACAAACTGGGCCCAAATCAACTGTGATCTGCAAGGTTTTTATTTCTTCCGAGGTCACAAAAGAGGCCGGTGCCTGCGTCCTCCACAAGACAGCGCACAGATGGGGGCCCCTGCAAGTGGGGCGGGGGGGAGGGCTCGGTGTCCTGGACCGGAGCTAGAGGTCCTCCCAGGCAGCGTTAGTAAAGGAGGAAACAAGCCCAATAGGAGACTACGCCCAGAGCGGCAGAGTTCACAAGAAGGCAAACACAGCTCTGTTGTTGCTTCTTTTTTTTTTCAATTTACAAACTAGACAAAGGTTAATGAACTGACTAATAAGCCTCATTCTGGTTATGCCAGATGGACTCAGCACAGCTCTCCAGATCCACCTCTCTCCCACCACCAGCTCTAGGACACCCACCCAAACACCAGCCCCGGTCACCTGGCTCCAACAGCCCCCAACACCCCCCGGCTCATGCTCCGTGTTGTCATCCTCCAACACCACTCCACAGGTCAACCAAACAGGTGCTCGGGAACAGAAACCAGATCCTGTGTGTGCTGCCACCGCTCTAAGAGGAGACGTTGGGGATCCATGACCTCAGATCCTCTAATCTGCTCAAGCACAGGCCAAGCGTCTGTTCCCGTCCCAGCCTCCGCCCGCAGTGTAGACCAGACAGCGGCGGCCACAGCCGGGCCATCAAGGCAGGGCTGCAGCCAAGCCAGCAGGCTCCTCAGGTCTCCCTCTCCAACAACCACCGCTCGTCCATGAAGACCGGAGGCTGATCCTAGTCATCTCTGGAGCTTTCCGTGCTCTGGGAGGGCCAGAGGTGAAGACAATCCTAATATATTCTTTCACTCACAGTTAAACAGTGGCTTCCTTACATTACCAAATATGTATATACTCCCATCAAACACAGAAATAAATAAAATTCACTTGGGGTCAATTTTAAATGTATGATATATGGCACAGATAGGGGAAAAGTTTAGAATGAGTGATAACTGTCTTCCCTTGACCCTCTTACAGAGTCAAGATCTACCTAGATCTTGGCGAGCAAAATTTAAAATAATTTCATTTCTCCTGAAAAATAGACTTTAAAGTAATTGACCAAGTTTACCAACTTTAAGACTTAAAATATGCAATCCTAAGAACACTTACAGTTATTATTACTCAAATGGATAAAAATAATTCAGTCTTATTTTACTTGTTCTTAAAAAATGATCCTAATTTAAGAGACTTTCCTCCACATGGCGTTGGCCAAGTCCATTGTACTTACAACCCACGTTCAGAACTCGGGACAAGCGAGAGAGCGCAAGGTGCCAGACTCAGGACAGGAAGTTCTACTTCAATCTCTCCTCCTCTCTCCAGTCCATCTGTAGAGGGAAGCTGACTCTCTTCTAGGAACAGAATTATTGATAATCTGAGAAGTGAAATTACAATGACCCATCAAGTTAAAGGCAAACAGTTGACAAGGCAGGGTATTGTGGGAAATATCTGCAGCTAGGATAACTCATGAATAAGAAAGACTCAGACACACGCATCGTAAAGAGCAACGTTAGGAATAACTAGACCCTCCGTCATGAGGCCTGGAGGGGCAAAAAGACGGGGTTCAAGTGTAGAACCAGGAAAAGTAAGCGAGGAGATGGTCAACTCAGAGAGCAACTCTGCATTCCTGAAGTGGGTTAAGGTTGACTTTGCAATAAATGGGTATTTATACAAGAAATCATGAAAGCCAAGGTTTAAGGCATTAGGAAAAAATAGATATATTTCATAAAGGTAATTTCTGACCTACTTTAAAAAGGACAAACTAAAAGCTATCCTCACATACATACAAAAACCCCCACACAAACTAACTAAAAGAAAGAGTAAAAATGATGATAAACTTGAAACACAGCAGAGCAGGTACACTTGCTATAACATGAAAATTATCGGACTGCATACACCCATAAAAGAGAGCCGTTAGCTGGACTAAAATGTAAAATCAGCGGTGTTCCTAGAGGTTGCCGGCTCCTTCTGTGACCGAGGTGGACTCCATGACGTGCAGGGAAGACCAGGTGAGGACCCGGAGGAGGGTGGGCAGAGCCAGGCTGACTGAGGTGGAAGCTGTGATGTGCAGTGTACAGTCTGCTCAGGACAGAAAAGCCACGGGAGGTCTGTCCACTCTGGTCTCCTCACTCCATGACAGCCACCAGCAGAAGCTGCTACTCACCAGCTCCCGGTTCACCGAACTCTCCCCCCCCCACACACACAAGAGGAGCCTTCACGCACCCCCACCCCATCCTGCCTCACAAGACCTGCCCGGTGCCAGGTGGATGTCTAAGCTCACCACCCTGGGCTTCTCCTCACAAGAAACCATCTCGTCCCTACTCTCCCTTCACCACCCCTAACTAGGAGCCTGGAAGGCTGCTCAGGGAGTGCTGGGTGGAGCATGAGCCCCGGGAGAGCAGAGCAACATTACCTGGCAGGCTGCAGAGCTGGGACTCAACCCTCCTGGTGGAGAAACTCTCGGTCTTTTTCTTCAGGTCCACATGTGTCACACAACGATAATGATGACTTTCACCCAAACTGACGATCCAAAGCTGGAGAAGCAAAATGTCTAGACAAGTAACTCATCAAATGCTACAGATGAAAACGCAGGAAAAGCCAGATGAGGGAAATGAGTTGGGAGCAGACAGGAGCAAGAGACAAGCACTACGTGGCTTCAGAGAGTCCCCTTGATCCTTCTTCTCTGGTCCTAAGGCTCATTCTCAGGGTCCTAAGATCTCCTCCTTCCCTAGACACCCGAAATCTCAGAGCCCTTCTCCGCATCGCCATGTCGGTTGAGAGCAGTGACTTTAGGTGCAGACACACTTAGGGCTTACGGGTCTTCTCCAAACCACTCTGGCTAAGAGGAGACTATGCTCTGGTCTCCAGGGGCCCAGCCCATTCTCTCTAAACCCAACACTACGAATACACAGCCACAAACACATCTGACATGCCGCTAGGTGATAGCTGTCAACTTTGTCAAAAAGAAAAAGAATGATCTTCTTTTACAAAAATATATCCGTGATATTGCAATTTATAATAAGAAATATACATTTGGTCTAGGACCCTGTTCCTGGCACAGAGCTCCTAAAACCCTTGAACTTCCTAAGTGATGAGAGCGGCACAGGTGTCTTTTGTTATGTGCATGAGGGGCTTTGGGAAGCCCCCAGGTCAGCGAAGGAGGGGGGCTGGTCGCCAGGGGAACCACCCAGTGAGTAGAGGTTGAACAGTCAGTCCCACCCTGACCTCTAGGGAGGGGAGAGGGCTGGAGATTGAGCTCCATCACCAATGCCCAATGAGTTAATCAATCGCATCTACGTAATGGAACCTCCATCAAAACCCAAAAGGACGGTTTCAGAGAGCTCCCGGGTTGGTGAGAGCATCTGCACCAGGTGGGTGACGTCCCCCAACTTGGTAAGGACGAGGCTCCTGTGCTGGGGACCCTCCCAGACCTCGCCCCATGTACGTCTTCCTCCTGGGTGTTCGTCTGCATCCTTCATCATGTCCTTTATTATGTAATAAACTGGTAAACACACGTGTTTCGCTGGGTTCTGTGAGCCACTCTAACAAACCTGAGGAGGGTCATGGGAACCTCCATTTGCAGCCAAGTCAGACAGAAATAGTGGTGACCTGGGGACCTACTGTTTGCGATTGGCCTCTGAAGAGGGGGCAGGGTCGTGGGACTGAGCCCCTAACCTGTGGGGTCTGACACTCTCCCCAGGTAGACAGCGTCAGGATTGAGTTAGATTGTAGGACACCTGGCTGCTGTCCTGGAGAATTGCTTCCTGTGGGGGAAAACCCCACACCTTTGGTGACCAGAAGTGTCAGAAGTGACGGGTTCTGTGTGAGAGTAAAGGGGACTCGCAGGAGGGAAGACCTTTCCCAAATTATATCAAAGGCAACTTTTAAAAAAGAGAGCAGTATGTATACATTGTGGAGTAGACCTAAACTTCTCCCGTAAAAACTCAGTTTTGAAAAAGATCATGGGGCTGACCCTGTGGCCGAGTGGTTAGGTTTTCGAGCTCTGCTTCGGCGGCCCAGGGTTCCGCCAGTTCGAATCCTGGGCGCGGACATGGCACCACTCATCAGGCCACGCTGAGGCGGCGTCCCACATGCCACAACTGGAAGGACCCACAACTAAAAATACACAACTACGGCCTGCGGGGCTTTGGGAGAAAAACAAAAAATAAAATATTAAAAAAAAAAGAAAGAAAGTACAAGATCAAACATCTTCAAATTTTTCAAAATACATGAAGCCGACACTAACGGTTGTGTGAGGGATTCTCATCTGGAGGCTTTAGGACATACAGATGCCCGGCTTCTCAGCAAGAAATACCCTGTGGTGAAAATCCCACAGTGAGGCCCAGGCCCGGAAGGCACCATCTCAGCAGCTGAGCCTGACGGGTTCCTTCAAGTCACAAGGAGCACAAAGCAACTAAACGCAGACCTCCCTTAGCCAGAATAACGTTTGAAGGTGGGCTTAGATTTCGTAGTGCCCTCACCTGGCCATCAGCAGACCCCGTAACCAGCTGCCGACTGTCTTCATCGATGAACAGACTCAGGAGAGGGGAGGCTATTGAACGGAATACACGAATATTTAGTTTTAAAAGTACCTGATTTGGTTTAAACTGAGAACTATCAGTTTTACTTATAATATTTCTTTGAGTCAAGTTTGAACTATTCCGAAATAATTTCCTTCCCAGGAAGCAAAACTGTAAGTGAATATAAACTTATTTGCGAGTGAGCGTGGGAAGATGGGCCGTTACCGCATGAAAAGCCCCGGGAGGTGTCGCTCATGGCCTGTGAGGAGGACCAAGGCTCACACATGACCGCCCAAGCAGAGAGCCTGGCGCATTCACCCAAACGGCTCCGCGAGTCACTGACGGCGTGAGAACCTGTCATAAACGAGGAGCACTAAACTTGCAACAGAACGACTCTTGAGCAACCCAGAAATAATAAAATCGTGGAAGTAGTGATGAAACAGTAGTTAAATAGATGTCTTTTTTTTTTAATTGTGGCCTAGGATGTCATTTCATTTAAAACTTATTCTGAATCGAAACTGTCAAAAATTTAGAAGAAGAATTAAGATAAATACATATTCAAAACACGGCATGTCCTAAATAAACTATAAATGACATCAAAATCAAGTTTGTAATTGTTTCCTTGACAGCCAAATAATAATTCCACATAATTAATTTCAGGAACATAATTCCAACATAATTCCACAAGACATGCTTTATCCCTGAGATTGGTAAATGGATTCAATTTGTTAAAATATCATATTTTCCACATGGATAAATTAATCTCAGGAAAAGCATTGAATCTCTGGGGAAATATAATAGTAATTCTACCAGTCGCAAGGGATCTGTATATTCTTTAAGCTGTATTTTCATGCTACTTGTCCCAAGAAAGGAACTGTCTTATATTAACTTTCTATTCCCCTTCTCCACATAAACTAGATTGTGCACACGAGAGGTGCACAAGGAACGCTGGAAGCCGGTCTCATGAGGGGCTTGGGGGAACCCCGCACGGATGTCACAGGCAAGAGATGCTTGGGGACACCCATCGCCTGCAGCACGCCAGCCCCACAATGCTGCAGCCCCGAGGGCACCCACACTGCTCAACTGCGTGGTCACGTGTTGGCATCAGCACCACCAAAAAGACAGTTTGCAGAAAGTGCTCAGCTGCCTGAGATCTGCTGAGCTGTACAAGCGCTTCCTGCCCGACCCGGAGTCAGGCCTGCTCCTCTCTCCCGACCACACCCACTGGATCCATGTGCCCTTGGCCCTGCAGACCCCTTAGCTCTGGGCCCTGCTTCTCCGGGACAGTAGAGGACCCCCTTTCCCAAAGGCAGACAGCATCTTCCTTATAGTTCAGCAACATGCTTTTTTCATTTTCCGAAATAGAAAGGCTCAGACTCCAAGCATATGCTTATATTTTAAGATAACCCTCAAGAAAATTAACTGTTAAGTGAATCCTTTCAATGTGTGGATGGGAGTGAAACAGCCACTGAGGGGAGACACTCAGGTCCCCGTAAATGTCACAGCTCCAGCTTACAGAACAATACGTGCACCAGGAGAGCTGGGTTACACAGAGCCCATGGACAGAAAAGATGTAAGAGTTTCAGGTTACCTGTTAACACTGACGAGCTGTATATTAATGATCCCAGACGATGGTCCCAAACCTTTGACAGAGACATGTTTCTTTAGAAGAGGTAAAAAATTTTGCCATTATTGCTATAGCTTGAACTAATGCTTCCACCCAACTGCAAAACAATCTGTGTGAATGGTTTTCTAAAAGAGAAAATGAGGCCAGCCCCGGTGGCCTAGTGGTTAAGTTCAGTGTTCTCTACTCTGGCTGCCCTGGGTTCGGTTCCCAGGCACAGACCTACACCACTCATTGGTGGTCACACTGTGGCAGCATCACACATATAAAATAGAGGAAAATTGGCACAGATGTTAGCTCAGGGACAATCTTCTGCAAGCAAAAAGAGGAAGATTATCAACAGAGTTAGCTCCAGGCCAATCTTCCTCACCAAAAAGAAAGAGAGAGAGAGAGAAAATAATAATAAAAATAATAAAATATGGATGTAGATAATAAAACTGTAGAAACACAATAAAAGATGCCAGAATCATACAGAAAAAAACTAGCATTTCCAGAAATAACAACCTGTGGATTGGAAGACCCAAGACAAGACAAGGCTGGAGACACTTCCAGCACCTAATCAACATTGCCAAGAGGAGGCGTGAAGCGGGCCGTAATGTGCATCCTGTGTTTACTGTGTGACCGGCACACTCTGCTGCTTTTCAAACATCGGCTCCTTCAGTGCTCGCAACCCCCACGGCAATGGGCACCAGCACATCCACTTTGCAGACTAGAAAAGTGAGGTGCATGCAGTTACTCAGTCAACTGTCAGCAGTTGGTCAGTCCTTGAGCTGGGGTTCTGGCTGGACAGCCAGCTCCCAGCAAGGAAGAACCCGCTTCAAGGTGGTTTTACCAGGCAGAAACTTCACGATGACAACCCCAGTGTCTTCACGTCCTCTCCTCTCTCTACAGATGCATGTTAATGATGCTCAACTTTCCTTTGAACTGCGACGTGCACGGTCCCCTCTTTGTCAGTAACATCATGACAATGGCCAGCCTGGGGTCGGATGGGAACTGAACTTGCATTTTAGGTTATTTTCTTCTCAAGCCCAATTTAGTTCTGATCAATCCTCTGACACTGGAAAACGGCTCTTCTGCTCCGGCCCCGAGGAAACGCCGGGGAGATAAATTAACGTTTTAGCTCCCCGAGGCCCTGGACTCGAGGAGGAGCATCCACAGTTGACTCAAACCCGTCTGGGAATGTAGGGACACGAGAGGGTGCTGTGAGGGCCTCACTGGTGTCCCGTGCCCGGCTGGTGACCCCCGCCAGAACGTGAGGCCGAGGTTCAGGACGATAGCCGTCATACGGAATGTGGTAGAATAATCACGCATGTGGCAGTGACCGTAAACCGAGCCCCTGTCGTATCGGGAAGCACAGATAGTCCAATGGCATCCACTTACCTTAAAGCTTCTGTCCTCAGACACCGAGACGAGCACTCGTACTCGCCAAGCACAGAACTCAGCGGCAGTCACGGCGCCCCGGTGGCCCTCCAGCTCGGCTGATGTCGACAGGCTCTGGGAGAATTGTGAGAAGATCAGTAACTGAACGTTCTGGTAATTATTGTCATTAAGAAGTTACCTATATCCCACAGAAAGTAGTTTCTGTTAAAATACATCCTACATTCCTTAATCCCCTCTTCCAAATTTGAAACTGTCTGTATATAGACCCAGAGGTTAAAACTCAGATGGCTGAGCTGAGAGGCGAGCAAACACCACAAGAGCAGCAACTTTAAAAGACAAAAGTGAGGCCAGACTGGTGGCGCAGTGGTTAAGTTCTCATGCTCCACTTCAGTGGCCTGGGGTTTGTGGGTTTGGATGCCAGGTGCAGACCTAGCACTGCTCGTCAAGCCATGCTGTGGTGGCGTCCCACATAAAACAGAGGAAGATGGGCACAGATGTTAGCTCAGCAACAATCTTCCTCACCAAAAAAACAAAAGACAAAAGCTAACCCAGGCCGACCCTAACCAAGCCATGGAGCAGGCATCTCTTGGCCCTCCTGCCCCCCGCACAGTCCACATCTGGCATGCTGGACCACCCAGGACAGCCCTGCAGAGGTGGGAGGAGGGGCTCCACTCCACCTTCACTCCCTCTCCCGCCCCATCAGTCAATGGGTGTCCACCCCACGCTCGGTCCTTCAGATCGCCCTCTCTCAGGCAGTTACTAAGACAAAACCACACGGTGTGTTCAGGCTACTGAGTCATCCTTCTTCCTAAGTCCTGAAGCCTCTCACGGTCCAGGCAGCCCCAGAAGACAGTGTTGGAAGCCAGAGCTCCCCAGCACTTGAGAGACAGGGCAGTGAGAGCACCCCACATCCTAAAGGTCACAGCCAGCCCCCAGAGGATGTTCCTGTGGGATCCAGGCACCTGCAGGGGGTAGGGGGCATTCTCCTTCAACTTCACATTCAGTTTAAATATCCCCTAATATACACGCAGAAAAATATTGTTTCCTTTTGGTATTTTATGATTATATATATATATATATATATATATATATATATATATATATTTTTTAAAGTTTTTATTTTTCCTTTTGTTCCCCAAACCCCTCCAGTACATAGCTGTATATTTTGGTTGTGGGTATCTTCCAGTTGTGGCACATGGGACGCCACCCCAGCATGGCCCAATGAGCAGTGCCATGTCCGCACCCAGGATCCAAACCGGTAAAACCCTAGGCCACCTGAAGTGGAGAGAATTAACTTAACCACTGGGCCATGGGGCCAGCCCTATGGTACATTTTATATTAGTTAAAAGTATCTTTACCAAAAAGCATTCAGTACTCAAAGTCTTTCAAAAAGAATTTCATAAACTGTTTACTACCTAAGAACACTGATAAGGCAATGTGACCTCTTCACGTACTTATGGGCAGCCCCCCGTGTCCATTAAATTATCTTCCCATGGTAAATCGGGTCACACTTCATAAGCCTGCGGCTAAGGAGACACAAAAAGAACGACCACTTCGGGCCGTATTCACTTAGGAAACCGGAACGAACGTCTGCTGCCTCCCTCTTATTTCCGTGGACTTCCAAGTGAGCGGCTGAGACCCAACCCCGGGCTGACCATTTTCTCTTCCTGGGACACCTCATCCCCGTGAAACGCTAACAATGCTCAGTGTCCTCCTGGTTCATTTTGGTGAGTTTTGTTACACTTGGCGGAGCCACCTAACGCCAATCCATTTAACCACCAACAGATGTTTGCACAAAGCGTTGTAAATATTTACAGCTCGAATACCAACCTATGCCTGAAGCTGTCACGGGCTAGCACTCTGGACAGCTCTCAAAGGTGCTCCCAGACCCTAGGACGCTCCCCACTCTGTCTGTGACTTCACTGACGACCTTAACCTTTTTAATGTGTGAGCCTCGATTTCACAATTTGGCCCAAAATTGTTTGAAAAAACCAATGTACACTCTGTACTCCAAACTGCCTGGCACACATTGGGCCCACCATCAATTCATCATCAGTTAAGATTTTATGACTAACATCCTTGCTAACGTAACTTTTTAATGTGGATATAGCAAGAAAACTCTTTTCAGGCACACAGCTTCGTTAACTGTATTCGTTCGGGAAGCAGAAGACAAGGCATGATACCAGGCCTCGGGTGATCTATCTCCAAAACCAGTGTCAAGCAGAACACGAATCTGGAGGAGAGAGAAGGCCCCCTGGGCCCCAGCCCACCTCCTGCTCTCCAACGCTTGGAGTTCCTGTAACGGGTCAAAGGAAGCTTACCATTTCACAGCCAGATACGAGATTTAAAAATCACAGAACCTGGAAGGGTGACACATTTACTGAAACTAAAGAAAGGAGAATGTCAGGGAAATAAACATCTTACTGAACACGTTTGTCTAAAGTCATCCCTGATACCCAGATCTCATGTAAAGTTTTCACAACTTACGTAAAATAGCAGTGTTGAATATGAGTGGCTTTCCAATTGCAAGATAAAGATATGCTTTCAGTCATTCCCCCTAACATCTTTACAAAAATTCGCCCAATTAAAAATACTGCCGAGGGGCCGGCCCGGTGGCGCAGAGGTTAAGTGTGCACATTCGGCTTCGGCAGCCTGGCGTTCTCCAGTTCGGATCCCGGGTGTGCACATAGCACCACTTGGCAGGCCATGCTGTGGTAGGCATCCCACATATAAAGTAGAGAAAGATGGGCATGGATGTGAGCTCAGGGCAAGGCTTCCTCAGCAAAAAGAGGAGGATCGTTGGCAGATGTTAGCTCAGGGCTAATCTTCCTCAAAAAAAAACAAATACTGTTGAGACAAGGCAGGCAGGACCTCAGCACCTGGGAGGCCCCATCAGGTCTGCGCCCCACTCACCTCACGCAGGTGTTCAATCTTACCTCCACATCCAGCACCAGTATTTTGTTTCCGGCACATGCCGCAACCACCCGATCATCCGGACAAAACCTTAAACAGAGCACCTTCCCCAGAAGGGTGCGCATGACCGTCCCTCGAGGAGTCAGCCCTGGAGGGAGTTTCTGTCATGAGTGTCAGGTCATCAAAGCCTCCTCAGCATGAGCACAACCGCCGTGCCCTCAGGGGAAACACTGCCAGTGCAGCCCCATGCTAAAATCACACGCAGAGGAACCGGGAGCTGCAGTAGGATGTTCGCTCTTTGAGAGGATTGGAAATGTTGAATATAAATAATCTCCTGGGAATACGCGCAACACAGCAATTGTCCGCAGGGAAACGACTCAGCGTCGTTAAGGATGGCAGTCTTCAGGAAGGCTGCACGTGCCCACACGTGGAGGGCGTCATGCAGACTGGACTGTGCGCCCCAGTCCTCCCTCTCCGAGGCCACCGCGACTGCATCCAGCCTTGTGACCTGCTTTGGCCCGTGTCAGGGAGGCAGAAGGGACAGTGTGCCCATCTGAGTCTTGGCCTCCAGGGCCTCTCTACCACAACGAGGACATCTCCAGGCCGATCTGCAGGTCCCAGTAGGGCCACTGGGGACCAGAATTGGACCCTCTGGCTGCTGAGTTGAGAATAAAATGCCTGGCTGGAGGGGCAGGTGGAGCAGGCAGGCAGGTAGAAGGCCAGCGCAACAATCCTGGAGAGGCTGCCGGTGGTTGAACCTCCATAGTGGCAGTGCAGGTGTGAGACGTGCTCAGGCTTTGGAGATATTTTGAAGGAAAAGCAGATGGAGTTTGCCATGGGTGGATGGGGTGTGAGAGCGAGGACGAGGGATGACGCCACGGTTCCCCGGAACCACTGCAGGAAGACGGTGAGCAGGATAGCTTGTGGGATAAGGCGGATCAAGACAGGCAAGTGGGCGATGCTATGAGACATCCACAAGGACGTGTGCAGGGCCAGGTCACACGTGAGGCCGAGGCTGGGAGGGAGGGCTCAGCACAAACAGAGGTGGCAGCTGTCAGTGTATTTGCATTTCCAAAACCTAGAGAGCTGGATGCCATCATGGTGGGGGCGGGGGGGGGGGGGTTGGGTGGAAATGCTCTCTAATGGGGAGAAGGAAAAGCTGGTATGCCCACATTGGGAGGTGGGAGGATGAGGAGGAGCCAGCAGAGGGGACAGGGAACAAGGGACCAACAGGATCCCAGGGCTGAAAACCGCCCGACGACACAGTGCTCTGAGGCCACTGGTCATGGACCACGTTCTCAGTACAAAAGCAACCCCAAATCATTCCTGGACATACAGGTGCCGTTATGCAGCACACCAGCCACGTGGGCCCCCAAACCAACCTAGCTGTGCTGGATCCTGCCTGGCCGCATAGCGGCCACCGATGGCCTACGGCTCATGGGAAACCCTCCCCCATAGCCCTGAAGTACAAGGCATAGAAGGGGCTTGTCCTGATCCCACTGCAGAGCTGCGGGACCCAAGGAGCAGTTCCAGCATGCCCGCCATGCAGGGTTCCACAGGAGGGTCAGCATCATGCCTCAGGGCTCAGCTTCTGCCCACCGTCCTGGCAGAGACCACCACGCGTCAAAGTCCACGTGAGGTTCTGACGAGCAACTTAAAAATACACTTTGGGAGTACAGCCCCTTCTAACATGGAAGACGGCCTATTTACAAAGACCTCTGCAGGGAGCAGAGAACTAACGTGTGGGTCACTATTCACATGCACGTGTGTGTGCATATATATGGATGTGTGTACTACATACGTGTATGTGTGTAATGTGTGTGTGCTACGTATGTATGCGCGTGTGCTCGTATGGGCATGTACTGCATGTGTGCGTGTGTGCATTGCGTGTATGTGTGCGTGTGCATTACTATACACACATGTGCTTATGTATGTGGGTGCTATATATTATGTAGCACATATGTATGTATGTACATATGCACTATAAACACATGTATCTGTGCCTGTACTATGTGGCCTCTATATATGCTTGTGTGTCCCACATGTGTACGCATGCATCTGTGTATTATACACACACGCGTAAGTGTGTTGCATGCACATATGTGCACTGTATATGTATGTGTGTATGTACTATACGTATACATGTGTAGGTACCTGAGTATGTACTATATAGGTATGTGTGTGCATACTGCATATGCGTGTGTGTGCTATACATGTGTATGGGTACCCACATATGTACAGTACACGTATGCATGTGTGTGCTATACATGTGTATGGGTACCCACATATGTACAGTACACGTATGCATGTGTGTTCTATACATGTGTGTATGGGTACCCACATATGTACAGTACACGTATGCATGTGTGTGCTATACATGTGTATGGGTACCCACATATGTACAGTACACGTATGCATGTGTGTTCTATACATGTGTGTATGGGTACCCACATATGTACAGTACACGTATGCATGTGTGTGCTATATATGTGTATGGGTACCCACATA
The DNA here is from genome assembly GCF_041296235.1 of Equus asinus. Taxonomy (NCBI): domain Eukaryota; kingdom Metazoa; phylum Chordata; class Mammalia; order Perissodactyla; family Equidae; genus Equus; species Equus asinus. The sequence continues at coordinate 22,668,112 of NC_091790.1, read as the reverse complement.
TGTAGGATGCATGTGTGCGTGTGTGTGCTATATATGTGTATGGGTACCCACATATGTAGGATGCATGTATGCGTGTGTGTGCTATATATGTGTATGGGTACCCACATATGTAGGATGCATGTGTGTGTGTGTGTGCTATACATGTGTATGGGAACCCACATATGTAGGATGCATGTGTGCTTGTGTGTACTATATATGTGTATGGGTACCCACATATGTAGGATGCATGTGTGTGTGTGTGTACTATATATGTGTATGGGTACCCACATATGTACAGTACACGTATGCATGTGTGTTCTATACATGTGTATGGGTACCCACATATGTACAGTACACGTATGCATGTGTGTTCTATACATGTGTATGGGTACCCACATATGTACAGTACACGTATGCGTGTGTGTTCTATACATGTGTATGGGTACCCACATATGTACAGTACACGTATGCGTGTGTGTTCTATACATGTGTGTATGGGTACCCACATATGTACAGTACACGTATGCGTGTGTGTGCTATACATGTGTATGGGTACCCACAGATGTACAGTACACGTATGCATGTGTGTGTGCTATACATGTGTATGGGTACCCACATATGTACAGTACACGTATGCATGTGTGTTCTATACATGTGTATGGGTACCCACATATGTACAGTACACGTATGCGTGTGTGTTCTATACATGTGTGTATGGGTACCCACATATGTACAGTACACGTATGCATGTGTGTTCTATACATGTGTATGGGTACCCACATATGTACAGTACACGTATGCATGTGTGTTCTATACATGTGTGTATGGGTACCCACATATGTACAGTACACGTATGCATGTGTGTTCTATACATGTGTATGGGTACCCACATATGTACAGTACACGTATGCATGTGTGTTCTATACATGTGTATGGGTACCCACATATGTACAGTACACGTATGCGTGTGTGTTCTATACATGTGTGTATGGGTACCCACATATGTACAGTACACGTATGCATGTGTGTTCTATACATGTGTATGGGTACCCACATATGTACAGTACACGTATGCATGTGTGTTCTATACATGTGTGTATGGGTACCCACATATGTACAGTACACGTATGCATGTGTGTTCTATACATGTGTATGGGTACCCACATATGTACAGTACACGTATGCATGTGTGTTCTATACATGTGTATGGGTACCCACATATGTACAGTACACGTATGCGTGTGTGTTCTATACATGTGTGTATGGGTACCCACATATGTACAGTACATGTGTGTGTACTATACATGTGTGTGCAGGTACCTATATATGTAGTACACATGCAATGTGCACATATCAGTGGTGATACCCTGATATTGGAGTGCTCAAACTACAAATTAAGTGAAGGTGGGGTATAAACTATTATATATGCTGTTGTCTAAGATCACTTGACATTTGATTTTTGGAGTAATCCTACAAATTCTCAATGTAACTGCATGAAATGCGAATTCTGTAATGTGGTCCTCACCTAACTCTTCAGCTCCATCTGATGGATCTCTGCTAACATCACCAAGCTCCAACCATATGGGCTCATTCTCAGCTCTTCCAACAGGTCAAGCTCTTCACAAGGAGGGCCGAGCCCAGACAGATCCCTCTGCCTAAAAAGCTGTTCCAACAAGCACTGTGCCACTCCCCATCACCGACCCTTCCACTGGGCTCCCCTCATCCTCCAGCTCAAACATCAACTCCTCAGATTACACCACGTAAACGTGTCCTGCCACGTTTTCTGTCAACACCTTACTTGCTTATTTGCCAACCACTGTGTCTCTGTAAGGAAAGAATATTTCAACTTGCCTACATGTTTTCAGAGTTCTGCAAAAATCACAAATTTCAAAATAAGAAAATCCATAAGATAAAAACTAATGAGCCTCTGACATCAGCTTCACACACAGCAAAGGTCAGTAGATCTGAATGGCCCGGTGTGCTTCCGAGATAGTGCATCTAGCTTAGATGTCCGGTTTCAGGGATAAAGCAGTAAAAATGATCCCAAACTCCTTTATGCTACCAAGTGTATCTAAGGATGAGTTGTTCCCTTTGTACATTCTTTAAAATGTGTTTTAAATTTCATTTACCTTCAAGCACTTTCTCTCTGCATTCATCCAGGTTCCACATTATAACACAGTCTTGTGATGCAGAACAGATTAGAAGCGGATTCGCTGTGTTTCCAAACGCCACAGCAGTAATTGGCTGCTGGTGCCCTCTGAGGATTAGACGCTGAAAAATTAACAAAAAAACAAAACATCATACATTATAGATAACATTTAAAGAACAAAAGAACATAACAACCTAACCTCAGACCTAATTATATGGAATGAATTTTTCAAACATATTTATTAATCATTTATTAAAATTCCTGTTTATGTACTACTAAATTATTCCCTCATGTTAACCATTTCACTGTTACTCAGTATCACGTGCAATGCACACTAGGAAAACGATGCAGGTGACCTCACCCCTCTATTTCTTCATTATTTATTAATTAACAAATGCATATTGCATCCCCACTGCATGCCAGAAGAGGTAACAGCTGTGATGGATATTGAAGGATAAGGAAAATAACAAGGATTTGACAAGAAGAGGAGAGAATTCGGGTCTCCGGGAAAGCAAGGTACGTTAAAGAAACTGCTGATGCAAGCAAAGTAACAAGATGAAGGGAGAGAGAGGTGGGGCTGGGGTATGAACAGCCTGACCACCATGTAAGGAGTCTCAGTAGAGCTCTAGGAAATCGGAAGCCAGCAAAAATGTACAAGCAGAGGCGAGCAATGGCCAGATTTAGTTTCTAGGACATAATATGGTTGCAAGTGTAGACCAGAGACTAGAGTAGGGGATCCCGGCAGGACCAAAACATTCCAAAGGAGAAGCAATAAAGGCCTGGATGAGGCAGCAGAGCTGGAGACGGGGAGGAGATGACAAAGTGAAGACTCGGTGACCAACGGATGTGGAGAGATGGAGCAGAGGAGTCAGCGTTACAGGGGAAATCCTGGGTGAACGACGGCAGGAGGAAGATGGGCTGGAACCGGGGTAGATGAGGTTGTCTGGTCCACGGTAAGCAGAGGTGCGTACAAGTGGAAAGTACGTAAACAGGAGGCAGTGTGATAACGTGAGGACAAGGACAGCTCCACCCTGGTCACGGCAGGCTAGTTCATGGTTACCAACCCTCCGGGCAAGAATGACAAGAAAAAAATGGACAAAATTTTCAAACATATATATGTATATTTTAAGGCATCTTGGAGTAATAAATTAAGATCACAGAAAAGAAAACTGAGGGAAGTGGTCCCAGCACCTGAGGCCACTTCTCCCATGAAGACACCTATCAAAAGGCAATTTCTGACAATTCCAGCAAAGGCAGTTGAGAAGCTGAGATATTTATGGGGCTAAGGGCACAAAAATGGTGTAATTAAATCCATCATTCTCAGGGGGATAAACAGAAGCATCTTATTGGGAGAAGGACCAAGAATTCTGTCACCTTACAGAGTACTTCTGAGAACAGAATCGATAGCCTCAAGCTCGAGGACTCTATCCATTTTTCCTTTAAAACCCTATGGATGGATTTTAATAAATTCCTGCTTTAAAAAAAGAATACAACCTACCCAGGTGGAGGAGTGGCATGTTGCTCCACACCGTTGGCTAACAGACCAAATGAAACAAAATAACCCTCACAGGTGCTGAAACCTGTCTTCTGGGATCACTGATGCCCTCGCCAGCCAGCTGTCAGAAGCAAACAAACTCTCTCTGGAAGAAGTTAAGATCATCCAGAGCCTCAAACCAGCTGTACTTTTTTTTCATATGTAATGTCCAGCAATCAATCAAAAATAATCAGGTATTCAAGGAGACAAGATCATCCAGTCAAAAACCAAGAGAAAGAAGACACCATGGAAAACACCCACATGCCGTCCAGATGGCCTTGAAACCAACCCAGAACTGACCTAGATGTTAGAATTGCTATATAAGGATGTTAAAACAGTCATTATAACTTTATTCCATATGTTCAAAAAATTAAATAGAGGCACCGAATATATTAAAAAGACCCAAGTCTAACTTCGAGAGATGAAAACTAGAATGAGAGATGAAAAACACACTGAGAGGATTGACAGCAGATTAGATGTTGCAGAAAAAGAAATAGATGATTTGACTAGGCCTATGTCTACTAAAGAAAATGAACCAATAATTAATAACCTTCCAAAGCAGAAAGCACCAGGTTCAATGGTGAATTCTACCAAACATTTAAGGAAAAATTATACCAATTCTCTACAGCCTCTTTCAGAAGATAGAAACAAAGGGACTACTTCCTAACTCATTCCATGAAGCCAGCCTTATCTAATACCAAAAGCAGACAAAGATATTACAAGAGAAGAAAACTGTGGACCAATATCTCTCATGAAGATAGATGCCAAAATCTTCAACAAAATATTCAAAATATTAGCAAATCAAACCCAACAATGTATAAAAAGAATTATACATCATGACCAAGTGAAATTTATTCCAGATATACAAGGCTGATTCAACATTTGAAAACCAATTACTATAATCCATTACTACAGGCTAAAGAGGAAAACTTACATGATCATATCAATAGATGTAGAAAAAGCATTTTGACAAAATCCAACGCCAATTCATGAAAAATTCTCAGTATACTAGGAATAGAGGGGAACTTCCCCAACTTGATAAAGAATATCTACAAAAAACCTACAGCTAACATCATATTATCATAACATCATACCTCACCATTAAGTGAGAAAGCAGAAGTGTTCCACTACGATTAGGAACAAGGCAAACATGATCCCTCTCACCACTCCTTTTCAACACTACACTGAAAGTCTTAGCTAATGCAACAAGAGAAGAAAGGAAATAAAAGGTATACAGATTGGGAAGGAAGAAATAAAACTGTCTTTGCTCACAGATAACATAATCTTCTATAGGGAAAATCCAAAATAATTGACAAAAAAAAAACTCCTGAAACTAAGCAATTAGCGCAAAGTTGCAAGTTACAAAGTTAATATTAAAAAGTCCATCATTTTCGTCTATATCAGGAATAAACCTGTGAAATTTGACATTTAAAACACAATACCATTTACATTAGCACCCCAAAATAATGAAATACTTAGGTACAAATCTAACAAAATATGTACAAGATCTCTGAGGAAAACTACAAAACTCTGTTGAAAGAAATCAAACAACTAAATGCATGGCTAGGAAGACTCTATAGTGTCAAGAGGTGTGTTCTTTCCAACTTGATCCACAGATTCATGCAATCCCAATGAAAATCGACAGACTGATTCTAGAGTTTATATGGAGAGGCAAAAGACCCAGAATAGCCCCACAATATTGAAGAAGAAGAACAAAATTGGAGGACTGCCACCACCTGACTTCAAGACTTCCTATAAAGCTACACTAATCAGGACTGTGAGGTGTTGGTGAAAGAAAAGACACACAGATCAATAGAAGCGAATAGAGAGTCAGAAATAGACACATACATATAGTCAACTGATCTTTTACAAAAGAGCAAAGTCAATACTATAAACTCCTACAAGATAATTTAGGGGAAAATCTAGGTGAATTGAGTTTGGCAATGAATTTTTAGATACACCAAAGGCATGCTCCACCAAAGAAAGAATTGATAAGCTGGGACTTCAGTAAAATTAAAATTTTCTGCCTCACAAAAGATACTATTAAGAGAATAAAAAGACAAACTACAGATTGGGAGAAAATATTTGCAAAATACATATCTGCTCAAGGACTGTTATCCAAAGTACACCAAGAATTCTTAAAATACAACAATAGAAAAACAACCCAGTTAAAAATTAGGCCAAAGACCTTAACAGACATTTCACCAAAGAAGATATACAGATGGCAAGTAAGCATATGAAAAGATGCTCCACATCATATGTCATCAAGGAAAGGCAAATTAAAACAGCAATGAGACCGCTACACACCTATCAGAATGGCCAAAATCTGGAACACTGACAACACCAGATGATGGTGAGGATGCGGAGCAAGAGGGACTCTCACACATTGCAAAAGGGTGCAGCCACTTTGGAAGACAGTTTGGCGGTTTCTTACAAAATGAAACATACTCGTAACATATGATCCAGCAATCATGCTCCTTGGTATTTACCTAAATGAATTGAAGATTTATGTCCACGCAAAAGCTTGCACACTGATGTTTATAGCAGCTTTATTCATAGCTGCCAAAACTTGGAGGCAATCAAGACATCCTTCCGTAGGTAAATGGATAAATAAGCTGCGGTACATCCAGACAGTAGAATACTATTCAGCACTAAAAAGAAATAAGCTATCAAGTCATGAAAAGTCATGGAGGAAACTTAAATGCATATTACTACGTAAAAGAAGCCAATATGAAAAGGTTACAGACTGTGTGATTCCAACTTTATGACATTCTGGGAAAGGCACAACTCTGGAGACGAGAGGTCAGTGGTTGCCAGGGGTTAGGGAAGAGGGAGGAATGACGAGGCAGAACACAGAGGATTTTGGGGACAGTGGAAATACTCCATATGATACTATAATGGTGGATACATGTCATTACACATTTGTCCAAAACCAAAGAATATACAACAGCAAGAGTGAACCAATGTACCACACCCAGTGAACCAGCTGGGTGACGATGATGTGTCAGTTGTTCATACAGCTGATAGGTTCATCAATTATAACTAATGTACCATCTGGTGGGGGCTGTTGATAATGGGGGAGGCTGCATATGTGTGGAGGCAGAGAGTATATGGGATCTCTGTACTTTCCTCATAATTTTGCTGTGAACCTAAAACTGCTCTTAAAAAAAATAGTCTTAAAAGACAAAAAAAAGATGCAAACAGTAGCCAAAATTTCAGAACAAGAAATATTACCAGAGATAAAGAATGCCACTTCATAATATTAATGGGATCAATTCATCAAGAAGACATAAAAATACTAACGATTTACATGTTTAATAATAGAGCTTCAAAATACATAGAATGACACTGAGGGAAGAGATATACACAAATTCACAGTTGGAGGCATAGATTTCAATACGCCTCTCTCAATAATTGTTAGAACAGTGGCCACAAAGTCAGCAAGAATACAGAAGACTTGAAGAATACTATAAACCAACTTGAACTCATTGACATTTATAAAACAAAAGACATGCAAATATTCATAGCAACTTTATTTATAATAATCAAAGCGAAAAGAACCTACACGTCCACCAACAGGAGAATGGATAAACAAATCACAGAGCATTCATACAATGGAACGCTACTCAATGATAAAGAAGAATGAACTATTGACACATGCAACAACGTAGATAAGTCTCAGAATAATTACTCTAAATGAAAGAAGCCAGACAAAAAGAGTAAATACTGTCTCATTCCATTTATATAGAACTCCAGAAAATGCAAACTAATCTAAAACTTTATATTTAGAATACATCAAGAACTCCTTTGAATCAATAGGAAAAAGATGGATAATCCAATAGAAAAATGGCAAGATATTGAACACAAACATCATTTAATCTTTATAAAGATTAAAAAGAGAAAATGTCCAAATGGCCAATAAGTGTGCAAAAAGGTGTTAAAAGCCATCAGTCATCAGAGAATTGCAAATTACCATTAAGTACCACTACACCCACCAGAGGGATAAAATTAAAAGGGCCAAATGCAGGTGAGGGTGTGGATCAACTGGAACTCCTACACCATTTGAAGAAGTACAGGTTGGCATAAGTGCTTTGGAAATCTTTCTGGCATTATCTAGTAAACTAAACATATGCATTCCCTATGACTCAGCAGCTGTACACATATGTGTACCAAAAGGCCTATGAAGAATGCCTGTAGCAGTCAAAATATGGCAACAAAACAGATGTCCACCAACAACAGAATAGATAAAGTATAGTCTATCCACACAATGGAATACTACACAGTAATGAAAATGGACAATGTGGATGACTCTCATAAACAAAATGGTGAATGTAAGAAATCAGCACAAAAGAAGAGTAAAACTAACCCATAGTCCTAGAAGTCAAGACACAGTGACCTTTAGGGAGGAGAGAAGGGAGCACTGATAGAGAGGAGGCCCAGCCTGGGTGGTGGTTACCCAGGATCCACGTTGTTACAACCACTGCTATGTGCACTCAAGAACTAGGACACATTTTCCTAAGTATTTTCTCCTTCACTAAAAAAGTGAGAGAGATCAGCCAGATATCTGAATGTAGATCTTATCTCAGAGAAAAAAATCAAAATATAGATTTCCCTTTATTAATAACGAATAGCTTCTACCATCAGTAAGGTGATTGCCAGTATGATTGAAAGTCAAAGAAAAATTTCAAAGTAAATACAGTTTTGTTCCTATGTAACTGTAATCACTGTTCTCAAATTCCTGAAGCCCAAAATGTAGATAAAAATTATCCAAATGCCAAGAAAGATTCATAGAATTTACCTTTTCATTTTGTACAATGAAACCTGTTCTTATTCAGAGTGTTCAGATAATGATATTAGTCATGAAATAAGCTTTAGAATGAAAACTAATGGTGTCTTTAAGACTCTATCAGTTGGGGCCGGCCCTGTGGCCTAGTGGTTCAAGTTCCACGCACTTCCCTTCAGTGGCCTGGGTTCGCAGGTTCAGATCCCGGGTGCAGACCTACTCCACTCATCAGCCATGCTGTGGGGAGACCCACATACAAAATAGAGGAAGACTAGCACAGATGTTAACTCAGGGCAAAATTTCCTCAGCAAAAAAAAAAAATTAAAACTCTATCAGTTTGACATACAAGATTCTGCAATAAACATAACAAACTTCCTTAAATGTGTTGTAGTAAAAACCTACAAAGGTTCGACTCATCTTGATTGTGTTACAATGAACCTTTTCTTGCTCATATTCTTACCAAAGAATTTTTTTAATAAAGTTATTCCAGAACTTTATTTTCTAAAAATCAAAACTTAATGTAATGATTTGTTTGTTGTTAACATTTTTCTCCCGTACTTGGTAGCTGAATCCATGGAGGGTAACGTTACCCAAACAGTAACAGAGCAATGGCAAGGTGATGGCAGGCTCTATGTGTCATTTGACTTAACAAGAAACACACACAACTTTTCAGATACCTGGTGAGAAGGGTCCTCGGTGTTCCATATGCAAAGCTGGTTTCCATCTAACGGGAAGGCACAGTGCTGCACACCGCAAGCAAGCTGCACATGGGATGCGGGCTCCTTCGACTCAACCAGGTATTTTTCTATGACTATGTCACCTACACAGCTGTCATTGGTGGAGGAAATCTCTTGTGGTTCTTCCATCCTCAACCTGAAAAGACAGAGTATATACAAGATGCCTGTGGGTCTGATATTTAACATAGACAATAGTCTGTTATTAACAATTACTAGTGTGATTACGCACATACACAACACATCATACCTACTTACTCACCTCTCCCTCCCACTCCCAAGGAAAAGCAAGAGAAACCACTGAAAATCCTTGGGGTTCCGTTTCCTGACTGCTCCACTCCTCTCACAGGTTTCAAATTAAATGGACCATGATTCAAGTCCCACTATTTCCACTTAACAGACCTTGCTTAGACCTGCTGAGTCTGCTTCCCAACTGGAAATGGGGAGAGCAACGACCTCACAGAGGCGTTGTGCAGATTAAACGATGCTCTGTAAGGCGTAAGTCCAGCACCGGCACTGAACAGGACCTTCAAAAAGTTGTTACCGAAATCGATTTCTATTATCAATGGCTAAGACACAAAGTTACTTTCTAAATTGACCAAGCAAATTAGTTGGTGATAAACTGCAATTAGAATGTGGATCTCCTGGGTCCAGCCCCACCGCAGAGTGGTTAAGTTCACACTCTGCTGTGGCCTGGGGTTTCACCAGTTCAGATCCTGGCCGCGGACTTAGCACCGCTCATCAGGCCATACTGACGTGACGTCCCACACAGCACAACCAGAAGGACCTACAACTAGAATATACAGCTATATACTGGGGGGCTTTGGGGAGAAGAAATACAAAACAAAGAAGATTGGCAACAGATATTTGCTCATGTGCCAATCTTTAAAAAAAAAAAAAGAAAGAAAAGAAAAGGAAGAGAGAGGGATCTCTTTAAAAAAAATAATAATGTAGATCTCCTGTTGCTAACCTGGGGTTTATCCAACTATTTCACAACATTCTATGTCATTAAAGTTAATTATCTCGGGTTATATAATCACTGATTCACAGGCTGTCTTACAAAGCATAAATTAATAAAACAGTGACAAAAATAAAAAATGTTTCAGGCTTCTGTCCCACTTCACAGTCAATTACTTCACCAACATGATCTTTCTAGACACATGGAGCAACAGCCCTGGAGTCAGCCTTGACTCTGCTCTGCCTCACACCTCCTTCCAGGCACTGGGTACACTCAAAGCTCAGCCACGGCTGTGCAACAAGGTGCTGAGCGAGCACTTAACCATCCAGTCACCACGCTGGTTGTGTTGACTCAAAGGACCTAACCATCTGGTCACCATGCTGGTTGTGTGGATTAGGCCTGGACAGGTTTCATGGGGAAAGTAGAAGTTAAGACCAACGAAGACTATGAGGACATTGACCAGCAGAGATGGGGTGAGGGTAAGAAGAAGGAGGAGAGATCATCGTCCAGTGGAGAGAGGCTGGCATGGTCAGCAAACAACAGGCCAGAAAGAAGGGCTTACACTTAAGCTTAGTTTTCATTAGAGAGCTACTGAAGGTTGTTGAACAAAGAGGTGAGAAATCTAGAGCTGCCATTTAGGAAAATGCACATATCAATCTGGCAGCAACACGCAAGGTGGTCAGAATCCAGAAGGACTTGGGTGGGGACGAGAGAGGGCCACACCCCCAGCTCCATGTCCACGGGATGTGGCTCAGGGAGCCTGGGAGGTGGGCACTGCAAGAACAACAGGAGATCACCCCACACCCTCAGGTCTATGGCCCTCCTGTCCTCTGAAGACATTTTCTATCTCCAATTTCTTGACAGCACGACCACTTTCCTAGTTTCCAGGGACGAAAGCTTCCGTGAAGGTTAACTCCTTCCTTTCCCTTGCCCCTCACACCCAGTCCAGGCCCCAACCCTTACTTTCTTCTAGGGGACTTTCAGCTTTGGCCCTCAACACCCAGCAAGGGAAAGATCACGCAAATCCTAAAAATAACAATCTATTGCTGTCACCTAGTGGATTATCTGCCCAAGTCGCAATGGTTCTCTCTTTTGGGGCCAGAATCCCATTAGACCCCCAAGGTAAAGAACGTGGAAGCTGGGTGCAGACCAGATTCTGCCTCGGAGTGTTGAGCAGGAGTGGGTGTCAGAGAGTAGAAGAAAGCAGAACACAGGAATCTAGGCCCACCGGCTCCCAGTGTCTGGCTCTACTCCTTACGCCCTGAATTTGGTGAAGTATCCCTTTTTTTAGGCTATTCTGTTATTTCCAACCAGAGAGTCCTAAACAATGGACTAGCTGATTACATTCCAACAGTGAAAAGAAACAGCAAACACTGACCTGGTGTGAATGCCAGATGCCAGGGGTGGGACTTCCCCATCACAGAGGGGAACAGGCCAGGACCCACAGGCTGGAGCTCCCATGGAGCCCCCACCTCCATAGGAATGTGTGGACCTAGAACCCCCACGACAGCAGTGAGGATGGCAGGAAGGGGCAGACACAACAGACTACCTGCACCCTCCTCACTCAGTCCTGACTGGCAGCCTCTCATTGGCTGCTCGTCCCACTAAGAATAAAGTCCCAACCTGCACTGTGTTCCTCAAGGCAGCAAGTCTCAGCCCCATCGCAGGTCCTCCCTCCTTTGATCTCTTTCCTCCATCACACTGGCTTCCTCTTGGTTCTTAGAACACAGCTGGTTTTTCTCTCTTCAGGGCATTAGGGTTCTCCTCGAGCTCTCTACCTGCTGGCCTCTTCCTACCCTTCAGGTCCCAGCTGAGCACCACACACACCCCTCCATTTGCTGTCACCACTCCTTCAGCCTTCACACACCCTGACCCAGTTTACCCTTCAGAGGCAGGACGTGGAGCCAGATCAGGCCCCTGGGCTGCAATCTCTAGCTGTGCGTGTGACCCTGGGTCAGGCCCCAGGGCTGCAATCTCTAGCTGTGCGATCCCGGAGCAGACCCCTGGGCTGCAATCTCTAGCTGTGTGACCTTGGATCAGGCTCCTGGGTTGCCATCTCTAGCTGTGTTTCCCTGGATTATGTTCCTGGGTTGCAATCGCTAGCTTTGTGACACTAGGTCAGGCCCCTGGGCTGCAATCTGTAGCTGTGTCACAGTGGGTCAGGCCCCTGGGCTGCAATCTCTAGCTGTGCGACCCTGGGTCAGATGGCACCAGTGTTTGCAGGGACTGCAGAGAGGGAAAAACTGTTTGGGGCTTCCAAACGGGGCAGGTGGGTTCTGTCACAGCTCTAGATGGAGAGTGGATCCGCCAGGACCCACCACCTGGGTGATGGGTGGGGTGGCTGGGATCACTTCCAAGCCCGCAGATGCAGTGGTCACAATTTAAGAAGACAAAGAAGAAAAACAAAATGTCCTACTTGATATATTCTATTGGAAAAGAAGTCAGGAAGCACTTTCAACAGGAGACCTGACTAGAAACTCTCATTGTAGCATCTGTAAGGCCAAGATACCAGGCCGGTGGGGAAACGTAATGGACATGGTTCTCGAAGCACAATCAGAGGCCTGATGAGCCACATAACAATGTTTTCTGTCATAATAAATCGGAGATGTTCAAGGAATTGGAGATTCTGCAGTATTTGCAGAAAAACAAGACAAAAACACGTGTCGAATATTTTAAAGCACATTCTTCTCCAACTCACAAGCTTGGTTTGGTTTTACTTATTTATTTTACATTTGACAAGACACAGTGGTGAGCTTCATATAAAAAATAGCTAAGTGTTTTAAAGCTATGATGATTTGCTCTGCAGATTTTACAATTTTAAAGTAATGAGTACTCAGTTCCGTGGCGGGCACGTGGTAGGTGATGGCTGAAAGTGCCCAACGGGATGGAACAAAGCTACGGGGCCTCCCCCCACAGCTTCCTACAGGCATAAACTATCTTAGGAAACAGATGAAAGAATATATCTAAAGTCATAATTGTTTCAAAATATTTAAGAATCCACCCATCAAACTGTGATTAGATTTTGTCTTATTTTTTCAACATAAACTTCTGTGCACAAGGACTGTCTTAATCTCTTCTGTGATCCCTATAGAATTTAGCACCATGATTTGCAAATAATAGTATTTGTATACCAACTTACAGTTTACAAATTGCTTTCACAGGTATTATCAAGTACATTTGTGTATATCGATAAAACCATTATATCATTTAATTCTCACATTAACCCTGTAAAGTTGTTAAATATTTTTTTTTCCCATTTTGCAGGTGAAAACCAAAATCAGAGAGGTTGGTAAGTGATACAACTAGTTAGCAGAATCGAGACAACTAGCCTTTGCATTTCTGACTCCTCATCGGTGGCCTCTCTACTGCAGCCCACACGGAAGACTGGTCCTTGGATGAGACCTCACAGTTCCATTTGAGCTGAGAGCATCAGCCATGAGGGCAACGTGCTGAGGGAGGAGCTCAGGGTTGCAGTCAGACAGACTCGCATGACATCCCTGCCCAGCTGCTCACAGCTGCTCTAAGTGGCTTGCGTCCCTGCCAAAGCATATCCAGACGGCCAACCACTGCAGGTGACCAGGCTCAGGGCTGCCCACACACAGCCTCTCGGGAGAGCCCGGCCAGCTCAGTCCTACTCACTCCTCTTGTTCTGACTTGAGAGCACTTGCTCACCCCCTGCACCAAATGCTCAGCTCCCTGCAGACTTTCCTGGGACATAGTTTTAGTTTTCCTTTGCTTTGAGCCGCAGGCCATCCCAACTAATTTTCTACCCAACAGGCTTCCAGAAATCCTGCTTAAGCAGGAACCCCAGGACAGGACTCGAGCTTAACTGCGACAAAGTGTGGAGGAAGATTACCTTGAGCTTTGAGAAACAAATCATTTTAATTGTTCAAGGACTAGATAATCACTTGGGAAATAATAACAAAAACAAATTCCAGATGGATTGCGGGTTACAAAACACCACTAAAAGTCAAAAACAAATAGAAAACAGTGAAAAATCTGCAACAATAAAGACAAAGACTTAACATCCTTAACATTTACAAAGCTATTACAAACAAATGAGAAAAGGCCTAAAACCCATTATCCTGCAGCCAGGAAACCATCATACTTATGAGGCTGAAATCTGTAGCTATGTTGCACATTTAAAGGAACAACGAGGACGTGCACAATCACTATGATGCAGTGTGGTTGATATCAAAGTACTGTATGGGTCATAATAATTTGAAAAGAGTAAATTTTGCTTCACACCAGCATAGGTGCATGATTGTGGGCTCTCAGTTTACTGAATTTTGTGGGCGGGTCCTCTTGAAGAAAACACCTATTTAAAATCACAGATGCAGAATTCACTCAGGGACCTGCAGGGCCTCCGAGAAGCCCAAGTTCTTCATTTCATGGAGAATCCACTTGGATGACCAGGGAGGCGTCCATTGTCAGGGCTGGTCTGTCCTCATATGACAGTGCTGGGGGCTTGAGGAGACGGTAGGAGAAGAGGGCAGGAAATGGGGAAAGTCAACCCAAGAAGACAGAGAGGAAGTGACACTAAAGGGTAAATTAAAATTCACAACTGCTTTGGTCAGACCCCTGTGGTCTGTTCTCAACCATGTGAACCCCCAGTGCCCAGGCGGGAAGAAAATGTGCTTCCACCACTACTTTGTAAACCCATCTTGTCTTGTTTCCCTTCCCCCAGCTGAAATTCCTTTATCTCTTTTGTGTGTTAAAATGTGAGCTAAATCAGAATGTAAGTGTTTCACCCATTTCAAAGTGTCTCCCCTCCTTCCAGCCTGGCCCCCATCAAGGTACCACAGGGGAGGGTCTGCTCACCAGGCCGGGAGGGCAGGTGGCAGTGGGATGTGGGGCAAGAGGTGGTGAAGGGTCCAAGGTACTCTGCCTGGCTTTACATCCGTGTCTGTGGGGCAGACACATGCCCTTCTCCTTGTGTGTGGTGCTGGGTCCCAGAGGGACCTCAGACAACCTGCTGTTCCCCCATATGGCACAAGAAACCACAATGCCTCTTCCTGCCATATCCCTGCTCCTTGGCAGTCCTCTTGGGCATGGCTCTTTCTAGAAAACTGCAGAATAGCAGCAGCATCCATGGATGGCCCAGTGAGACAAGTGGCACCAAGGCAGGCTGGCCTTGTCCCCAGTGGGCCCCAAGCTTATTATGCTTAGCTCGGAGGGGCTGGAACAAGAGACAATCAGGGAAAGAAGATACCAGACACTCTGCTCTGGGTCAACAAGGCTCCTCCAGGAGAGCCTGCCATCTCCTTCATGAATCATGATGGTGGCTTGTGAAGGCAGAAGAGCTGGCCGAGCCGGCACATTAAAAGTAAGAACACTGCAATGTCAGCATCACAGTGGAGTGAGCTATTCCCTTGGTCACTCCTCACTAAGATGCACTCAAAGGACATTCATTGACCAACAGAGGATACCCTCACAGCACAGTGGGAAGTTTGAGAGATCCACACAGCCATACGTCTGAAGGTGGGGGTACTGGATCCCCAGGAAGCAGTGGAAGGAGGTGAGTAGATCTCCTCCCGCTCCCCAGCAGCAGGAATCTAGGTCATGGGTCCATGGACAGTGGCTGGCACATGACTCTAAGAGGAGGTTGGAGAACAGGCAGGCTTCCATGTGAACACTTTCTCCTTCAGAGCTGCATCCCAGCTCATGGGACTCTACCACACTGAGATGGCTCAGCCACTGCATGGGTGCCCCCACCAAGCCCAGCAGCCCAGGTGGGCCACCAGTGAGTGCAGAATGGGCTCATGCACACACAAAAATAGTGTCTCTCCCACCTGGACCACCAACTCGGCCAGTCAGCCAGAGCAGTGGATCTGCACCAGAGTGTCTACACCTGTGTGTGTGACCCACCAAGCAGTGGTGGCAGCCAGCAGGCAGACACAGTCGAGCCCTATCAGCACAACTTCCAGCAGATGTGGCAGGTTCAGAAAACACAGCTCTGCCCCCACCCCAGTGGTGGCAGGTGGAATCTGTAAGCAGCTGCTATCACTATAAACCAGCAAAGGTCCCCTTCATCAAACACCATGAAGAAATACATTAACACTCCAGACCAGAAGGAAAATAACAAGTCTCTAGAAATCAATCCTGAAGTCACAGAAATCTACAATCTAAATGACAGAGAATCAAAATAGTTGTCATAAAGGAACTCAACAAGTTACAAGAAAATTCAGAAGGACAGGTTAATGAACTCAGGAACAAAAGTAATGAGCAGAAGGAATTCTTCATAAAAGAGACCGAAACTCTAAAAGATTATGAAACCGAAATGCTAGCAATGAACAAAATGAATGAGATAAAAAATGATCTAGAGACCTTAAAAAACAGAGCTGATGTTGTGGAGGAGAGAATTAGTAATTGAGAGAACAGAAATACAAAAATGCTTCAGGTGGAGGAGGAGAGAGACCTAAGACTTAAAAAAAAAAAATGAAGAAATTCTCTGAAAAGTATCCTACTCAATTAGGAAATACAACATAAGGATTATGGGTATTCAAGAGGGAGAAGTGAGGGAGAAAGGAGCAGAGAGCTTGTTCAAAGAAATAATAGCTGAGAATTTCCCAAAGCTGGGGAAGGAAATGGAATTACAAATAAATGAAGCCAATGGAAGTCTTAATTGCATCAATGCAAAAACCTTCTCTAAGACATATATTAGTAAAACTGGCAAAAATCAATGACAAAAAATATTAATGGCAGCAAGGCAGAAAATAATAACCTACAAAGGAACCCCTATCAGGCTTTCAGTGGACTTCTCAGCACAAACCTCACAGACTAGGAGAGGGTGGAATGATATATTTGAAATCTTGAAATACAAAAACTTTCAGCCAAGAATACTCTATCCAGTGAAACTATCCTTCAGATATGATGGAGAAATAAAAACTTTCCCAGATAAACAAAAGCTGAGGGAGTTCATTGCCACAAGACCCCCACCCAACAAGAAATGATCAAGAAGGCCCTCATACTGGAAAAAAAAGGTCGAAGGTTTAAAAAGCCTTGAGCAAGGAGACAGACAGACAGACAAAATCAGAAAATTGCACCTCTCTATCAGAACAAGTTAGTAAACACTTAATTATAACATTAAAGATAAAGGGAAGGAAAGCATCAAAAATAACTATAAAGACTTCATTTTAGTCACAACTCACAATGCAAAACAGAATAATCTGTGACAAGTGCTTAGATGGGGAGAGGAGAAGGACAGAACCTGCTTAGGTAATGGGGAAAAGAGGCTATCTGAAAATGGGCTATCTCTTCTATGAGAGCTTTGGTAGAAACCTCACGGTAACCACTAAACAAATAATTAGAACAGAGACACAAGTGATAAATAAAGAGAAAACCTTCATAGAAAATCGCCAAACTGAAATGGCAGACAGAAATACAAGGCAAAAGAAACCGGAAATATAGAACAACCAGAAAACGAGATAAAATGGCAGCATTAAGCCCTCATATATCAATCATCACTCTAAATGTAAACGGATGGAATGCTCCAATCAAAAGACACAGAGGGGCTGGATGGATTAAAAAACAAGACCCAATAATATGCTGCCTTCAGGAAATACTTCTCAGCTCCAAAGACAAACATAAGCTTAGAGTGAAGGGATGGAAGACAATACTCTAAGCTAATGGCGAACAAAAGAAAGCAGGTGTTGCATACTTACATTAGACAAAGTGGACTTCAAGATAAAAAAAGACAATGAGAGACAAAGAGGGGCAGTATATAATGATAAAAGGGAAATTCCACCAAAAGGACATAACACTTGTGAATATATATGCACCTCACACAGGAGCACCAAAGTACATAAAGCAACTATTAACAGATCAAAAAGAAGAAATTAACTGCAAGACAATAACAGTAGGGGATGTCAACACCCACTTACCTCAATGGATAGATAATCCAGACAGGAAATCAACAAGGAAATAGTGGAATTAAGTGAAAAACTAAACCAGATGGACTTAATAGGTTTATAAAGAACATGCCATGCAAAAACAGCAGAATACACATTCTTCTCAAGTGCACATGGAACATTCTCAAAAACAGACCATGTGTTGGGAAACAAGGAAAGCCTCAATAAATTTAGGAAGACTGAAATCATATCAAGCATCTTTTCTGACCATAATGCTATGAAACTAGAAATAAACTACAAGAAAAAAGCTGGGAAAGTCACAAATATGTGGAGACTAAACATCATGCTACTGAACAACCAGTGGATCAATGAAGAAATCAAAAAGTATCTGGAGACAAATGAAAATGAAAACAAAACATACCAACTCTTATGGGATGCAGCAAAGGCAGTTCTAAGAGGGAAATTCATGCCAATACAGGCCTATCTCAACAAACAAGAAAAATGTCAAATAAGTGATCTTAAACTACACCTCACAGAACTAGAAAAGAATGAACAAAGTCCAAAGTCAGCAGAAGGAGGGAAATAATAAAAATGTGAGCAGAAATAAATGAAACAGAAACCAAAAAAAGCAGTAGAAAGGATCAATGAAACTAAGAGCTGGTTCTTTGAGAAGATAAACAAAACTGACAAACACTTAGCCAGACACACCAAGAAGAAAATTAGAGAAGGCCAAAATGAATATAATCAGAAATGAAAGAGGAGAAATTACAACAGACACCACAGAAATATGAAGGGTTATAAGAGAATACTATGAAAAGCTAGACACCAATAAACTTAATGACCTAGAAGAGATGGATAAATTGTTAGACTCATACAACTTTCTAAAACTGAATCAAGAAGAAATAGAGAATGTGAATGGACTGATCACAAGTAAAGATATTGAAATGGTAATCAAAAACTTCCCAAAAAATAAAAGTCCAGGACCAGATGGCTTCTCTGGAGAATTCTACCAAACATTCAAAGATTTAATATCTATCCTTCTCAAACTATTCCAAAAAACTGAAGAAGATGGAATGCTTCCTAATTCATTCTATGAAGCCAACATCATCCTGATCCCAAAACCAGACAAGGACAACACAAAGAAGGAAAATTATAGGCCAGTACCACTGATGAACATAGATGCAAAAATCCTCAACAAAATATTGGCAAACAAATTACAGCAATACAGCAAAAGGATCATACACCATGATCAAGTGAGATTTATATCAGGGACACAGGGATGGTTCAACATCCATGAATCAATGAATGTGATAGACCACATTAACCAATTGAGGAATAAAAACCATATGATCATCTCAATAGATACAGAGAAAGCATTTGACAAGATCCAACATCCATTTATGATAAAAATTCTCAATAAAATGGGTATAGAAGGGAAGTACCTCAACATAATAAAGGCCATATATGACAAACCCATGGCCACCATCACACTCAACAATAAAAAACTGAAAGCCATCCCTCTGAGAACAGGAACAAGATAAGGGTGCCCAGTCTCATCAGTCTTATTCAACATAGTACTGGAGGTTTTGGACAGAGCAACTAGGCAAGAAAAAGAAATAAAAGGGGCCAAAATTGGAAAGAAAGAAGTAAAACTCTTGCTGTTTGCAGATGACGTGATGACGTGATTGTATATATAGAAAACCCTAAAGAATCCATTAGAAAACTATTGAAAATAGTCAACTACAGCAAAGTTGCAAGGTATAAAATCAACTTACCAAAACCAGTTGCATTTCTATACTCTAATAATGAACTATCAAAAAGAGAACTCAAGAATACAATCTCATTTACAATCGCAACAAAAAGAATAAAATAACTAGGAATAAATTTAACCAAGGAGGTGAAAGACCTATATACTGAAAACCATAAGACATTATTGAAAGAAACTGAAGAAGACATAAAGAAATGGAAAGATATCCCATGCACATGGATTAGAATAAACATAGTTAAAATGTCCATATTACCTAAAGCAATCTACAGACTCATTTCAATCTCAATCAGAATCCCAATGACATTCTTTAGGGAACTAGAACAAAGAATACTAAAATTTAAATGGAACTACAAAAGACCTCAAATAGCCAAAACAATCCTGAGAAAAAAGAATAAAGCCGGAAGCATCTTCAAAGATGCTTCTGTCTTCAAAGTATACTACAAAGCTATAGTAATCAAAACAGCATGGTACTGGTACAAAAACAGATGCAAAGATCAATGGGACAGAATTGAAAGCCCAGAAATAAAACCATACATCTATGGATAGCTAATCTTCCACAAAGGAGCCAAAAACATACACCGGAGAAAGGAAAGTCTCTTAAATAAACAGTGCTGGGAAAACTGGACAGCCAAGTGCAAAAGAATGGAAGTAGCCCATTAGCTTATACCATATACAAAAATTAACTCAAAATGGATTAAAGGCTTGAATGTAAGACCTGAAACCACATCAAGGATGGTTGCCTTCCCACTTAAGCCTTCAGTTCCATATAACCTCCAGGTACCAGCCTTTCAGTTCCAAGACAGACAAGAGGGCAAGTATACAAAAAGAAAAATAAAAGCCTTGAAAGCTTAAGTCGGCAGGATTACAGAGTTGCTAGCTGGCACGTTCAGCTGACTGGATGGACAGACCAGGGCCCACCGTGCTCTTAAGAGAGCCAAGAGGCCACAGAAACATGGAGCAACAGATAAAGACATGCTGGCTGCTTAAGACTGAGCATCTTTGGGCCCTTCTTCATCGGTGCAGGAGGTGGACCATGGCATCTCTGAGGGCAGCATCATCTCACTGACCCCTTCAGATGAGGCCATGGAGGGAAGAGGCCTGAGGGTAGGACCAACAACATACAAGAGGAGGGTCAAGGCAGCAGAGTCAGGGTCTAATAGGATTTAAGTTGGATCTAAATCTAATTAGATCAACCCACCAGATTTCAGCGTCACTATGGACCAATGTCCCTTATGAAGGGGAGATTCTGTTACAATAACCCTGGTCACATTTAAACCCTGTGCTTTGGTGGGGGAGAAGATAGCCTTTCTTTTTAGTTCATAGGTCCCAGGACCATAAGGAACCATATCCGGGCCTGATGGAGAGAACTGTGCCATGCTGGGAGATGCTCTGTGTCACACTGGATGCCACAACTAGATGTGTGCCTTGGGGAGATGGGTTCTCCATGTGGACTCAAGAGAGAAGCAGATGTCTGGTCACAAGAAAGGAGGCAATGACAGGTACTGCCCCTTGTTCAACAATTCATTCCCTTTCCTTCTGGAAACTACATGGTGCAGCTTCCCTTGCAGCTAGGTGCCACCACGCAGCTGAGCTCTGGCCATGGCAGCAGGGACAGGCAGTAGGTGGGCATAAGTAATGTAGCCCCTAAAACCCTCCCATACATGATTCTCTCTTCTCTTCCCCCACCCACTGGCTAAATGGAGAGGATTTGGAGAGCCTAGGGAAGAGGGAACCACAAGATGGAAGAGGTCTCTGATGCTTAAGAGTGTGATCCTACTTGAGCAGCCACATAGGACTGTGTGAGAAAGATACAACTGTCAAGGTTGTTTGCCACGGCACTAGTCTACCCTCACTGATATAAATGGTTTCACTTTTTTGCTTACAAAAGCAATACAGTGCAAAGCACTTGAATAATGCAGAAATAATACAGTTGAACTTTCCCTCCCCACCCACCTCCTCTCCAGGCTGCACATTCCCCAGGAGAAAACAATGTAAGAGTCTGATATGCATGCATAGGAACAAGTCTCAGAGGATACACTAAAGTTTTTTTTTTTTTTAATAAGATTCTAGTGTATCTAAGACTATGTAAGCACTTCAGGAAAACGTAGTGACAAGTGGCTGCTGGAGAGACCATAGTTTTAAATTTGAGTCAGTAAACACAAAGCAGACAGTGATCCCAGAAAACTGGAGGCTGTACATTCAAGACCTTTTTATTGATTCAGAAGCAATGCATGTGAATTGTACAAAGTTAGAAAATCCATACAAGAAAAAAAAAATAATTCTTCTCTACTACTCAAGGGGCAACACTGTTAAAACCCTGTGCATCTCCTTCTGGGTTTTTTCTATGTATATATGTGTATCTGTATACTTTTAGAAAGAGAAATTACCCCCTTCTGATTAGAAAAGATCATAATCTTTCTCTTTTAGCAGCTAAGCAAGCCAGAAATGTGCTGTTTTATTCTTGAGTTAGGAAAACGTAACATGGTGGTTGGACAGCATGTTGAGCTCCTGTAGTAAAGTGATAAATAGCACCATAATTAAAGTACCTTTAATGGTTTATTTTGTAGCAAAAGAAGATATAAAGTTCTCCACATCAGCCAGAACAGGAGAGAAGTTGTAACTCTAGCTATCCTGAAGGTATAACGAGTATAAAATGGAGTAAGAACTGACAACAGAGGTTTGGAAACAGTACAAAATTATACCCAGGTATGTCTGTCTTTAAGTTCTTTCCTAAATTATTAAACATTTTAAAAGGTAATACTACTCTTTATATTTAGCTGGTTTAATAACAACAACAACAAAAATCAATATCCTCTTTCTGTTGGCCAGACTGACTTCCAGGCCACAGATTTTGACTTTTGTGCCTGTGTCTTAATAGGTAAGCACAAATCATTGACTACTAATAACAGTTATACTGATGTTTTAAAATCATTTCCTTTTTTAATGATTCAAAACAGATCCAGATGTATGCCTGTGTTGTATCCACTCTCTTGTATTCCAGTCTGATATGCATTCTTAACAGAGAAATAAAATGCATAGTTACACTCAGGAACTGCCTAGTTTCATGGGGGTATCAGACCTGTACCCAGATACTTTCTGCAGGAGAAGGGATTGAGACCCACTAGTGCCATCTCCATCATTAGCCCAAGACCAGTGCATCACTACCCACCTGGATGCAGCTTCGCCCAACTTCAGGCAAATCAACCCCAAAAATGTAATCAGCCATATATCCTCATGCCAGTTTTACGCACCCATAAGTGACTGCAAACGTACCACGTCAATGTGGCAACATACACGCTCTTTAACCCAATACATGTCAATCTCCGTTACATCCTGACCAACCCACAAGTTTTGTAACTACTTGACAAAGTTCAGGTTCTATAGAAATGGCCACAAGGGTCATTGCATGTTTTTCATATTTACACGCCACTTGTTTCCACAAACATGATTCAGCAGGTTCTAAATGAAACACAAGAATTGAAATCAACACAAAAGTGTGACACTAAAATGCACATAATGTTTCCTAGGGAAATCTCTTTTCAATCGCCAATAGGTGCCTCTTAACACCATATTCTAAATTAAGAAAATAAATTCTGAATATAAATACAACTCCATCTTGAAGCCTCTTTTAGAAGCATTTAAAAAAATACCATGTTCTTAAGAGGAAAAGAGAACAGGGAACAGGTGCCCGGACGAGGCTCCCTCGGGCACACCTGCCTCTCACCTGGGGACCTGCGAGGTGGACGCTCAGTCAGGTGAGCACAGGACAGGGAACAGGTGCCCTGACGAGGCTCCTTCCGGTGCTCCTGCCTCTCACCTGGGGACCTGCGAGGTGGACGCTCAGTCAGGTGAGCACAGGACAGGGAACAGGTGCCCTGACGAGGCTCCCTCAGACGCACCTGCCTCTCACCTGGGCACCCGCGAGGTGGACGCTCAGTCAGGTGAGCACAGGACAGGGAACAGGTGCCCGGACGAGGCTCCCTCGGGCGCACCTGCCTCTCACCTGGGGACCTGCGACGTGGATGCGCAGTCAGGTGAGCATCCGAGAGCGTAGGGCCTGCGCCCCGCCCCCGTCCCGTCGCCCTGGTTACGAGCTCTCCGCCTCTTAGCGCCCCCGCCCCTCTCGCCGTTCTCGCGAGAGCCCGGAGGCCCGTCGCTCCCAGAGAGGCCTCGCTTACCATCGCCACGCCACTTCCGGGCGGCCTCGCTGGGGCCGCTGCGTCACTTCCGGGCGCCGCCTCACTTCCGCCTGCTCTGGCGCGGCCGCCCGGCCTGGCCCGCTGCTGCTGGCGCGGCGCCCTGCGGGGAGCGGGGTGAGTCGGAGGCGAGAGGACGGCCTTCCCTCCCCTCCCCGCCCGGCGGAGCCCCGGAGCCGCCCTCCCCGGCCCGCGCTGCCCTCCAGGCCTGCCCGCTAGCCCTCCTCTCCGCTCCGTGCCTTCCGTGCTCCTCTCCGCGCGGGCCGCTCCCTGCACGGCCTCCCATCCTCTCCCCCTGCCCTCCTTCTTCTCTCCCCTCCCCATCCTCCCCTCCGCTCCGCATCCCTACCCCCTCCCCTTCTCATCCCCTCCCCATGCTCTCCTTCCCTCCCCTCTTCTACGCATCCCTACCCCCTCCTCTCTCCTCCCTTTCTCATCCTCTCCCTTCCTCTCCTCCCCTCCTCTACGCCTCCGTACCCCCTCCTCTGCCCTCCCTTTCTCATCCCCTCCCTCCCCATCCCTTCCCCTTCTCTGGGCCAAGGGCGAGGGCAGCGGGCCGCAGAGGTCGCCCTGGACCCGCCCGAAGTCTGAGCCCAGGATGGTGGCCTGGGCGGACTGTCCGGTCCTGAGCGCAGCGTTGCCCCGGTGCCAGGGGTGTGCTGAGCGTGTCCTCTCCTTTCTCCGCAGGGCGCTCGCAGATGCGGAGGTCGCGGGGCGAGGGCGCATCATGGCGGCTCCCTGGAAGAGCGCGCTGCTCCTACTGCTGGCGTCTCAAGCTGTGTCCTCGGTGAGCTCCTCTGACGAGGAGGAGCAAGTTCCAGAAGAATGGGTCCTTCTGCACGTCGTTCAGGGTCAGATAGGAGCTGGGAATTACAGCTATTTGAGGTTAAATCACGAGGGAAAGATAGTTCTTCAGATGCAGAGCTTGAAGGGCGACGCAGACCTGTACGTGTCTGACGGCACGCTCCACCCGAGCTTTGACGACTACGAGCTGCAGTCCGTCACCTGCGGCCAGGACGTCGTCTTTATTCCAGCGCACTTCCAGCGCCCCGTGGGCATCGGGATCTACGGACACCCGTCTCACCACGAGAGCGAGTTTGAGATGAAAGTGTACTACGACCGCACCGTCGAACAGCACCCGTTCGGCGAGGCCGCCTACTCGGACGGCAGCGATCCGAGTCACAAGCACGCTTACGCTCCGGAAGATGCGTCTCAGGAAGAGGAGTCCGTGCTCTGGACAATACTAATTAGTATTTTGAAGCTGGTACTTGAAATTCTCTTTTGATTTCACTGCACATACTCTGGAGTGTAATACCTTAACCTGTGAAGTTGATTGTGGTTCGCTGTGAACTAGCTGCTCTCCCCTGGTGATGTGCTGGTGACGTAAAGCCATGCCGTTGCTACCTCAGTTACCCCAAAGTAGCAAGAGCCGCGGCATGGTGTCTGTTTTCATTTAAAGATCAAAGTTCCTAGAAAAGGAGTATGAAAAATAAAATGTTTAAACTCCACTTTTGATTAGTTTGCCAGGTGACTAAAAAGATTATTGCAGTAATGTAGGTGTATATAAAAGAAATAAAAATAAAGCAACCTTTCATGAAGTTTGCTCACATTAAAAGGCTAATAGCTTTATGATTTCCTCTAGCGATTCTAAATGAAGTTAGACGGTGTAGGCTTTGAAGAGTTAGTAAAACCAAGTCTGAAATGTAAAGGTTTCTTCATACTTGCCTGAGCGTGGACGGACGCCCCAGGCCTACACCGCAAGCAGGAACGGTACCTCCTGCCTAAACGGGACTTCCTGGCAGGCAGGTCCAGTTAAGGACGGTTCTAAAATCACCTGCACCAATCTCATCAGGTCATTTGTAATGGTAACATCTTGGGCTACCTATTTATTAAAATTCTTCCGTTATTAAATAACTTTGTTATGCTACCTATGGTAGCCCAGAAACAATACAGATTAGGAAAATTTCATAAAAATAAAAGTAACTTTCAGGCTAATAGAAGAATAGTTAAGTATTTCAATTAAGCTAATATTTCCACTGAATTTCTGAGAGGCAAAGTACTAAGATATAAAAACCTTTTGGAAGATGAACTGTTTCTCTACATGAGAGTAGCTTATAACAGAAATAAATCAACTTGCAGATTTTAAGCCAATAGTTAATTTCAAAAAAATCTTTTATTGGAATAAAAATGAGAATGTTGTCAATAAATTGGCACCAAATAGTTCATTTAAATGCGTATTACAATATTGAGGTCAAGAAGTTATTTTATCCCTCTTTGCTGTTTTTCCCCCTTCTGCCCACTTTCCTGGGTGTTGGGGGGGCTCGCTGACAACAGTCACAAATCCAGCGACCTAGGAGAAAAATTGTTAGTTAATATAAAATGAAATTTAATTTTGTAGCACTGAATTTTAAACCCATTTAGCTCTCCTTTCTTAGTTATCACTAATGATAGTCCTCTGTGGATTTGTGGTGGGAAGGGCACTAATGAGCTCCTTAAAATCAGGAGAAAAATGTAAACTTCCCTTCAGATGATCAGGGTAATCAACCCCATGTGAAATTCAGTATAACTGGTGAAGGGAGACATGGTGGGAGAAGCAATGTGATAAAAGGGACCTTCAAAACATCACTATAATCCTTTCTCAAATTCAAACACTGTCACACTGAAGTTCAGTACAAATCCAAATATAAAACCTGTTCTTGAGTTTGGTTTATTTTCAGCCTTTCTCTCCACTGCTCACAGGCAGCTGTGTATCTAACAGCATCCTCGCAGCTTCTGGCGTACTATGCCGACACAGCACTTTAAAACTTACGAGTATCTGAGAGCTCACTGCTAAACTGCACTACGTACTTGATCTGAATTACTACAGAACTTAAGTTGCTTGCTTCTTAACGATTCCCAGGAAACTTAGTTCCAGGCATATACTTTATATAAAGTATTATACAGTATTAACTATGCAAATAAGTTCTCCAATTACACAATTATGTGTGTAATGTTTTAGATTACTGTGATTTATTCTTCGATCCTGTGTTCATTCTAAAGTTCTCTGGAATTGTCAAGCTGCCTCGATTTATAGAAATCTGGTTTAATATGTATAAAGGCATAGCAGTCATTTTGTTAAGTTTCTAAATAGATGACAAAAATAAAATCAAGGCTTTGAAACAAATTGATGCTGTTGGCTTTAGCTATTTCAGTGGGAAAACACTGGCTCATTCTGTACATTGAGCTCTATTTCCAAAACTTAGACTAGGCGCTCTGACATCTCATGTGTCCTTGAGTTGGGGTGTCTAGGGATGAAAAGCAGGTGGACATGATCTAGGTAATCACAGCGTTGGTCTTGTCTTGTGAACAGAAGGGTCTACAGGTCCTTCATGTCATGGTGTTGATGCAGCCTGTATAACAATGCTGGGAGAGTCCATTCACTCAAAGATAATGGTCCTTTTTTCACCTTTACCTGATGGAATAGCACCAAGGCCCACACAAAAAGTATGATAACCTCTGTCACACACATCACAGAACATCATTTCTTCTTCATGGTGGGGTTGTCCACATATAATGCAAGTTTTACATTCCATACATTGCCATGGGTAGGTCTTAATCATAGAAACAAGCTCCATGGTCATATCCAGGCAAGAAGGATGGCCTAAACCAAAACCAATATTAGTAGAATTTCACACAAGAATTTGTAACTTAATATGGCATAATAAAAAGCTAGTTTGTTTTGGGATTTCTCAAGAAGGGATACAATGTTTAATCGCCAAAGAGAACTGAAAATACATGGTAGAAGAAAATACATCGAGTTTGTCTATGCCTTACAAGTTACCCCATATACCTGATGATTCTTTGGTTCAAGTCTATCTGACAACTAAAAACCCTAGTTTTTGGATTTTTTAACACAGACAGTGGTTAAACGTTAAGAAGATATACCGATACTTACCACTGTTATCACACTGGGAGCAGTGGATAAGTGACTCAGCCTTCCCTTTCTTGTTGGTCTCCTTACCCTTGAGACAAATTCCACATAGAGCATTTGGAATGACCTTTGGCTGGAAGGTAGAAGAGGGCTATAAATTCATGCCAGAAGAACTTACTATGGGTTCAAAAGGAATTCTGTTACTGTATATGCCTTATCTTTACTTTTGGTAACTTGCTAAGGAGGACCTTTTTGAAAGACATAACTTGACATGAGTCTGCTTTCAACACATAATGGCCTGCTGACTAAAGCCTTAGATTTGACTTTAAATTTTCTCAACTGCATGGTCTCATGTCAGGATTAAATGTCAAATTCTACACTCCCCACAGGCACAGTAAGATCTCCATAATGAACCGGAAGGGAAGAGTAAATACAATGTCAAACTGCACTATTCATTGGAAGACAAAAGCTACGGACAAATGACTATTGCATGTAAGTTAGCTTACTATTAAAAAAAGACTCAGTTTTAAGCAGCTTATATAGTGATTTTGTTTAAAAACTGACACTTTCCAAAGTTGTAAAACTAGATCTATAAAATCTAAGTTACAAAATCAATGTTTTCACATGTTTAGTTGAAAGATGTCTCATGCATACACTGTCATGCATAAATGTGTGTGGAAAACCGAGCTGTGTGATGAATCCCTTTGCGTATCTAATAAATTAATAACAGAGCCTACATGGGAAAATGCATTCAGTATGAGATACAAAACATAAAAAATTTTTCAGACAAGCAAAAAAAATTATCACTGAATAAATACACAGACACTCTTACATTTTGAGTACTATTCATTTTCCAGACTAAAAACACGCTTGATCCAATGAAGGCATTTAGCTTTAAACACACTTGGCAACATTTGGAAAAGGACAAAGAAGGAAAGGTTCAGTGCACCTGCAATCACTGGGGGGAGAGCACTCCAACACCACAGGCTTGACCATGACGATGCGATGCTCACTCCCACTGTATGAATACATAAGGTCAGTGGGAGAAAAAGGAGAGCAAGCATGGGCCAAGTATGAAATGGGGGCTGGGGGCATATTTATATATGAACTGGGAGAAAAATTATTTTAAATAGATTATATTTCTGTTTTATTCCAACCCAGCCAAATGCATCTTAGATTTCTTTTTCTTAAGTTACTGAACCAAGGAGGAGCATAAAGGAAACTCCAACTTTGTCTACGGCCTTCCAGCTCTGAAAGGTCTCACTGCCACCTTCCAAACCTGTTAGTCTAAACAAGTTGTTCTTAATTCTTTAAGTTTTTTATTCTTTAAATTATCTTTCTTTGCAAAAGATGACAGAGGCATTCAAAAAGAATTTTTGGCTTATTTATTTAAAAAAGTCAACCTTATACATAAATATAATAAAAACAATTACTCTAAACAATCACAAATGTCTCTACAAAATAATAAATATCATAGAAGTTAAAACATACATATAAAACTGTACTGTGAGCTATTCTACATCTCCTGTACGTATGTATACCTTTCTACCCTGCTCCCCCACAAAAGGATAGTGTCACATGCTCAAACCTTTTAAGTCTTGCAGTGCGTTACCCTCTTGTTCCTGCTACATTCTAAGCATAAGGTTCTCATTGTGTTTTCCTATACCTAAATAAAAAATAGCTAGCAAGTGCACTTTCATGATCCAAATTCTGGTTCAGATACGATCAAATCTGTAACTGCCATAATATACAGCAAAAAGCAACCTCGCCATCCATCAAATAAGAAATATCTTTTGGTTATAGTACCTGTACTGAATGTAAAAGATATACTTATCTAATATTGTAGTTGAAGTTAGATACTGGCATACTAAGTACTCTAGTATCTTTCACTAAAGTCAAGGAAGTAACCACACAATATTAAATTCTAAAAAAAGAACTCCTTATAGGAGATCCTTTACAAAAGTCAAAAGGAATAAAACACAAGGCTAGTCATTCACATTCTAGAGCAATTCAAGTTCTACAATCATTAAAATATACATTAAACACCTATGGTTAAAAGGACACCAAGAAAATTCCAGATTTACTTCTAAGCTTAAAATCATGTTTGGTTAAACCACTTAAAATTTTTCTTACCCAACAGTCTTCATCTTGATGAAAAGAGGGAGAGACAGGGGTGGAGAAGGGAGAGAGAGAGACAGAGACAGAGCTTTGTAGCATTCTCTAGGAGGAGGCCACAGCTCCATACCAAACGCTGTGTTCATTCACGCACTCTGGACTCACTAGGAAGCCACAGCGCTCACGCCAGCACTCTACAGAGCAGAAAACTGCGCTGGGAAGCCAGTCTCTCAGTGCACTGCACACTCGACGGAGGAGGAAGGGAACAGTGTGCAGAACTCTCCTGAAGATTAACGCAACGGAACCCTACGTATGTCTGACAGGGACAGTCAGTTTTACTTCGCATAACTGCAACAACATCAGAGTTTCACTATTGACAAGACAATTAAAATACTCATTCTAACAGTTCTCAGTATCGCAAATAAAAGGCTCATAATATACTTATTTTCCTGCTTGAAAAATAACCAAAGATAAGTGATATGGTAGCACTAATATACTATAAATTTTAATGACATACTTGTAATATAGGCCTAAATCCTAACAATTATGCTTTAATTTCAGGTTAATGTAACCTAAACAATACTGTCCTACAAATCAAGGGCAAGACTAGTGATTCTTATCAAGCAAGTCATCAGACACATTGCCATTTTTCTTAACTCCCATACTTTAAAACACATTTCTACACACGCCTTCAGGTTGAAGTACCCTAATACTTAGGCACATCTTGGCTTATTAATACTTTTCACAGAGAGGTTAACTTTTAATAAACATGTTCACATTAATGTATTAAGTCTAGATACTGGTTGTTCCAAACTTTGAAATACCTGAAACATTTTTAGGTACTAAAAATGTTCACAGAAGATTACAAAATGCTTATTTTGCATATTACACTCCTTTGAGTACTATCAATTTAGGTTAATCTATATGATTTTTTCTACAATAAATCAATGATAGTATTGAATGCTTCTTCATTTTCAGCCTCTATTAAAACACTTATTTCAATATTCTTTTTTTTAACCCATAATTAATCCAGGCTTATTGTTTGAAAGGTCTACTTAACACTGATGGTATGCTTTGAGCTGCCACTCCCTTATGAAGCTCTTATCAGACCTGTAGCACACTGTGTAGCAGACACACCAGGTTAACTTTCCAAAATTTAATCTTTGGAGTTCATCTGCTTTCAATTATTAAGCATTAATTTAAATCTTTAGTTTAAAAAATTAGACAAGCTATATATGTAAAAACAAGTACAAAAACCACATGGCTGCAGCCTATTGAAGCTATCTTGCTGAATGCAGCTTGAGATTCGCTTGCCATAGGCTGAAAAAACATGTATTTTTAAGTTGATTACATAAAGGCATTTTCTAATGAAATATGGAATACACTAACTTAAGTCGCTTTTTTATTTCAGGAAAAGAAAGGTAAACGAACCGTGACCAGGGTTCTGGTCAGGCTGCCAGGGAAGCTGGCAGCAGCTCGCCTGACCCCGTCCTCCTGGATGACCTACCGCAACCCCAGTTCTGACGGCCAATAAGCCGTTTACAACGCCAGTCGGCACAACTTCTTCACCTTACTCTAAAACACTCCTTCAAAACACCTTCACAACCACAACAGAAAGCATATTCTGACCCATTCCAGACCAAAGTAACTGTATTTTACTACTACCATCCAAAACACAAAATGTGCCGCCAATTCCACTCCTTATGTGATATTCCTAAATCCCCATATCTAAGGCTACTCACCTCTCCCCTAACCCTCCGAAGGGGAAAGGGCAGACAGCAGGAGCAAACAGTAGAAATACCAATATTCCTGATAACATACTATCTCACTCTAAGAATTCCCAGATCAAAAAGTTAATAAATCTAAGCCAAATTACCTCGCTAAATAATGTACAAATCTTATCACAGAATTGTGTGGGCTATGTGCCAAGGTTAAGCTAAAAATCGCCACAATATAAATAACAAATTTTACTATTTTCTGTTGCAGGGTTAGCTGAATTTGGCAAATGGGTCAAATAATTCTCAGATTAAACCCATATCTTTCTTAATGAAAGGCACTACAAAAATGCAACGTAGTGTGACAGTATATCCACCCATGCTTTACAGCTCAGCATGTCTATACTAAATACTAGGATATTTAAAATGTCAGATAATTATGACCTTTACTCTGACAAAACAAAGTATGAAGTTCTGCCTGTGAAATAATTTTTTAAAAAATCCTATTTGCCTGGTTACTATTAAGAAGAGAAAAAAGATTCTCTTACAATTTGTACATATACAGAAAACAGAAGCTAAACCATGGCCAAAAGTGACAGAAAAGCCACCAGGAAGATAAAGCAAAAAAGAAAGAAGCTGACAAAGGGCACACACCACAGAGGGACAGCCAGCGAAGGGCAGCAGGCAGGAGCTCCACCACTTTGAAATTCAAAGTTAAAACATTTCAGGGAGAGAGCTGGTCAGGAAGGAAGCTGAGTCAGGGGCTTTTCTCTTCTACCTTGTACCCAGGCACTGACTTGGACAGTACAGAACGCTTGGAAGCATCTTTTCTTGGGGCGGCACCTTTGTCCTTGGATCTCGGTTTTCCCTGGAGAGGCTCCTCCTGGCTGTCGGGAAGGCCTTCCCCCTCGGACACGTTGCCAGAGGAGCTGTCCTGCAGGTCAACGGCACAAACAGAGATTCCTTGGAATTCACGGAAATCTGAGTCTGAATTTTGAAAACTACAGAAAATATTCAAAGAAAGGTTTAAAGGCCCATCAATTTAAAAATAAAGATAATTCTAAGTATAGGAAAACTTTTTCCAGTGGAGACTAAAATAAGCCATGTTGCAAATCATTTATCCATCTTGTAAGTACCTTATAAGATAAAGCTAACTCCATTTCTATCAGCAAGTACCTTCATCAACTGTGTTTTCTGACTTCAGTCAATGGAAGCAGAATTATCTGCTTCAGCTATTATTACACCACACAGCTTCAACATCATTTTGCCATGTCGCAAGGGAACATATTTGTTCCATACAAAAATACTATTTAAAAAATAAACTGTTTTAAACAAGTGTGGGTACTTTCATTGAGCAATAAAGGTCATTAAAGAAGTTCTTCAAGTACACGCTTGTGTTTTCATAACGTTCAACTACGTAGGGGCCAATACTGCAGAGTATTTACAACAGCATCTGACATAGTTTAGATGTTCAAAGTTTAGGAATTTGATATCTGATATTCTAATTCTTCCTTTTTTAAAATTTTCTAATTAGAATAAAAATGTTATATTTATATAAATTATGGAAATTATAAATGAAAAAACAAGGTTATCCATAACCACCCTGATAAACATTCTGCGTAAGCTACTGGAACATGAACGTGATCTCTTTTTTCTTTTTTCTAGATGCATGTTTGCACACATAGAGACACCAGACTCACACATCGCACACCACATACAGAGCCTATCTAGACACGCGCCCTCACTTTCTAAAACACAAAACTGGATTATGTGTGTGTGTGCATGTGTTTCAATATTTTTAAGCGTTACGTGCATTTTATCACACCATTAAACATTCTTTGAACTGCATTTCTATCAGGTAAATTTAATATATCATTCATTGTGGATGTTAGGTTTATTTCTAATTTCCACTATAAAAAATACTGTTGGGGCCGGCCCAGTGGTGTAGTAGTTAAGCTCGCATGCTCTGCTTTGGTGGTCCAGGGTTTGCAGGTTTGGATCCTGGGTGCAGATCTAGCACTGCTGGTCAAGAAATGCTGTGGCAACACCCTACACAAAATAGAGGAAGACTGGCACACATGTTAGCTCAGCAACAATCTTCCTCAAGCAAAAAGAGGAAAATTGGCAACAGATATTTAGCTCAGAGCCAATCTTCCTCATACACATACACACACACAAAATATTGTTAATGGGGCCAGCCTAATGGTGTAGTGTTTAAGTTCACACTCTGCTTAAGCAGCCCAGGGTTCACAGGTTCAGATCCTGGGCATGGACCTACACACTGCTTATCAAGCCAGGCTGTGGCAGCATCCCACATACAAAACACAGCAAGATTGGCACAGATGTTAGCTCAGGCACAATCTTCCTCACCAAAAGAAAAAAAAATACTGTTAATATTCCAAGGCACGTTTTTTCTAATTAAACTTTGTCAGCATCTGACTACGTTCTTCAAATAAATTCCACTAGTGTATTTGCTAGGTCAAATTCTACAGAAGTGAAAACTCTTGGTATATACTGTCAAAATGCTTTCCTGAAATGCTGGATGAATTCACACTCCTACTAGCAGCATGGGAGAACCCCAATGCCATCACAACCTCACCACACCACAGCCCGCCTCTCACCAACGCCAGGAGTCAGTGGTATCATCACATTAGTACTTCAACGGCATTGTATTTTATGCACCATGTATCATTAAACATGTCTTAGCAGCTGTTGGTGACAAAGAAATGGGCTGCCCATGGAGTGGCTGCGTCCCCAGGTTCAGGCTGGCTACAGTGAGAAGTTTCGACAGGGCCAGTTGCTCAACATGCAGTGCTAAGAAAATGAGAACCCTCAACCATCTCGTTTTTTGTTCTCCTTCACTTCTAGAGAGCACACCAACTTCCCCACTGTCTAGCAATCGCATTTTGTTACAAAGAAAAGTCATACAGGAAAACCTAACTAATAGCACAACATACTAGTAACCTTTACATTTTCCTAGAGGAAGCCTAAGATTACTAATTAAGCAATACGAGTACAAGTTAGTGTGCTCCCCGGAATCAAGAGAGTTGACTATAAAGGTGTTTGGTGCCCCTGCCTAACTGGCTTGTGATCACAAGGAGCCCCTTTAAAAACAACCCTGCCAGAGGCCAGGCACGGCTTGTCTGCATCCACGCACACAATCGAGAGCTTCTCTTCACAACTAGGACCCACAACTAAAATACACAACTATGCACTGGGGGGACTTGGGGAGAAAAAGCAGAAAGAAAAAAAAAGAACTTCTCTTGATGAAACCTTTCTGAAAATTACACACGACTGTCCCTTTTCCATAGGGGGCAGTGATGCAAGTTCAATGCGACACTCCAGGAAAGCAACAAGCAAAGCTTCAAAGGAAAGGAGCGCTCTCCTACCAGAGACCTTCTTACCGAAGTGCCTTTATTTTTCCGTTTCTCGTCACCTCGACCATCTTCAGCATCGTCTGAATCACCATCGCTATCTAGAGCAGGCAGCTCAGGATCCAGAGGGGGCTCGTACAGCGCCGTGTTCAACGGCAGATACCGCAGCTCATCCGGAGAGTACCTGAAGTTCAGAAAGACCATTTCAGCTTTCCTTTATTACTAAATATGAATGGATTAATCTTTGAGCTATGAAGATAGCCTTGATCTTCTCAATTAACTCCAAATACTTCTGAAAAATGATTAGAAGTAATAAATAATTTTTCTTCTTGGTGGTCAAGTAGGGACAAGTAATAAATAAAAAACCTAAACATTTTTTTCACCAGACTTAGTGTACACTATGCAGTTGATTCATATTATCAAAAGATAATAGGGGCCGGCCTGGTGGCGTACTGGTTGAGTTTGCATGCTCCGCTTCAGTGGCCTGGGGTTTGCAGGGTCAGATCCTGGGCACGGACCTACACACCGCTCATCAAGCCATGCTGTGGCCACGTCCCACATACAAAATAGAGGAAGACTGGCACAGATGTTAGCTCAGGGACAACCATCCTCAAGTAAAAAGAGGAAAACTGGCAACAGATGTTAGCTCAGGGCCAATCTTCCTCACCACTCCCTCGAAAAAGATAATGTTTCTCTTTTACCCTCAACCCAAAAAAGAAAAAAACAAGTCAGCAGACAAGGGTGAAACTGTGGCAAAATAAAATCATGCACAAAATCCAGGCTGCCTGATCACCTCCACCTGCCCTACTCTCCCAGCTGTCACTGCTTGTTGTGTGCTGGCACCGCTCCCGTGTGAAATGCTATGATGCTAAGAGTCAACCTCACAGAACGGACATGAGAATTCAACAAACTAACACACATAAATCACAGCAGTGCATGGTACATGATATTACTTAAGAAACAAAATTTTCAGTAATAAGTTATTTTAAACCAATTCGTGAAGCCTGTATTCTAGCAAATGTAATCATCTATATTATCCTAAACCAGGGATTGGCAGCCCCTTCCCCAGGTCAGATGGCACACAGCCAGCTGACAATGTTCACACATCCTCACCCACAGGAGCGCCCAGGCAGCAGTGCCCTCTGCACCTGTGCTCAGGAGCCGACAGTGGGTCTGCACCTCCCTCAACTAAGACATCCACCAGAAAGCAAAGGAGTTGGAACACTGCCCATCATTGCAATAATGTGCTGACCCCAAAATAAAAAAAAAAGAAAATTTGCTGACCCATGGCTTGAATTTGACTTTCAAATAGTATGATCCTGTACACTATTTTAAATCCTCTTCTTTGAAGAATATTCTCTATCTTAACGCAGGGTTTAACGCTGAAGTAAAAGCTGAGATTTTGAAACCAAATGACCCTGTTAGCCCTGTTTTCAGTTATGACCAGGCTGAGAATAAGAGCTAACAGCATTCCTGCTACACAGAGTGGGAGCAGCAGCCAGGCCAGCACAGGGTGTGAGTGGAGGAACCAGGTGGCGAAGCCCACCTAGGAGCCCCTCTGCTCCTCCCTGCATATCCTCTGCAGGCTAAGCCAATAATGCTCCCCAAACCTGTGTCTGCACATGAATCAGGCAGACACCTGTGAAAATGCAGATTCTGACTCAGCACATCGGGGTTGTGCCTGAGAGCCTGCATTTCCAACAAGTTTCCAAGTGGGGCCAGTGCTGCTGGGCCATGGACCATACTCCAAGGAGCGAGGTGCTGGAGAGCCTGGCACCTGTCCGCAGAAACAGAGACAGGCGCACAGGGAGACGGGCTGTCCAGGCCGGGCCAGCAGATGTTCAGATTCTGGTAGGAGGGTGCCCTCCACCACAGAATCACAGAAGATAGAGAATATTGACACAAATCTTATTCAACACCTTATGGTAATATTTACAGAGCTAAAAACTATTAGGAGCCAACTACCCAAGGCTCGGAAGTCCCTCACCAACAGCCAATACTGACGGGACATGCAACCACTGAATACCTTTTGTAATATTCCTGGAACTGTCCGGGGATGAGGGCCACTGGGTAAGAACTGACCTTGGTTCGCTCTGTCGGTAACACTTTGTACTTCCCTTGAGGCACCTGGATGACCTGGGTTAAGATGAAAAGAAATACAAAACTGATTCCACGCTAGCAATCAAGGTTTTGGGGAAACAATCCCTCTTGTTGTCCACTGTGCTCCTCCCCAAAAGAGCTAAAAA
Organism: Equus asinus; assembly: GCF_041296235.1. NCBI lineage: Eukaryota > Metazoa > Chordata > Mammalia > Perissodactyla > Equidae > Equus > Equus asinus. The sequence continues at coordinate 22,630,801 of NC_091790.1, read as the reverse complement.
TACAAGAGACGTCAGCAGCTATAACCCAGCGGACGGTGGTGTGTGTAGGTCCACAAGCGACTTCTGTCTGGCTCTTTACCAAGGTCCTCGTCTCTGAGGAAAGGCAGTGTGTCTGCTCACCACTTAAGAGCCACGTGACCTGAGCAACTTATAAAACCTCTGAAGCCAACTTCCTCATCTATGAAACGGAACTAACACTAGTTTCAACCCCAGACGGTAACTGTGAGAAGTGAATGAATTAACATGGAAATCTCTTACAACAACCCTTGAGAGACACGGCAAGTACACTATGCAGCTATCAGTCTCATTCAGTAGAACATCAACCACAAAGCAGAAGACAAACTCATACACACACGCGAATTGAGTATTATCAGGCACAACATTAAAAGTGATATTTTAAGTTCTAGGGAAGAAAAGTACACGTTGCTGGTACGAACAGCAACAACAACAAAGGAGGCATCGAGAACTCTGCAGTAAGGGAGCGTCAGGGACTAATAAATTTAAGCCGTCCTACGTGCGTCTGAAGGTCAAAATAAGCTCTTCTTTCTTCCATCCGCTCCCGGTTCAGGTTGCTGTTAAACTCGGCTGCTTTTTTGGCAGCTTTCTTAATGTACTCAGGCACTTTGCTGGCTTCGACCTTCTGCGTATTCTGTTGCTGCATTTGCTGAAATAAAAATACTAGAGTTGGAAGTCACAGGTAACCTTACAAAATGTCATTCTCCCCAAACCAAATAAAAGTTGCCAGTCAGCTCAATACTTACAGAATACTCTTTATAATGATCTGTAATTCGCTGACGTTCTTTTTCTTGCAGAATAACAGAATACTCAGCATGTTTGGCTGGATATTCCTTTATCATTAAATCGATCACTTCATCGCTGCGCAGTGCTGTTAAACCTATTTTAGACCAAAAAAGAAGGTAAAGAGGCTACTTTAAGGATAAGTGAATAAAATCACTTCTCAAAATTTGCTTTTTCTTCAAACTACTCTATATATTTAAAAGATTTTCCAATAGCCAAAGCAAAATATTTTAATACACTCGAAAATAATAAAAAAATAGTCATAAAGTCAAACAATTACAAAGAAATAAATTACCAAAGTTACAAAAGGAAAGAAATAAATTTTTCAATCAAATGTATTTTTTTAAGATTCTATGTACTATAAACATATATCCCTTTATTAGAAACAACTGCTAAACAATGATGCACGTTAACTACTGGCAATTAACACAGGATACTCGATGAGAAAAACAGACTTCTTCAATATGCGGTAGCTCTTAGTCTTCAAATTCAGTACCCTAGAAATACTACAGCGGTAATTCCAATTTCACCAAAAGCATCACACACATACACACACGTCATATAAGTAATTTTCAAAACTGACAGTTATCAGATTGTATCAATCGCCGAGATGAATGAACTCCCATGGTTTTGCATTAAAAAGTAACCATGTTGCATTAAAATGTTTATGAAAGGAAAATTACAAATAAAGCACAGAGACAATCATACAGAACTAAAAATTGAGCAAAACACGCCTTTTAAGAGATAAGGATCAATACTTTTAAAAAGTACTGTACAAATTTTGCACAAAAAACACACACTTTGACACTTCTGTGAAAGCCATTAGAAAATGATATTGCTATAAAATATATCATTCTCCTTTGCATTTAAACTATCAAAAATGAAGTAAACAATTTAGCATTTAAATAATTCACTCTATTTCATTAATTTTGTGAAAAGGAGACAAAATACTCATCCAGCATCACCCCATAAATGTTCAGCTTTCCAAGTTCACATTCAAAGCATTCATTACCCAGAGTGCACTGAGTTTCGGTGATGACGTTTAGCTCCCTCAGGTACAGTTTCTCCTTATGAGACAAATCTCGTCGCTCTAAATCTCCAAAAAAGAGAATAAAAGACTATTAAAAATAGTCTTTTGCATTTGTAATATTAGGTATTTGTAAAACTTCCAAAGGCTTAAAAAACTTTTTAAAATTTTTAGAAAGTTAAAATCTTTATGGATTTACAAAAGTACTTCTCGCTACGTATTCCAAATATTATTAAAGAGACTACACAAAAAATCTTACAAATTCAAGAAATAAAAGTTAAAATAAAATTGAAAACAGAATAATCCACAGCAAGAGGGTAACATAAATAACTGTCCCACAGTGGCTGATGAAGTACGGCCTTTCTCAGATTCAGACACAGCTTACAAAGCTACTCTATTCCTAAGGTCAAGGAACACCGGTAAAGAATCAACACTGGTTCATGTGGACAGAAAATGATTTTTCCTAAAATTTTCCCCAGGACTTTCATCTTCCTCATTTTGCTTCTAAATAAGTTTACAAGGTGAAAGAACAAATTGGCAGTAGAGGGAGATGTTGGATGATAGCAGTAAATGAAAATCAGCCGGCAGACGGACACAAAATATATTATAAATAATCCATACTCAAATATTCAGAAGGTGACAATCTATCAAAAAAGAATTACTATTAGTTAAAAGTTAGATTTAGTCTGTTACACAAACTAAGACTTAATACCTGGATATTTCCGTTTAAAGGAGGTCACACCCAAATATTCACTGACTTGTTCTTGAAGCATATAGTATTCTCCTGTTTCATCAGGTGGCCATTTGTACTCTATCAAATTTTCTGCTGGATAGTAGCTAAAGCTAAGCACAGAAATATATATTATGCCTTAAATGTGGCTTTTCTTAAATTTTAATCACTTTTATTGTTAAGGATTTTTTTTTGAGAATATTTATTTTTAAGAATTTGGAAAAAGTACTTTAAATTCTCAGTCACTCTTCTATGACTTTGCAATACAAAAAATGTCCCATGATTTCATGAGTTATCAAAGAAAATTATAAAACAGGTAGAAGAAAAAGAAACCACCATCTGGAATACCAAAACAAAAAAGTTCAACAGAAATAACATTTTATATAGACCACAAAAAACAAAGACTCACAATTGTTAGGAACAAAGGCATTTTTTAGCTTAAGAGATCTGTAAGGCCAAAACAGAGTGGTAATATCAGTTCTGAATTCTATTGCTTGGGCTTAACACCCATAGCCACTATTCCATGTGCCCAAGGTGTAAAGTGATGAACTTCTGTTCCCCATCTGCTGTGCAGTGTGTCTCAAACAGCTGTGAAAACAGAACTCTAAAAACCTATTTCTCAATGAATTGAACTATAAACCATAATTATTTGTTCTCATAGACTCCACAAACCCAAAAGCAAAGAATGGACTTAGTTTGATGGTGCCGGTGCACTGCAGATCAATCCGAATCCTGAATAGCAGAGAGTACAGATTTCTGGACCCAGGCCAATTCAACCTCTAAATTTCATCAACGGACAAAAGAGGCAGAAATGTGGCACTATTTTATGCATGTACCCAATTAAAAGTAATGACAAAAAGAACAGTTCTCTCAAAAATTGTGCTGGGAAATTGGATATCCAAACACTAATGAAATAACGTAAGAGGACTCTTACCTTATTTCATATTCCAAAATTAACTCAAAATGGATCAAAGACGTAAATATAAGAGCTAAAACTAGAAAACTCTTAGAAAACATAGGGGTGAATTTTCATGATATCAGATTTGGCAATGAATTCTAGATATGACACTAAAAGCAAGATGGGCGACAACAAAAAAAAATACACAATTTGGACTTCAGCAAAACCAAAAATTTTGTGCATAAAGGACACTATCAACAGAGTGAAACAACAATCCACAGAATAAGAGAAAATATTTGAAAATCATAGATCTGATACGGGATTAATATCTAGAATATACAAAGAATTTCTACAACTCAACAACAAAAAACCAACCCATAAAAATGGGCAAAAAACTTGAATAGATATTTCTCCAAAAAAGATATACAAATGGCCAATAAGCACATGAAAAAATGTTCAACATCACTAGTCATTATTCACATTTCACACTTTTTGTTTAGAATGGCTATCATCAAAAAAAAAAACAAACAATGGAAAATAACAAATTGGTATGGATATGAAAAAACTGGAAACTTGGTGCATTGCTGGTGGGGATATAAAATGGAGCATCCACTGTACAAAAGTTTGGCCGTTCCTCAAAAAGCTAAATATAGAATTACCATATGATCTAGCTATTTCACTTCTTTTTCTTTTCAAAGGAAGTGAAAAGACTCTGAATAGGTATTTATGCACCAATGTTCACAGCAGCATTATTCACAACAGCCAAAAGGTGCAAACAACCCAAGTGCCCATCAACAGATGAATGGAGAAACAAAACGTGCCATAAAATGGAGTATTAGGTCAGCCTTGAAGAGGAAAGCAATTCTAATACATGTTACGACACGGATGAGCTTTGAAGAAATTATGCTAGCTAAAACAAGCAAGACACAAAAGGATGAGTATTATACAATTCCACTTATGAGAGGTACCTAGAATAGGCAAATTCATGACAGAAAGTAGCATGGTGGTTGCCAGGGGCTGGGAAAGGGGGAAAATGGGAATTTTTATTCCTTAATGGTTATGGAGTTTCTGTTCGCAGTCGTGACAAAGTTTTGGAAATGGATAGTGGTAATGGCTACACAGCACTGTGAATGTAATTAATGCCACTGAATTACACACTTAAAAATAGTTAAATTGGTGAATTTCATGTGTAAAATTTTTTTAATGGCACTGAGTAACAAAAGCAACTTTGGTGTCACACTGTAACACAGGACAAAAATATTCTACAATTTTCAATAACTGCCTTGGCCAGGGCTAGGGGGAGGGGAGGAGGAAGCTAATGCAGAGAAGAGAAACATACCACAAAAAACATTATTAAGCAATAAAATAACAGTACCCAAGGTCTTGACTTGAAGTTTCACAACTCCTAGAGCTATCTCCTGAGCCCATTCGCCTCCTTTTGGATGGCTGGGTTCCATCATTTGAATTATCTTCATTGTCATCCTACACATTTAAAAGAGTCAAAAAATAAAAGAATCATACATATGAAAAGAATGATTATGTATCTTCCCAGACTTGCTAACAAGCTCAACTTAAAGGCTTTCTAAGGACAACTGATTATGCAACTGTTAACTTTCTATTACAATTAAAATGGGACAAGAATTTGGCATGGGCAAGACCTGGAAATAACTGAAAACTGATCTTCAATATAATCAAAATAAGAAAATTTTCAATTAACTTGTAAATCTAAATCTACTTTTGATTTCTTACTAACTAAGGTTAAAATGCCTTCCTCTTTAAATAAACACACTGAACTGCTGAAACCCTCTATAAACTTAAAGCCAACCCTCCTACCTCAGCTGGGGGAAGTGTGGACCATTTAGTGTTTAAGGCAACTTAGAGCTGCTTTATAGGACTATTCTAATTGGCTACCTTAGATACTTATATCCTTGTAAAAAGAGGTCACACAAGAACTACGAACAGCTTACCAATCCTGTTAATTTCTTTTCCTTACATTGCAAAAATTTAGCAAAAATATATATCCTAATAAGCAATACACACCTTCCTCTCAAATAAGAGGCTCAGAATTTTTTTAAGTGACATTATCCATTATATGACAATAATATTCAGGAAACGAATGAGGTATCATATGTTACGAAACTGATTTATTCACATAATAATTAGATAAGGCTTAACGAATATAAGGCCTAAAAAAAACAGATTTTTTTTTTCAAGTCAAGGTAATGTAGCTTTCTAAGATTAATACAATTTTGCTAAATACCACAGTCCTCTCGCTACACATTAAAAGGAAAGCAATCCTCCAGAATAATATCAAGAGACAGTAAGGTATATTGGTCAGGCATGCCACAGCTGTACGGCCTAGGTTCTTACTGGGCACTACCCTTCACTAGCCCGGTGGTTATCCTCTGTGAGCTGCTCCTTATCTGTAAAACTGAAACGTTAATAGTGTCCATAATACTTAGCTAATGCAAGGATTAAATGAGTTAATAAATGGGAAGGACTTAGAGCAAGGCCTAGCAAACAATTAAAGGCCCAATAAAAGTTAGTATGATTATGATGACACTTAGAAAGTTTCCAATGGCTCCAGCTGTTAGGAATTTACTGTTTCTTTCCCAAACAGTAAAATATACAGAATATTCCCTTCTCAGTTCTTATAAAATAAGCGTTCAATTAAAGAGCTCTGTCTATTCCTGTTGAGACAAGCAACTAGGTAGGAGATGGAGAGCACTCTAAATCTATTCCCCCGAAATTTACATTTAACCGTAAGTATCACAAGTGAAACATCTCATACCCCATACTTCAGGCATAACGCCTTCTAAGCATTCAAGCGTCATTTGCTTCTATTTTACCTCCTTCTGAGCATGGTAAGGATTTCTAGATCGATTTGTTTAAGTACATTTCCCTTGGCAAAAAAACCGACACTCAAAAAGGGACAGAAAGTTAAAAGTCCTTAAAAGAGCTGAAACTACAGTTTGACCTGTACCGTTTAGAACTGGGCGCTACAAATTCCAGGTATATGCGTTATTGTATAAAGTGAACACTGGCGGCTGACCGTTTCCCGGCGATCTCCCCTAACATACGAAGGGACACACTAGGTTCACGGAGTTCGCCCGGGGCCGCGGCACTGAGACCGAAGCGTGTGTTAGGACCGGCCGGTGGCCGAACCCGAGGCACAGGTGCGCCCGCCGTCCGCCTCCGGCCCCGGGCACGCAGAGGCGCCGAGGCTCACCCGGTGGCTGGGCCAGTCCACACTCGCGGCCGGAGCCGCAGGGTCTCTCTCCCGCCCCTGCCCGAGCTCGGGGCCAGTGCGCGCCCGGAGGCTGCCCCAAGCCAGCCCTGCCGGCGCCACTCGGCCTCGGGGACCCCCGTCCTCGCCGCCGTCCGAAGCCCGCAGCCCCGCAGTTTCCCTAAAGTTTGGCTACAGTTGGGCAGGGCTGCGGGGTGGCTGCGCGGGAACGAGGCTCGGGCCGCCGGCCCCGCTCCTCCCGGGGAAGCTCGGCTCTCCCCGCGGCGGCCACACCGGCCCTCGGCCGAGGAGGACCTGGGACGGACGCTCCCTCCCGGGAAGTGGCTGCTTCCTTCGCGCTCGGGCCCCGGACGCGGGCGCACGGCGGCGCTGACCCGGGCCCTCGGCCTCGCCCCGGGGCCGCCGGCGCGCGTCCTCACGGCGCGCCCCCGCCCGCGCCCCGGCCCGCCGAGCAGCGCCGCCTCACCTTCGGGGACTGCGCGCCGGGGGTGGCCGGGTCGCTGTCGCACGGCCGCGGGGACAGCGCCGTCCCGGGGCCGGCCGCCGCCGCCATCAGCCCGAGCGCCCCGCGCCGCCGCCTCCGCCGCCGCCGCCGCCTCGTCCCAGCCGCCGCCGCCGCCGCCGCCGCCGCCGCCGCCGCGCGGGCCGCCCGCCGCCCGGGCCCCGCCCCCTCCGCCCGCCCGCCGCCCGGGGGCCGGCCCCTGCCTCCTCGCGCCCCGCGGCCCGCCAGCGCCGCCGCCACCGCCATGGCCGCCGCCAGCGCGCCGCCTCGCGCCGCCCCGGGCGGAAGCAGCACGCGGGCGGCTCGGCGCGCCCGCCCCCGGTCCCCGCTCGGCCCTCCGCGCCCGCCCGGCCCCCGCGCCCGCCGCCCGCCGCGCTCCGCGCCCTCGGCCCTGCTGCCCGCCGCCCTCGGCCGCGCCCGCCGGCCGCTCCCCAGCCCCGCGCGATCCCCGCCGCCGCGCCCGGCGCGCTCCCTCCGCGGCCCCACCTCCCGCCGCTCCCCTCGGCCCCCAGCCCCGCCCCGGCCCGCAGCCGCCGCCGCTCGGCGCGCTCGCCGCCGCCCCCTCCCCGCGCCCCCGGCCCGGCCCTCCGCACGTCAGCCTCTCCTCCCACCGCGCCCCGCGGTGCCCGCCCCGCCCCGCCCCTCCGGGGGTCCCTCTCTCCGCCCTCGCCCTCCTGAGGGTCCGCACCCCCGCCCCTGCCTCCCGGGGCTCCCTTCCTTCCAGAGGGTCCCCTCCTCCGCCCCCTCCCTCCTGGGGGCGTCTCCTCCTCCGCCCCCTCCCTCTTGGGGGGTCTCTTCCCGGGGGGGTTCTTCTCCTCCGCCCACTCCTCCTGGGGGTCCCCCCACCCCCGGTGGCTGTGTCGCTGCGGCTCTTGAGGGCCCTGGCCCGTTTCCTCGCGCTCCGGGTCCTCAGTCGCCGCCCCTCGCCCGCCTTTGTTCTCAGCTCGCGGCCTCCCGCCGCCTGGAGCTCCTGAACCACCTGCCTTGGGACGAGTACCTTCCAGAGACACCCTCGGCGGCTGTCATTTGCAAAGTTTATCCACATCCGCCTCAGTGCGTGCCGAAATCTTAAAATGTGAAAGTAGCTGAAATGCAACTTGCATGTTTAGGATTCTGTGTGTCGGAATGTAATTGACGCAGCAGCTTCCACCAAAGACAGTGAGAGAGTGAGCGCGGGAGGAGGAGGAGAGGTGTGAGGAGGCTGCGTGGAAGCCTTCCCGGGGCTGAAAGACACGTGGCAGTGGCCGCAGGACACTTGGGGACCATACGGATTCTGACTCCGCACAGCCTTGGCAAATCAGTTACCTCTTATCTCACCTGTAAAGCGGGGAGAAATCCTAAGTCTCCAGGATTATTGTGAAGGGCATAGTACAATGGTAGGCCCACAAAAGCCACCAAGAAAATACGAGCTGTGTTATTATTAATCCTAGTTCTTAGGCTTCACCTGGTCCCTTCTAGGACTTCATCAAGAATTTTTTTTTAAAAGTTAGGAACTGAACGTTAAAAGAACACATGGCAGATGGCTGTAATGAGACGACAAGGATGCTGGAAATTTGTCAAAGTTGACCTCTCAGCAGACACCTTATCTGAGAGTGTCGATGACTTGTTTCAGGCAATAGATAATGTTCTTGGATTTAGTGTACACCGTGGCTTCCTTTTCATTCATTCTTTTTGCTTACACTCATCAGACAAAGGTTTGGAAAGATCAAATACAGGGATTTCTAGCTCATCACAGTAATACAAATGACCTGCTTTGACTCTCCCAGCCCACACTTTCCTGACTTTCCCACTGGTGTCAGATTAGTGGTGGCATCACCAACAACTTGAGACTTCCAAACTGCTCCCAGTTTGCTTTCTCTCACAACCTCAATCAGACTAGCTGCCCATTTCCCTAGCAAGAGTACTGAAGAAATGGCCCATCTGAACCCACCAAGAAGAATCGACATTTTTGCCCCAAATTTTCCTAACAGATCAGGGCCCTCCAACAGATTCTCTGGATAGAGTTTAAGGTTAAATATATATATTTTTTCAGTTATTTGGTTCTACTCATCTCCCTTGGGCATTCTGTCTGTAGGTCAAATACAAATTTAAAACTCTTCACTACAACTCAACAGAGACTTCAGCCTTTCAACATGCAAGGAAGGCAGGATATTTAGGAGGCACCATGTGGATTACACTTCCTGCCTATAGGCAGTTTCAACATTGAAAGAATAGGGTACAAATATACAAGTGTACTTGATTGTTTTGGCGGGAGAACATTCACTTGCAACTAGAAAATTTAAGATTTTAAGGTTGACAAAGAATTTGAAAAGCAAGAAGAGACTAGTAGGACAACTACAGATAAATGTACAATTGGAAGTGGAAATAGGGTTTCAAGTCCGAAAAAGACTGAGAGGTGGGAAAATGGGAGGTGTGTTGAGGTACAAAAATCATTCTGGTTTGGCCTGAGAATAGGGTAAATGAAAGCAGATTCTAGGGGTTAGGGATGAAATAGAGAGAGAGGCAGTATAATGGAATGGTGAGAACAAAGATTGGGAGTTAAGACTTTGTTTTGAATACTAGCTATGCCACTTATTAGCTGTGTGACCAGGGGTAAATTATTCAATCTCTCTGACCCTCCAATTCCTCATTTGTAGGATTAGAATGTTCAAAAGAAAACCACAGGCCCCAAACAGTGTCACTTGTGCTAAAGACCATGACACAAACCTAGAAATGTCATCTTCATCGATCAGTGTGGAATTTTCTGCTCAGCACCAATGACTTCTTCTGGCACCTGGGCCCTCTCCATGCCCTCCCCCAGAGGAAGAAGAGGCAATCTGCGTAATAAAACCCTTGCCAGTTCCCTTCCCCCCAAAAAGAGATGACCTGTCATAAAAATAACCCTTTCTTTTCTTTTGTGAATAGCTCCCTTGCCCCACCCTTTTTCCTATAATATAAAAACTGTCCATTTCGTACAACTCACAGTGCCTTCCAGGTGCTAGATGGGATGATGCCAGATTCATGAATCACCTAATAAAGCCAATTAGATCTTCAAATTTACTCAGCGGAATTTTGTTTTTTAACAATAGTAATGTCCATTCAATTATTTCACAAATAGTTTATGGAAACCAACTATGAACTAAGAACTGTTGGGTGAGAGAAATACAAGGAATCATTTATTCATTCATTCATCAAATACTATCTTATTGTTCATTAAGTTAGACCCTGAGTTAGGCACTGGCAATACAGTGGTGAAGAGAAAAAGCTTTAAAACTACATGAGACCACTTAGAATATGTAGATAAAGGTAAGAAAAAGACGCAAGACCAAGAAGTCCAGAGAGAGTCGTGGAAATAAGAAGAGGAGAAGGAAGAAAATTAAGTGTCAAGTATTGTAAGCTGAGTGGATAGAGAGTTTCAGAAAGAGGGAGCTGTCAACTGTGTTGATTGAGAAGTTGAGTGTGAGGAAGACAGAGACAGGTCCCTTGTATTTAGCAGTTTGGGGGTAATTAGCAATCTTAATTGTTTGAAGCTGTTTCAGTGGAGTGGCAGTTTCAGAAGCTAGATTGAAGTCGATAAGGAAGAAATGGGAATCGGGGAATGGGAGCCAGAGAATAGAGAGAAGTTTGATTATAAAGAGTAATAGAGAAAGACTGAGGTAGCTGGAGAGGTGGGTGGTTGTTTTTAAAATGGGAGACACTAGAGCATGTTTGCATGCTGACAAGAATGACTCAGTAGAAGGGGGAAAATCATGGTGCAGGAGGAAGAGAAGCTTGCTGCCCGGAGGCGGCCCTCAAGAAGGCAAGGAAGCAACATCCGGTTGGGATAAGCCTTTGATGGGAAGAAGTATAATCCATTCACTGGACAGAAAAGAGGTGGCTGCAGATGCAAGTAGGTTTAGAGATTTGGTGATGAAAAACTTGAAGGATTTTCCTGTGATACTTTTTCTTTCCGTAATGAAATATGAAGTGAGATCATCAGCTGACAGTGAGGAGGAGCAGAGAGGAACATAGGAAGTTGGAGGAGAGGGATGTGAAGAGTAGGAAAGCAAAGTTTCTAGGATCCCAAGCAATCCGCCCCCTGGAGACTTGTGGTCATGAATTTAAAGTGAAACCAGTCAGTCTGGTTTTGCAATGTTCTCAGTCAAGTTTAGCTACTTGAATTCAGGCTAGGATAGAGTAGATGATGGGGTTTGTGCAGGAAGGGTTTTTCCCAGATGAGGAAGAGGGGTGAAGGAATTTGGAGTGTGTTTGTAAGGCAGTGATTATAATGATGGGCCATGAAATCTAAGCTGAACAAGGAAGAAAGCAAGAGGGCTATTAGCGCAAAAGGTGAATGAATTGGAGATTCCAACTAGATTGAAGAGTGGCCGGCTTCGGGGGTCTACAGGTGGTTAACCAGAAGGACAGGAAATGATTGCACAAGAATAACCTGCCCAAAATCGAGATTTCAGAGGTTATACTGATACTGATGATAACAAGGCCTACAGGGTGAACCGAGGAGTGACCACAGTGGGCTAGAGGAAGAGGTCATTGAATGTGAGTTGGTCAAGGAACTGAGGAGCTAGAGTACAGACAGCCCTAGCTCTACCTGATAGAACAGGACTATTAAGTGACCAAGGAAGCTGAAACTGTGTAAAGCAGTCTTAATAATCAAAGAGAAAAATTACAGTTATTCTTTGACTTTAGAAAACTTTAGTTAAAACATTAAAAACTTCCTTCCTGCCAAGATAAATGTACATGGAATTTAATTGTACAACTAATATTTATTTATTTTTACTTTTAAAAATTATTTTACTGAGGACATACTGCCTTATACCGTTTTGTACATTTCAGGTGTACATTATTATATATCAGTTTCTGTGCAGACTGCGTCATGCTCACCACCAAAAGTCTAGTTTCCATTTGTCACCATACATATGTGCCGCTTTACCCCTTTCACCCTCCCCCCACCCCTTCTGATCTAGTAACCACTAATCTGTTTTCCTTATCCATGTGTTTATTTGTCTTCCACATATGAGTGAAATCATACGTGTTTGTCATTCTCTGTCTGGCTTATTTTGCTTGGCATAATAGCCTCAAGGTCCATCCATGTTGTCCTAAATGGCAAAATTTTGTCTTTTTTTAATGGCTGAATGCTATTCCATTGTATGTGTATGTATACCACATCTTTACCCATTCTTAGGTACTTGGGTTGTTTCCACATCTTGGCTATTGTGAATAATGCTACAATGAACGTAGAGATGCATAAATCACTTTGAATTGTTGATTTCATGTTCTGTGGATAAATACCCAGTAATAGGATAGCTGGATCACATGGTATTTCTATTTTTAATTTTTGAGAACTCTCCATACTTGTTTTCCATAGCAGCTGGACCAGTTTGCATTCTCACCAGCAGTGTATGAGGATTCCATTTCTCCACATCCTCTCCAATGTTTGTTATTTCTTGTCTTGTTAATTATAGCCATTCTGACAGGTGTAAGGTGACATCTCATTGTACTTTTGATTTGCATTTCCCTAATAATTAGTGATGTTGAACATCTTTTCATGTGCCTGATAGCCATCTGTATCCCTTCTTTGGAAAAATGTCTGTTCATAGCCTCTGCTCATTTTTTAAATTTTTAAATTTATTCTTTTTATTTTATTGAGGTCATAATAGTTTATAACATTGTGAAATTTCAGTTGTACATTATTTTTTGTCAGTCACCGTATATGTATATGTGCCCCTTCACCCCTTGTGCCCAGCCCCCAACCCACTCCCCCTCTGGTAACCTAAACTGTTCAATTGCCCATGTGTTAGTTTACCTTCCACATATGAGTGAAATCATACAGTCTTTGTCTTTCTCTGTCTGGCTTATGTCACTTAACATAATACCCTCAAGGTCCATCCACATTGTTGCAAATGGGATGATTTTGTCTTTTTTTGTGGCTAAGTAGTATTCCATTGTGTATATATGTACCATATGAGTTGGTGTAGTATATTTTCATTTTCATTTGTCTCCAGCTATTTTTTTACTTCTCCTTTAATTTCTTTAATGATCTGTTGGTTGTTCAACAGCATGTTGTTTACTCTCCACATATTTGTCACTTTCTTAGTTTTTTTCTTGTAGTTGATTTCTAGTTTCATAGCATTATGGTTGGAGAAGATGCTTGATATAATTTCAGTCTTCTTAGATTTTTTGAGGCTTGCCTTGTTTCCTAACATATGGTCTATCCTTCAGAATGTTCTATGTGAACTTGAGAAGAATGTGTATTCTGCTGTTTTGGGATGGATTGTTCTATATATATATATCTATTGGGTCCATCTGATTTAATTTTTCATTTAATTCCACTATTTCCTGGTTGATTTTCTCTGGATGATCCATCCATTGATGTAAGTGGGATGTTAACATCTCCTACTTTGTTGTCTTGTTGTTAACATTTCCTGTTAGATCTGTTCACAGTTGTTTTATGTACTTTGGTGCTCCTTTCTTGGGTACATATATATTTATAGGTGTTATGTCTTCTTGGTGGAGTGTCCCTTTTATCATTATATACTGCCACTCTTTGTCTCTTATTACCTGTTTTATCTTGAAGTCTACTTTGTCTAAGCATGGCAATACCTGCTTTCTTTTGTTTCACATTTGCTTGTAGTATCATCTTCCATCCTTTCATACTGATCCTATGTTTGTCTTTAGAGCTAAGATGTGTTTCTTGGAGGCAGCATATTATTGGGTCTTGTTTTTTAATCCATCAAGCCACTCTGTGTCTTTTGATGGGTGAGTTCAATACATTTACATTTAAAGTGATTATTGATATATGAGGGCTTAATACTGCCATTTTATGTTTTGTTTTCTGGTTGTTCTATATTTCCATTGTTTCTTTTGCCTTGTATTCCTGTCTGCCATTTCAGTTTGGTGGTTTTCTCTGATGGTTTTCTCAGTTTTCTCTTCATTTATGATTTGTGACTCCTCTCTGATTTTTTGTTTTGTGGTTACCATGGGGTTTGTATAAAAGATCTCATAGATGAGATGGTCCATTTTCTGACAGTCTCTAGTCTCCATTAGCCTACGCAACTTCCCTCTCTTTCCTATTCTCCTTCTAGGCTTTTGTTGTCACAACTTATTGTTTATGTGGTGAATTTGTGACCAAATTGAAGTGTTTATAGTTATCTTTTATGCTGTTTTTCCCTTTATCCTCTATTTTATAATTAAGTGTTTGCTGAACTATTCTGATACAGAGCTGCAATTCTCTGATTTTCTCTATTTATCTCCCTGCTCAAACCTTTGTAAACCTTTGCCTTTTTGTTTCAGGTAGGGCAGGCCTAGTGGTGAGGTACTTCCTCAGCTTTGGTTTGTCTGGTAAAGCTTTTATTTCTTTGTCATATCTGAAGCATAATTTCACCGCGTAGGGTATTCTTGGCTGATAGTTTTCGTCTTTCAGTATTTTGAATAAATCACTCCACTCTCTCCTAGCCTGTAAGATTTCTGCTGAGAAATACACTGAAAGACTGACGGGGGTTCCTTTGTAAGTTATTTTCTTTTGTCTTGCTGCTCTTAATATTTTTCTTTGTCATTTACTTTTGAAAGTTTTAATATTATATTCCTTGGATTGATGTAATTAGGAGTTCTATAGCTTCATGTACTTGCATGTCCAGTTCTTTCCCCAGGTTTGGGAAGTTCTCAGCTATGATTTCTTTGAATAAGCTCTGCTCATTTCTACCTCCCTTCTCACTCTGGGTTATCTATAATCCTTATATTACTTTTCCTAATTGAGTCAGATATTTCTCAAAGAATTTCTTCATTTTTTAACACTCTTAGTTATCTCTTCTCCACCACCTGATTCACTTCTGTTTCTATCTTCAAGCTCACATATTCTCTCCTCCATAAGGTCTAATCTTTGTTTTTTTTTTTCTGCTGAGGAAGATTCACCTTAAGCTAACATCTGTTGCCATTCTTCTTTTTTGCTTGAGGAAGATTTGCCCTGTGCCAATCTGTGGTGCATCTGTGCTGATCTTCCTCTATTTTGTATGTCACTTGCCACAGAGCATAGCCACTGACAAGTGGTGTAGGTCTGTGCCCAGGGACCAGACCTGGGCCGCCAAAGTGGAGTGCACTGAACTTAACCACTAAGCCACAGGGCAGGCCCCAAGTCTACTCTGTTTTTAATGCTTTCTACATTATTTTTCATCTCATTGTGTTCTTCGTGTCCAGAATTTGTTTTTGGGGACTTTTTTTAGAGTTTCAGTCTCTTTGGTAAAGTATCCCTTCTGTTTATTAGTTTTATTCCTGAGCCCCTTGAGCTATCTTTCTGAGTTTTCTTGTAACTCCTTAAATTTCTTTATGACAGCTATTTTGAATTCTCTGTTTGATTTTAATCTTCTGTGACTTCACGTTTGTTTTCTGGAGAGTTGTCATTTTCCTTCTGTTCTGCAGTCTTACTGTTCTTCTTGGTGTTTGATGAACTGATCCACTCCCAGTGCATTTGTGGTAGTAATCTCCTTCTCTGACTTGGGTATGGCTTTCGTTACTTTGGTTCTGATTGCCTGGGTCTCATGTTCCTCCACGGGATCCCTGTGGGCTCGCAGGCTCTTGTTCTGCGTACTTTTGTTGCTATTCCCCAGTTGTCTGGGGGTGCTGGTTGCACTGCTGCCAGGGCTGCTGAGTTCATGGGTGTCACTGTCACTCGCGGGGTCCTGGGGACCCAGGGACTTGCATGCAGCCCCTGCTGCTGGTGGAGTTGGTGTCAGTGGAAGCACCCCTAGGGGCTGGGTGCTCCCACCGTGTCTTCTTGCAGTTGTGTGGGTTGGGCCACCACTGCTGCTGCCGCTCCACCAACTATCATGGGGCAGGGCCACTTCTATGCCACTGCCATCTCCCCAGGGGTGTTCAGGTGTGCAGTGCTGGGCCGCCATCACCTCCACTCAGAGTCACACAGGCTGCTGTGTGAGGATCTGTGCCCTGGGTCTCTACAGCTGGGGGTGGGGGAGGGGGCTGTTCCCCTAGAAAGTTCTATGAACCACGTAAAGGAAGGTCAATAACCTGCTGCAAAAAGCTTTGGGAAGCAGGGAGTCAGATTAGTGGGTGTTCAGATTTCTGAAGTGTCTGAAGTCAACACTTATACAACATTTGATGTAATTGATCCTTATGTTTCCTTAAGGACAGTAGGAAATTGGTTCAGAAGTTATGGTCCTTAATATTTAGAATGATGGTCAGGTGGCTTCAGAGTTACTGCACCCTTTTATAGGCTCACAGTGAAGTGGCTGCCTAGGTAGAAAGGGCAGAGTTGAATGAAGGAGGGAAGAGGTTTTCCTGGTACAAGCCTCAATATAGTTGGAGGAGAAGAGGTGGGAAGGGGTCTTTGTGGTGGGAGGAAGGCAATAATAGAAATGTGCACAAGATATGAGGAGAGCACAAAGGAGGGTGTCTAATGCAACTTGGATTAGAAGTGACAGCAGAAGTGGGGTTGACAGTGAGAAGTGTTGCTAGGATTAGAGATGTTTATAATGTACCTGGAATCCATTAAACCTCAGAAAATGGCAGAGTATTATATTTTGGAGATTCTACAACTGTAAGAGTAGGCAGAAGAGTTTGTATTAATTCAAAAGGCAACCGGAACTATTGAAGGGTTCTGAGGGAGGGAGCGATATAACCAAACTCCTGTTTCCAAGATGGTAACATCATCAGTCTTATGTGTGAGGTGGAGGTGAGACCTGAGGTAAAGAAAAGCAGGTACAAAGGATTTTCTCTCTGGTTCATCCTTAGAAGCATTTGACATAATAGCAGCCCCGCGATACAATGGAAGTTCAGGGAGGGCAAGGGCCCGTCTGTTTTGTTCACCACTCTACACTCTGCACCTCCCTCAGTGCCTAGAACATGGTAGATGTATGATGTATGTTGAACAAAACAATTGATGGGTGAATAAATGAAAGAAAGTGGCTACTGAAATAGATGTGAGAGAAAATGAGGACCCAGACAAGAGACATGTCAGTGGTGGGAAAGAGGGGATGATTTCGAGTCACTTCAAAAAATTAGAATCTATAGAATTTAACAACTAAGTATATATGGCGGTTGAGATTAAGTGTGACAGAAAGAGTAGAGATAAAGGTAATGCTGAGATGACAAACTGAATAATAATAGGTAATGTTTTAGGACTTAGTGTGCTCCAGGGCTAAGCTAAGTGTTGGGCCTAAGTGCTTGATCATATATTACCTAACTTAATTCACAAACTAACCTTAGGAGGAAGGTATAATTCTCATTTACAAGCACTTATATCTATGAGGCATTCAGCTCAAATACTAGGGAGTATATGTTACAACCAGTTTATCCTGATAAGTTCATCAGGAAGACACATTGCTTAACAGGAGCTATTTCACAGGTTTGTTATTACTAATTTTTTCTGTGGCCAAGGTTAGCAACTGATGACTCCTGTTTTGAAGACTCCTTAGGCTACAACTATCATGTTCGTGCTGTGTAGTATAGAACCATTAGTCCTGGATTACTCAACTCATTAAACACATAAGTGAAAAGAAATCTTGCCTCTACCTTTCTATCTACCTGTTTACAGATTATTCAACTGATGGGTATTTTTACTGACCATTAAGTTTGACGTGGTTTTTCAAGTTCTGACTACAACTATGAAAACTGTATGGATTATCACAGATGTTATCAGTTGCCTCCCCCAAGCCCACTCCTTCTTCCTTGCTAGAAGAGCTCCAATTTATAGTTGTATCCACTTTTCACATGGCCATGTGCTCCAGGGAATGTGGGCTCCAGCCTCAGCCCCAGGGAGAGAATTATGACTGGTCTAGTCATGGGAACGTGATTAAATTCAATCAAGTTAAACAAATGTACATAGAAGTCTGCAGGGAGAGTAGGAAGATAGAAAGAACCTGGATCCTTGATCAAATTCCTGGGAAATAAAATTTTCCTCTTTTTTTTTTAGAACAATGTGCTAGATTGTTTTGGTTGTTGCATCTACAAAGAGCCTAACTAACAGACTAAGAAATAGAAAGACCACACATTTCTAAGCATTTTGATTAAGGAGGGAGGTATGAATTAAAGAAGTATTAAATACATTACATCTTTCTTTCAAATTCAAAGGAATTTGGTAATTCCTTTCAAAAGAATGCATACAATTTATTAAAATACCATTCAAAATACATCTGCCTTTAGAAGTTTTCTAAAATCTATCCTGACATTTACTTAATTTGACACTTTAGAAAGTTGCATCATAATTTCCTGTAGCAAATCCTAATTTTCTTAAATCTAACAAGAATGGCAATTTCCTCATATTATAATCCACTTTAAATGTACATATATTCATATGTATACAAATAAAGATGTGTATATATAAGGTCTATAAATATATGTACCTTTTATACTTGTGCTTTGGGGTAATAAAATGTTAATAAAAATGATAACTAGTAATACGAGGGCAAAAATCTAACTTTTACTTGTTGTTAAAAGAATACAATTAAGAAGTTCAATTGGAGATAAAAATATAGCTAATAAAACCTACTATGAGGTTCATAAATCTATAAACGATGTATTTTTGAAAAGTTGAAGAGTAACCACTCTTTAGCACACGTAACAAGCTATTCACAATAAAGAGCAAATACCAAGGCCAAGGCCACATAAGCTTCAGTTTCATGTTTAGCTGCAACCCAGCTGTCCCACGCAACATCCCAGATCCACCTGCTGGCAATCTAGGAGAGAAATTTTTAAAAGACAAACTTTAGATTGAGCATTTAAGTAATTTTTAAATCTATGCAAGTTTGATTTTTTTTAAAAGATGCATCAGTATCTTAGAAAGTTCTATTTAGAAGCAATTTGTCAAGGTTTCCCGAATAGTGACACTTCCTGGGCCCACCTTCTCCTTGACTGGGATGGTAGTCATCACCACAGAGACCTCCCTTGGCTGAGAGGCAGGAACAGGAAGCCCTCTGTGATTTGGGTCTAGTAGCTCTGCATAGAGTACCACTCTGCTGTGTTAGAGACCACGATAAGGAATTATTCTTCATGCCCTTAAAATACTTTCAATAGAAAGTTTATTAGGACCCTGTCTTGAAATGAAGAAATGGCAATGATTCTACAAGCAGACTGTTAGAGAAAATCCTAATCCCTCTGCTTCACTTACAAAGCCATACATGATCTGACTACAGCCTACTTTTCTGTGGTGGATCTACAATGGCCACAAATCCTTTGTGGCTTCCCCTACAAGAGGTTGAGTCTTTTTTTACCCCTTGAATATGAATTGGTCTTGGGGCTTGCTCTGAGCAAAAGAATGTGACATGGTGCAACTTCCAAGCAAGGTCTTAAGAGGTCTTCTGCTCTTACCTTCTCAGAATGCCATGAGGAGACCCTGATCTAAGGAAGGCCATTCAGTCCACTGGAGGATGATGGCTCATGTGCAGGGGAACCCAGGTGCCCCAGCCAACAACCAGCACCCACTGTCAGACACATAACCGAGGCCATCTTGGACCTCCAAGCCCAGTTGAATCATCAGATGGCTGCAAGTGCATCAGTGAGACCAACAGAAAACCACATGGCTAATCCAGGCTGAGCTGACCCACAGAATGATGAGCAAATAAATTGTTGTTGTTTTAAGCTGCCAAATGCTGGGTTGGTTGGGTGTGTAGTAATATTATCTGGTATACATGATACCACTCTCCACTACCCAAATATACTGCAACCATGCTGGTTATTAATCAAGCACACCAAGTTCATTCCTGTCATAGGATCTTTGCCTCCATGTTTGCTCTGCTTGGAAGCTCTTCTCCTCGATCTTGGCACAGCTGGTTTCTTCTTGTCTTTCAGATATCAGAGGGCCTGCCCTGTCTCTAGACAAGCCCAAGTTGCTACTCTGTCACTCTATTATATTGCCCTACCTTAACTTTCCCTATGGAGCACTTTCACCATCCAGAACTTTCCCATTACCTAAGTGTATGTATAGTATGTTCTCTTCTCCCTCACCTCTGTCTTGCTGACTGTTGTGTGGCCAGCACCTCTCTGCCTGTCCGAGTCCTCCTCTCCATGCTTCCGTGAAGCCTATACAGACTGTGCCCAATGCACATATTAACTTTCAACTCACTAGAAACTTACACAGCCTGGTGGTATTGCATTTTTATTTGTGAATAATAATAATAACCTTACTGTTTATTGAGGTCTCTGTGCTGGAGACTATGTTAAGGATTTTAATACAGATAACCTCATTTAATCATCACAGCAATTAATTATTAAAAGACAATAAACCATCAAAACTAATATGATCAAGAAACAGGGTATCCATACAATTTAATAAATTATTAATAGAAAATTGCCATTTCTAGGTTAGCACTTTTCACATAATTAATAATGAAAGAAAATATGTTTAACAAAATTATCCTTTCATTCAAGAGGCATCTCAGGATCTTCAAGTGCGTTGGAGAGAGGACAATAAATATCAAATCACTGGAGAGGAGAGACCCTATAGTCCTAATTGATAGATGCTGGATAAACAGGTACTTACATTTATTGCCTGACCAGTCTTTTGAATAAATAATACTTTTATAATGAACTTATAACGGTGGTACCCAAATTCTTTCACCGCTAACAATATGCGGTCTGCTAATTCAAGTGACAAATGAGAGAAGACTTTATCATCATATTTGACATCTTCAAGACTTTCCTTTAAAAAAATTAAGAAAAATATTTTAATTTTCAAACGAAACACATTTCTGAGTAAAAATTCAAGTAGGAAACGTGTCTAAATAATACATATAAGTTTTAAAACAATATACATATTCTTAACCAAATAATATTAAATGAATGTTATGTTTACCAATTTATCAATAACAATTTGGAATCATTTTAGGTTTTGATTATGTTTAATTGTTCTTCATTACCAACCCTTAAGCTGTAAGTTTTCCTTCACTGCTTTTGTCTATCAGTTACTAGGGAGAGAGAGTGAAATTTTAAAGGAAAGTTTCTGGGAATTCTTAACTAGAGGAAAGAAATCTTTTTAAAATGTATATATTTGCTAAAATTCAGACTTGGGTTTTGCTAAAGCAAAGGTGACTTGGACTTGGAGCCTGCATTATGTTTTCCTGTCTTCCTCAGTCTCCTCGAATTAAAGCACGCTTCTTTCAAATCCTCTTCCTATGGTTTCTCGCTCCAATGCTTTTTTCTGTGGCCTCCAGGAGAATGCCAAGGAAATCAAGGATTTGTCATCATATTTGTTAATGAGTTAATGCATAGCCGGGGGGAGACGGGTGTGGGCCGTGAAGCACTGCACTTTCCTACAGACCA
The DNA here is from genome assembly GCF_041296235.1 of Equus asinus. Lineage (NCBI taxonomy): Eukaryota > Metazoa > Chordata > Mammalia > Perissodactyla > Equidae > Equus > Equus asinus. The sequence goes on along the minus strand of NC_091790.1, from coordinate 22,609,355 downwards.
TCGGCAGACCTGGACCATCTAGTGAGCAGATGACATACGCCTTTGATTGACTGACGGACCGAGGATAAATTAGCCAATGTTCTGGGTTCTAGGGGTAGCACATGGACTCCTACCAGCTAATTTTATAGGCATGTAAAACCAAAGACAATGCCCTTTTTTTGGTTTTGGTTCCCTTCTAGAATGCTTCCAGATCTAAAACTGTGTTTAGAAACATTTATTTCTGTCAGGCATTTGGCAGTGGCTCTATCTTTTGGACCCTTAGCAACATCCATTCTCTCTTCTGAATCTACCTAACAGATCTCAGGCTTTATCTACCGAAGTGCTCTTTTTAAATAAATAATGAACACTTGCTAGGAAGATACCCACAAGCTCCATCGATATTTGCTATTTCTGTGTCCAGAACTATGTTCAGTGTTCCCTGAACCCAAGGGAAAATCTCTGGCTTTTTACACTCTCTAGCCATCCACCTACATCTCCAATAAGCTGTTCCAGGCCCCATCATGCTCTTTGCAATTCTATAAATTATCATCCATAAATACAATTTGAAATCCTACTATATTCAATAAATTTAAACTCAGTCTATGTGGTAGTGCTGAGTGAGAGATACAACAAAACACACTCTCTCATCACAAATTCTTGCTATTAGTGTTTAGATCAGAGAAGAAGGTAAGCAATAATTATTTTACTGTATTAAATTGAGTTGAATTTCTTTATTTCCTGAAATCATCAGCCATTATATCTTTGCCAAATATCATCTGACAATTATTAGTTCAGTTTAGAAATGTATCTATGTCTGTGGTAGTGGAGGGAGGTTGGAGAGTGGGTCTCCTAAATATTCTTCTGTATTAAGAAAGGTTAATTAATTTAAAGAATGAACTTTGATGTGATTAAAGGGGTAATGATCATTTACACAAAATAAACACCTGCTTTCTTCCCAATAGCTAGGTCACATCAGTTGTAACTGAAGGAATGCATCCTGTAAATCAGAAGGCAGGAGGTAATTTTAAAACAAGGAACACCGCTGCAGTGGGATTAAGCTAGGCGGAGTCCCACAAAGGGAATCACATCAGAAAACTCCTGGGTGCCTGGTGCTCAGAACTAGGGACCAAACATGAAAAAGGAATTCAGAAGAGGTGGTCCTTCAAACAAACTTTCTATAATTAAAAAATTTTAATTTGGTCTTTGATTAGGAAAGATGGTGAAGGGAATTCTTTCCATGTGAACAATGTAGCCTCGGATACCAAAACTAGTGTAAATATTGGTATGAGGATTACAGTATCAGTTTTGTAAAACTGAAGAAGCTTTCTTGGACTAGGACGGAAACATGTGTCTGAGTTTCAAAAAACTGTCTTAAGTGAACTTTTGACTCCAGCCGGTTTAAAAAAGAAAACCTATGCATAAGTTGGGGATTGCCTGTTCTTAGGATGTTTTAGTGTAGTCGGGAACCATGTTTCATTCACATGTAAATATTCAAGATGTTTTTTTTTTACTCATTCCTCCAAATATGGGAGAAACATGGAAACTGAGGGATAAATAATTTATGGATAATTAAGAGTTGAATGAAATAAAAGAATATTCCCTTTAACCTAGCTCATTGGGTCAATGTGAAGATTATTGAGTATGATTGCAAAGTACTTTCATATTTTCAGAGATAAATGCTACAAAAAGTCAACCAGGGTAATTATACTGCCATAAATCTTAATATAGTTTATCAAACCCACAAAGCTAAGATATAGCTATTGTATATATCTATCAACCTACCTTTAATATCTGCTGGACTTTAGTTTCTACTGAATGAGCTTGGAATTTTTTCAATGGCTCCATCCTATATGAATTAGCAAACTTTAACTTTGCCAGGGCACTCTTCCACTCTTTACCTAAATCAGCAATTGAGTCATCAAATGGAGGCTCTACATACTGAACATCATGAAACGATTCTCTCAGTCTTTCTCTCAAAATTTGTGCGTACTGAAAGAAAGGGAGAGAGAGGAAGGAGAGAGGTTTAATTTTTAATTGTAAAATGAAATTTCAGATTTAAAGCTCAGAAATCCATTTTAACAGACTTCTATGATAATGTGGTTGCTAAGTCATAGACTCACTGACTCACTCCTGGCCATCAAGTTGGAAAGAGAAAAAAGAATAGCTAGCTGGCTAGCTATCAGCTATCTATCTGTCTGTAAACACAAATACACATAAACACAAATTTGCACGCATATATTTAGAATATCCATGGAAGATGCAAAAGAACTGCAAACCAGAGTAGCATCATGTTCCCTACCCTCAGGTTATGAAAATAGTATCCTTCGTTGTCTTCTTACAATTTTAATTATTTTACTTTTATTTATTTTTCTTTGAATGAGCAATGCAATTATTTAGGTAACACATTCATAACTCTTAAGTCAAAAAGATAATAAAAGTGTATTGATTTGGTATATACATCACTCCATACTTTTCACATTCAGTATTCATTCTGTGACATTCAACACTCCTTAAGGAAATATTTATTTAGTGCCTGATATGGTCCAGAAAAATGCTCTATGTCTTGAAGTTACAGTGGTGAGCTTCCTTATAATAGCCAGGAATTAATTGTTCTACTTGTATCAACTGAACCAAGAACTCTGCATTCATGGAGTTATCATTCTAGTGGGGAGGAAGGCTAGTAGACAATAAAAAGTATATAGGGAAATGAATAAGCTAATTTAAATACTGGTAATCGCTATAAAAATAAAATCAAATGACTTGATAGAAACTCACTGTGAGGGACTAAGTTAGATGAATGACCAGAGAAGGTCCCTCTGAAGTAAGATTGGGGCTGAAGTGTAAAAGGAACAGGAAATAGGAAGAGCAAAGACCTCAAAGCAAGAACTTAACACGTTCTAAGAACAGACGTGGGTCAGTGTGTCTGAAGTGTTTTGAGTGAGGCAAAGATGTAACAGGATGAGGCTAGAAAGGCAATCGAGGAGTAGATCGCATAGGACTGAGGAGAATACGGTAAGGAGTTTGGATTTCATTCTCAGAACAACGGGAAGCCATTGGAGAGATTTAAGCAGGCTGGTGATATGTTCTAAATTTCAGTTTTAAGAGGTCATTCTGGCTGGCTGCTGTGTGGTAAACAGACTATAGGGAGGTGAGGGCCTGGATGAAGGTAATAACTTTATAATACTTTTTACAAATAATGCTAACTATGATTAATTTCATAAACTTATAATAATTCCTTTTAACCAGGAACATGGATTGCCTCTGCATTTATATAAAAATTTTTATTTCCAAGTAATATTTTATGTTAAACACATCTTTCAATTTATTCTGAAGTAATTTTTCTTTTGATGCCTCCTTCAAGGTGACTTAAAAACGCATTTTATGCTTTTAGTTGTTTTAATAGAGAAGTATGGTTGTATCCAGCTGTTAAACTTTTATTAATTTTAATATTACCTCTTGATTTTTCTAAATACATAATATAGTTCTACATATTTCTTTCGTCCCTCTTCCTTTTTTATACCTGGCTGCAGAGGCCAGTAGTTTAAAATGTATATATTAAAAATCATATTCATAGGGAGGATTATGGGAGAACATTTATTCTCTGCCTCTGATGCTTCTATGCGGCAGAAACTGTCCTTGGAGCAACACCTCCCTTTCTTTGCACTCTCTTTTGTTCCCTCTGTGGGGATTTATCTGATTGCTGAGTTGGGAAGAGGAAGAGCATGTTTAGTTCAAAATCTTCCCAGCTCTCCTCTTGGCATCTGATTATAACAAGTACATATTACCTATTCCACCACTGCATATGTTTTACAGAGTTAGAACATCATCTTAGATATGTGTGATTGTCGAGTTATTCCCATGACTATTTGGGTGAGCTGGTTTAATTCAAGTAGAAATTGTTACCATTTGCCAGCCTATCTTTCATCACTAATAGTTTGTTAATAAGGTGAGTAATATTGATTTTTGCATGTTAAACCAACCTTGCATTCCTGGAATAAACCCCACTTAGCTATAATATATTATTATTATTTTTACTGGAAGTTTGCACCTTTTGACCCCCTTCACCCATTTTATCCACCCCACATATCTGGCAACCACCAATCTGTTCTCTGTATCTACAAGCAAGGTTTTTTTTAGATTCCACATATAAGTGAGGCCATTTGGTATTTGTCTCTCTGTCTGACTTATTTCACTTAGCATAATGCCCTCAAGGTCCATCCATGTTATCACAATGGTAAGATTTTATTCTTTTTTATGTCTGAATAATATCACACTACATATATATAGATAGTCCCCAACTTACAATGGTTCAACTTATGATTTTTCAGCTTTACAATGGTGCAAAAGCAATATACATTCATTAGAAACCATACTTCAAATTTTAAATTTTGTTTTTTTCCCAGCCTAGTGATATATGGTACAATATTCTCTCAAGATGCTGGGCAGTGGCAGCGAACTGCAGCTCCCAGTCAGCCATGCAATCATGAGGGAACACAACCAATACACTTAACAAACAATCTGTTTGTCACGTTCAGTGCAATATTCAATAAATTACATGAGATATTTAACACTTCATTATAAAATAGGCTTTGTGTGATTTTGCCCAACTGATTTAGGCTAATGTAAGTGTTTAAGGTAGGCTGGCTAAGCTATGATGTTCGGTAGGCTGGGGGTATTAAATGCATATTTGACTTAGAATATTTTCAACTTACAATGGGTTATTGGGATTTAACCCCATCAAAGCTCAAGAAAGATCTGTATACCACAATTTCTTTATCCATTCATCCATTGATGGACACTTTTAAGGTGTTTCCATATCTTGGCCATTGTAAATAATGCTGCAATTAACGTAGGGGTCCATATATCTTTTCAAATTAGTGTTTTTATTTTCAATGGATAAATATCCAGAGGTTGAATTGCTAGATCATATGGTAGTTCTATTTTTAATTTTTTGAGGAACCTCAAAACTGTTTTCCATAGTTACTGCACCAATTTACATTCCAGCCAATGATGCACAAGGGTTCCCTATTCTCCACCTCCCCATCATTTGTTATCTCTTGCCTTTTTCATAATAAACATTCTAACAGGTGTGAAGTAATAGCTCGTAATTTTGAATCACATTTCCCTGCTTTTGGAGTCAGATCCAAAAAAAGTCATCTCTAAGAACAATTACAAGGAGCTTACTGCCTATGTTTTCTTCTAGGAGTGTTATGGTTTCAGGTCTTAGATTCAAGACTTTAATCCATTTTGAGTTATTTTTTGTGTGTATGTGGAGTAATATAGTGGTCCAGCTTTCCCAACACCATTTGTTGAAGAGACTGTCCTCTCTACACTGTATATTCTTGGCTCCTTTGTCATAAATTAATTGGCCATATATGCATCAGTTTATTTCTGGATTCTCTATTCTGTTCCATTGATATATGAGTGTGTGTTTATGCCAAGGCCATACTGTTTTGATTACTATCTTCATTATATAGTTTGAAATCAGGGAGCATGAAGACTCCAGCTTTGTTCTTCTTTCTCAAGACTGCTTTGGCTATTTGGTTTTTTTGTGGTTCTACACAAATTTTGGGATTGTTTGTTCTATTTCTCTGAAAAATGCCATTGGAATTTTGATAAGGACTACATTGAATCTGTAGATTGATTTGAGTAGTATGGAAATTATAACGATATTAATTTTTCCAGTTCATGAGCATGGACTATATTTCCATTTATTTATGTCTTCTTCAATTTCTTTTTTCAGTTCTTACAGTTTTTCAGTGTACAGGTCTTTCACCTCCTTAGTTAAATTTATTCCTAGGTATTTTATTCTTTTTGTTGCAATTGTAAATGGGATTGTTTTCTTAATTTCTCTGATAGTTATTAGTGTATAGAAATGTAATAGATTTTTTATATTGATTTTGTATCCTAAAAATTTGCTGAATTTATTTATTAGTTCTAAGTCTTTTGGTGGAGTCTTTAGGGTTTTGTATATACACTATTATGTCATAAAAATAGCGAGTTTTACTTCTGCATTTTAAGTTTGGATGCATTTTATTTCTTTTTCTTGCCTAATTGCTCTGGCTAAAACTTCCAATACTATGTTGAATAAAAATGGAAAGAGAGTGCATCCTTGTCTTTTTCCTGATCTTAGAGGGAAAGCTTTCAGCTTTTCACCATTGAATATGATATTACCTGTGGGTTTGTCATATTTGGCTTTTAGTAGGTTGAGATACATTCCCTCTGTACTCACTTTGTTGAGAGCTTTTTATCATAAATGGATCTTGAATTTTGTCAAATGCTTTTTCTGCATGTATTGATATGATCATTTGATTTTTATCCTTCATTTGGTTAATGTGGTTTATCACATTGATTTGGGGGATGTTTAGCCATCCTTGCATCCTCTAATAATTCTTTGATCATGATGTATGATCTTTTTAATGTATTGTTGAATTCAGTTTACTAGTATTTTGTTGAGGATTTTTGCATCTATGTTCATCAGAGATGTTGGCCTATAATTTTCTTTTCTTGTGGTGTCCTTGTCTGGTTGGGTCTCAGGGTAATTCTGGCCTCATAAAATGAATTTGGAAGTGTTCACTCCTCTTGTATTTTTTGGAAGAATTCATATTAATTCTTTTTTGAATGTTTGGTAGAATTCACCAGTCAAGCTGTCTTGTCCTGGACTTTTGTTTCTTGGGGAGCTTTTGATTACTAGTTTAATCTTCCTACTAGTAATTGCTCTGTTTGGATTTTCTATTTCTTCATGATTAAGTCTTACAGGTTTTATGTTTCTAGGAATTTACCTATTTCTAGATTGTCCAAATTGTTAGCATGTGCTTGTTCATAGTAACCTCTTATCATCTTTTGTATTTCTGTGGTATCAGTTGTAAGATCTCCTCTTTCATTTCTGATTTTATTTGTTTAAGCTCTCTCTTTTTCTCCTTGTGACTCTAGCTAAAGGTTTGCCAATTTTGTTTCTTTTCAAAGAACCAGCTCTCAGTTTCACTGATCTTTTCTATTGTCTTTTTAGTTTCTATTTCATTTATTTACACTCTGATCTTTGTTATTTCCTTCCTTCTACTAACTTTGGGCTTTGTTTACTCTTCTTTTTCTAGTTCCTTGAGGCGTAAAGTTAGGTTGTTAGAGATTTTTCTTCCTCCTTAAGGTTGGCATTTACAGCTATAAACTTCCCTCTTAGAACTCCTTTTGCTGCATCCCATAAATTTTGGTATATTGTATTTGCATGTACATTTGTCTCAAGGTATTTTTTCTTTTAAGATTGGCACCTGAGCTAACAATTGTTGCCAATCTTTTGTTTTTTTCTGTTTTTCCTCCCCAAATCCCCCCAGTACATAGTTGTATATTTTAGTTGTGGGTCCTTCTAGTTGTGGCATGTGGGACACCACCTCAACATGGCCTAATGAGTAGTGTCATGTCCACGCCCAGGATCTGAAGCGGCAAAGCCCTGGGCAGCTGAAGTGGAGTGTGAGAACTCAGCCACTTGGCCACAGGGCCAGCCCTGTCTAAAGGTATTTTATAATTTCTCTTTTGGTTTCTTGTTTACCCAGTTGTTGTTTAGTAACATGTTGTTTAATTGCCATATATTCGTGAATTTTCCAGTTTTCTTCTTGTAATTGACTTCTAGTTTCATACCATTGTGATTGGTAAAGACTTTTGATATGATTTCAATCTTCTTAAATTTATTAAGACTTTTTTTCTGGCCTAACATATGCTCTATCCCCAAGAATGTTCCAGGTGCACTTGAGAATGTATATTCTGCTGCTTTTGGATGGAATGGTCTGTGTATATCTGTAAAGTCCATCTGGTCTAACGTCTCATTTAAGGCCAATGTTTCATTATTGATTTTCTGTCTGGGTGATCTATCCATTGATGTAAGTGGGGCATTGAAGTCCTCTACTATTATTGTATTTTTTTCTATTTCTCCTTTAGTTCTGTTAATACTTGCTTTACATGTTTAGGTGTTTCTATGTTGAGTGCAGTATATTTTATTCTTACATATTGTTGGATTTAATTTTGTTATGTTTTTTGCATCTATCTTCATGATGAATATTTGTCTGTTTTCTTGATATTAGTCTGGCTTTGCTAGCAGGGTAATGCTGGCCTCAGAAGATGAATTGAAAAGAATTACCTCTTCTTCAGTTTTCCAGAATACTATAATATTTGGCAGAAACTCACCAGAAAAGCCATCTGGGCCTGGAGTTTGTTTTATGGGGAGGTTTTAAACTACAAATTAATTTTATTTAATAGTTATATGGGCTATTCAGTGTACCTATTATTTTTTGAGTGAGCTATGGTAGTGTGCGTCTGTATATTAGTTTGCTAGAGCTGCCATAAGAAAATACCATAGAACAGTTGGCTTAAACAACAAATTTATTTGCTCACAATTTTGGAGGCTGGAAGTCCAAGATAAAGGCGCCCACAGTTGGTTTCTCCTGAGGCTCTCTTGCAGATGGCTGCCCTCTTGCTGCCTCTTCACATGGTCATCCCACTGTGCATGCTTGGCCATGGTGTGTCTGTGTCCTCCTCTCCTCTTCTAAGCACATCAGTCAGACTGGATGAGGGCACACACTTACAGCCTTATTTTAACTCAATTACCTCTTTAAAGGACCTATCTCCACAAACACTCACATTCTGAGGTACTGAGGGTTAGGACTTCAACATATGAATTCTAGGGGAACACAATTCATCCCATAACACTGTCTTTCAAGGAATTTGTGCATTTCATCCACGTTGTTGAACTTACGATCATAGCTGTTCTTAGTATTTCCTTATGATCCTTTTAATGTCTATCAAGTCTGTAATGATTCCTCCTTTTCATTCCTGGTAATAATAATTTATCTTTCTTCATTGTTTTCCTGCTTGGTCTGGCTTGATCAAGTGTTGGCAAACTTTTTCTGCAAAAGGCCAGTTGCTAAATATGTTAGGCATCTTGGGCCAAATATGGACTCTTCATTTCTCCTTCTCCTCCTCCAACTCCCTCTTTCCCTCCACTACCTCCCCATCTTCCTCAATTCTTTTAAAATAACCCTTTGAAAATAGACAAACCATTCTTAGTTTACAGGCTGTACAAACACAGGCTGAGAACCAAATTTTACCCACAGGCTGTGTTGGCCAACCTCTGGGCTAGAACCTTACCAATTTTATTGATCTTTCCAAAAGATCATCTTTGGTTTCATGGATTTTCTTTATTGCTTTTCAGTTTACTATTTCATTTATTTCCTCTCCTTTTTATTATCTCTTTCCCTTTGCTTACTTTTAGCCTAATTTGGTCTTCTTTTAAATAATTTGATCTGATGGTTATTGATTTGAAATCTTTCTAATATAAGTATTTGAGGCTATAAATTTCTCTAAGTACTGCTTTACTTACACCCTACAATTTTTGAAATGTTGTATTTTCATTTTCAGCTTAAAACATTTTTCTCTTTTACCCATGGATTAGTTAGAAGTGTGCCATTTAGTTTACAGACAATTTGTAATTTTCCATGTATGTTTATTACTGATTTCTAATTTATTCCATTGTGGTCTAGAGAACATACCTTGTATAATCTGAATCCTTTTAATGTTATTGGGACTTGTTTTATGTCCCAGCACATGTTCTTAGTAATGTTCCACTTATACTTCTAAGTAATGTTTATTTGGCTGTGGTTGCATGGATTATCCTATAAAGTCTACTAGTTTGAGTTGGATTATGGTATTGTTCATATCTTTTGTATCCTCACCAGTTTTTTGTCTACTTGTTCTATCAACTATCGAGAGAGGGACAAGATAGAGATGTGTGTTAAAATTTCCAACCATAATTATGGATGTCTACTTCTGTGAGAAGAAATTAAAGCTTTCACTTCATGTATTTCAAAGCTCTGACATTAGGTGCATAAATATTAAGGATTGTCATGTCTTTCTGAAGAAGTGACCTCTTAATATTATGAAATGAACCTCTTTATCTCTCATATTGTTTAGAAATGTACTTTGATAATAATAGAGGCAGTCCAGCTTTCTTTTGATCATTGTTCACAAGGCATATCATTCTCAATTCTTTCATTTTAACCTAATTGTGTATTTAGACTTCAAATGTGTTTCTTGTAGACAGTACATAGTTTTACCTTGCTTTTATAGCCAATGATAATATGTGAATTTTAATTGGGGTATTTACAACATTTACATTTAATGTAGTTGATGTGATTGAGTTTAAGTCCATCATACTGTGTTTTGCTTCCGATTTGTCCCATCTGTTCTTTGTTCTCTTTATTTTTTTATGCTTTATTTTGAATTATTTTTAATGATTCTATCTTACATCATTTGTTGGTCTATTAGCTTTCTTCTTTTCCAGTGGTGGTTTTTGGGTTTGCAGTATGTATTTTTAACTTATCAGTCTACTTTCATGTCATATTATACCACTTCATGTTTAGCATAAGTGCTTTACAATGGCATACTTCTTTCCCCTCTTCCCACTTCTCTGGCCTTTGTGCTGGTATTGTCATGTATCCTACATCTACAAATGGTATAAACCCATCAATATGTTGTTATTTTGGATTTAATCACCTATCTTTAAATCGATTTAAAAATAAGGAAAGATATATCTTTGTCTACTTATTTATCACTCCCAATGCTATTTCTTGTTTAGATAAAGACTTACATCTCATATCATAGTCCTTTTGCTTGAAGGACTTCCTTTAACAATTCTGACAGTGTAGGTTTGGTGATGAATTCTTTTAGATTTCATATATCTGAAAAACTCATTATTTTGCCTTTGTTTTTAAAACATATTTTCACTGGGTATTGATGATTGCTTCAACTTTAAATATACTTTAAAGTATCTTTTAGAACAGCTTAGCCCAGCCTAGCTTAAACATGTCCAGGACACTTACATTAGCCTACAGTTGGGCAAAATCATCTAACTCAAACCCGATTTTATAATAAAGTATTGAATATCTCATGTAATTTACTGAATACTGTACTGAAAATGAAAAACAAAATGGTTGTATGGGTACAGAATGGGTGTATCAGTTGTTTACCCATAGGATCATGTGGCTGACTGAGAGCTTCGGCTTGCTGCCACTACTCAGCATCATGAGCTAGCCTGGGAAAACATCAAAACTCAAAATTTGACATATGGTTTCTACTGAATGTCTATCACTTTTGCATCACTGTATTGTCAAAAAATCGTTGAGTCACGCCATCATAATTTGGGAACTCTCTGTACTTTAAAGACGATTCCTCAACGTCTCTTGGCTTGCATTGCTCCTGATAAGTCTGCTGTTATTTCCTCTTTGTTCCCCTGGACAATCATGCACACCATAACAATGTTTCAGGCAGTGATGGACAGCACATATGATGGTGGTCTCCTGAGATTATAATGGAACTGAAAAATTCAACTAGAGACATTCTAGTCATCATGGTGTTGCAGCACAACACATTATTTATGTTTTGTGGTGATGGTGTAAACAAATGTACTGTGGTGCCAGTTATACAAAAGTATAGCACATACAATTATGCACAGTACATAACACTTGATAATAATAAACTATGTTACTGGTTTATGTATTTACTATACTTCTTATTGTTGCTTTAGAGCATACTCTTTCTACCCATAAAAAGCTTATTGTAAAACAGTATGCCATGTTACACCAGCAGCAGCCTCATACATGTTTACTGAGTCCCTTGATCGCATCATTTTCTCTTGTGCTCAATTAAATCTCATGTTGTTTTGGTCATCACGGCCCCCAAGCATACAAAACACACTGCTAATGTTGCCAGTAAGAGGCCAAGTTGAGCGATTGATGTGGAAACAAAATTAAAAGTGATTAAGGACTATGAAGATGGAAAATCAGTGATGGTTACTGCTCACCAGTCACAAATGTTCCATTCTACCATAGCTACAATCTTAAAGAAGAACAAAGTGGTGGAAGCTGGATAAAGGATCTGCTTCACTGAAGGCAAGACTACCAAAAATTCAAGCATGGCCTACATCAGACATGGAGAAACTTCTAATGACCTGGACTGAAGACCAGACACAGACGTGTGTCTCTCTCAGCACCATGTTTATCACAACCAGACCAAAAAGTTCATTTGCAAAGTTGAAAGAAAAGGCTGGACTAAATTACAATGCTGAATTTACTCCTAGCTCTGGGTGGTTTAAACCATGCAAGAAGAGTTATTCATTACACAATGTGATAATGAGTGGCACTTCTGTGAATGCCAATGTGAAGGCAGCTAAGAACATTTGGAAACTGTAGATCAGCTGATTGTGGAGGGAAATTGCCTACCTGCCAGAGCAAACATTCAATATGGAATAAAGCCTCCCTATTCTCGAAATGGATGTCTGAAAGGACTTTCCTCTATAATGAGGCAAAGTCAATGCCAGGTTTCAAGGCTTTTAAGGACAAGATAACAGTCTTGCTTAGGGGTAATGTTGCATGCTCCAAATTGAAACCCTTTGTGACCTGTCACACTGAGAACCCCAAGGCCTTCAAACATATCAATAAGCGCACACTCCCAGTGTCCTATAGGAGCAATAAGAAGTTATGGCTAACCTAGCTCCTCTTCCAAGACAATCTCCTGACAGCTACGCCAGTGAAATGGAGAAATACTATTTGGAGAATAACATACCTTTCAAGATTTTCCTCATTGTTGATAACGCTCCTAAACATCATTCTTTTATTGCTGATACTTATCCCAATATCAAAGTGGAATTTCTCCCTCCAAACACCACATCTTTGATTCAACCAATGGACTAAGGAGTTATAGTATCTTTTAAGGCCTACTACCTGAGGACGACCTTTGTCTAGGGTATTGCTGCAACTGAGGAATACACTAAGGCAATTCTGGGAGGATTACAATCTTTATGACTGCATCACGAATGTTGTTTCGGCTTGGGGTCATGTCCCTCCAAGTACATGAATGATATCTAGAATGAGACACTTCAAAGGTTTTTCCATGATTTCAAATGACCTGAGATGGATGAGAGGGTTGCAAACATCAATAAGGTTGTGGTTGAGATTGCAAACAACTTTAACCTGGGTGAATGAGGATGACATTGAGGAGCGCCCAAAGATGGTTCCTATGGAATTGACTAATAAGAAGTTATTGGAATTGGAACAGGAATGCATAGCTGAACACGCACAGGAATGCAGGGGCAAGAGAAAAGGAAACTGGAGGAGAAGAAAAAGAACTCTCAAGAAAATTTACAGTGAAGGATTTAGCAAAAGCTATTACAGACTTCAACAAGCTCCTAAAAAAGTCTGAAAACATGGACTGGAACACCAAAAAGTTTTCATTGACAGGAATGTTCATGGTGCATTATCTGCTTATAAGCAAATCTATGATGAAAAAAAAAAGAAACAAATCAAGCAAACCACCACGGACATATTTCTGAAAAGAGTGACACCTCCTTAAGAAGAGCCTCAGGGAGGTTCTTCAGGAGGTATTCCATCTGAAAGCTTTATCATATGAGATGACAGCTCCATCTGTTACTGCCCCTGAAAACCTTCCAGTGAGACAAGATGTGGAGGTACGGATCATTAGTGATATTTATGTTCCTGACTCAGTGTAGGCGTAGGCTAATGCATGCGCTGTGTCCTAGATTTTAACAACAAAAAAATAAAAAGTATTTTTTTTTAATTTAAAGAAAGAAAACAGCCTATAGCATAAGGATATAAAGAAAATATCTTTGTACAGGTGAACAATGTGTGTTTTAAGCTAAGCGTTACTGCAAGAGTCAAAAAGTTAAAAAAATAAGTTCATAGAGTAAAAAAGCTACAGTAAGCTAAGCTTAATTTATTATTAAAGGCATTTTTAAAAATCAACTTATGGTGACCTAAGTGTACATATAAAGTCTATGGTAGTGTAATGTCCTAGGCCTTCACATTTACTCACCACTCACTCACTCACCCAGACCACTTTCCAGTCCTGCAAATTCCATTCATGGTAAATGTTCTACACAGATGCATCATTTTTTAAATTTTTCATGCCATATTTATACTATATCTTTCCTATGTTTAGATACACAAATACTTACCATTGTGTAACAATTGCCTACAGTATTCAGTACAATAAACTGCTGTACAGGTTCCTAGCCTAGGAGCAATAGGGTAAACCATACAGCCTAGGTGTGTAGTAGGCACTATCTAGGTTTGTGTAAGCAAACCCTATGATATTTGCACAATGACAAAATCACCTAACAACCCATTCCTCAGAATACATCCTCATTGTTAGGCGATGCACAACTGTACTTGAAGTTTTTTTATTCTAGTTGCCATTAAATTTTTTTAAAACTTTTTATTGAGATTATGATAGTTTACAACCTTGTGAAATTTCAGTTGTACATTATTGTTTGTCAGTCATGTTGTAGGTGCACTACTTCACCCTTCATGCGCACCCCCAGACCCCCTTTCCCCTGGTAACTACTAATCAGTTGTCTTTGTCTACAGGTTTACGTTCCACATATGAGTGGAGTCATACAGATTGTCTTTCTCTATCTGGCTTATTTCACTGAACATAATACCCTCAAGGTCCATCCATGCTGTTGTGAATGGGACACTTTTATCCTTTTTTATAGCTGAGTAGTATTCCATTGTGTGTGTGTGTGTGTGTGTGTGTGTGTGTGTGTATATATATATACACATACCATATCTTCTCTATCCAATCATCAGTTGATGGGCACTTAGGTTGCTTCCATGTCTTGGCTATTGTAAATAATGCTGCAAGGAACAGACGGGTGCATGGGACTTTTGAAATCCCTCATTTCAAGTTCTTTGGATACCCAGTAGTTGGATGGCTGGGTCATACAGTGTGTCTATTTTTAATTTTTTGAGAAATCTCCATAATGCTTTCCACAGTGGCAGCACCAGTCTGCATTCCCACCAGCAGTGTACGAGGGTTCCTTTTTCTCCGCAACCTCTCCAACATTTGCTACTTTTTCTTTTGGTTATTTTTGCCATTCTAACAGGTGTAAGGTGATATCTTAGTGTAGTTTTGATTTGCATTTCCTTGATGGTCAGCGATGATGAGCATCTTTTCATGTGCCTATTGGCCATGCGTATATCTTCTTTGGAGAAATGCCTGTTCAAGTCCCCTGCCCATTTTTTGATCAGGTTGTTTGATGTTTTGTTTTGAGTTGTGTGAGTTCTTTATATATTATGGAGATTAACCCTTTGTTGGTTGTACGACTTGCAAACATTTTTTCGCAATTGGAGGGTTGTTTTTGTTTCAATCCTGTTTTCCTTTGCCTTGAAAAAGCTCTTTAGACTGACGAAGTCCCATTTGTTTCTTCTATTGCTTCCCTTGTCTGAGAAGACATGGTGTCCCAAAAGATCCTTTTGATACTGATATCAAAGAGTGTACTGCCTACATTTTCTTCTAGAAGCCTTATGGTTTCAAGTGTCACCTTCAGGTCTGTCATCCATTTTGAGTTTACTTTTGTGAATGGTGAAAGACAATGGTCAATTTTCATTCTTTTACATGTGGCTGTCCAGTTTCCCAAGCACCATTTGTTGAAAAGACTTTCTTTTCACCATTGTATACCTTCAGCTCCTTTGTCAAAGATTAGCTGCCCATAGATGTGTGGTTTCATTTCTGGGTTTTCAATTCTATTACACTGATGTGCGCACCTATTTTTGTACCAGTACCACACTATTTTGATTACTGTAGCTTTGTAGTATGTTTTAAAGTCAGGGATCCTGATGCCTCCAGTTTTGTTCTTTTTTCTCAGGATTGCTTTAGCATGCCTTTAAATTTTTAAATCACTGATTTTAAGCAATTTGACTATTATGACTCAGCATAATTTTTTCATGTTTCTTGTGCTTGAAATTCATCAAGCTTCTTTGATTTGTGGGTTTCTAGTTTTCATCAAATTTGGAAACTTCTCACCCATTATTTCTTCAATTTTTTTTTTTGTCTGTCCTCTTTCCTCTCGTCACTTGGGGACTTAAAACATAAGAACAAAATTTTTGCCTGAAATTTTTCCATAGCTCGTTGATGTCTCCTAATTTTTTTTTTCAGGCTTTTATTTCCATTGCTGTCTCTAACTTCACGAATCCCTTGTTCTGTATTGTCAAATCTGCTGTTAATTCTATTCATTATATTTTACATATGACACTGTATTTTTCATCTGTAGAAGTTTGATTTTGATTTAGCTTGCTCAATCTTTCCTCTACATGCTTGAACATACAGAATGTAAAAACTGTTTTATAATATAAATATTATATAACTAATTTGATAAAAACTAATATAATACAACTGTTTCATAACTGCTTTAGTATCTTTTTTTAGTACTAGAGAATTAGTAACTAATTCTCTCCCGCATCGTTTCCGGGTGTTTTATTGCTTGTCTCTTCTCATTTTGCATTGTATTTTCCTGCTTCTTTGTAGGTCTACTAATATTTAATTGGACACACATTGTGAATTTACCTTATTTGCATACATTTTTGTACCCTTGTAAATATTCTTGAACTTTCTTCTAGAATGTAGTAACTTGGAAAGAGTTAAATTCTCTTGAGGCTTGTTTTTGAGCTTTGAAAGGCCAGGTTAGAGAAATCTTCAAGTGTAGGAATATTTTCCCCCACACTACTGAGATAACACACTTCTCAGCACTCTAACCAATCTCTTGTGATTTACATGGTTTTCCATTCTTCCTGGTGGGAACACCAACTATTTCACATAAGTCCAAGGATTTTTTCCTGCTCCTCTGAGTGATTCTTTCTCTGGCCACAGGTGGTTTCCTCACCTGATGCACTAATCTGAAGACTTGAGGATAATCCTCTGCACATCTCTGAAGCTGTTTGTACAGCTCTCTGCTAATACTCTATTCTGCAGACTCATAACACCTTGGCCTATCTTGGTTCCCAAATCCTTCTCAACTAAGGGTGACCTCTCCATAAGATGTGAGCTGGAATCCCTCACCAGGCAGTAAATTAGGGGAAATCCTGGGCCTCACCTTTCTGTTCCCCTCTCAGAGATCACTACTGTGTCTGGCCTTACAACCAACTGATAGAAACAACTGCTTCATACATTGTTATTTTCAGCAGCTTCTGGTAGGAGTTATTCATGTTGGCTGCCAGAAGCAGTCCTTTATCAGAAATAAATCTACTATTTTCACCATCTGCCAGGCTGCTTTATGTTTTAGTTGGGGAAGAGAAGCATTACTAGCTCCCTAAACCTCTTAAAAACAAAATATTTATTTTGGTGTTTTTCATTAAGAGAAAGTTCCCTAGGGTAATTATCTTCTTTCTCCCCACAATATACTCAAGGGATACAACTACACTGCACCATAAACAGTGGCTCCCAACCACAATGATTCCCTTGAGGAGAGGGCATGCACCTGCTGTGTGAAAACAACATTCCATTATGCTGAAAACTCACTTCTCTACATTTCTTCCTTATGTATCATATTGGCCTTCCAATTTAGTAGTCTCTTTACTAAGAGTATTTCATCCCTTTATTAAGGAAGAATATTTGTAATCACTTCTGAAAACTAGGCATACGTTTTAAATATGATCAACTTCTGGCATCTACTAAAACAACCTGAGTTTAATTATTCAACCTATTGATACGGCATTTCCTTACGTTAACGGTACTTATAATCCTAGAATAAACCAAGCTTGGTCATGGAATGCCATTACATTGGTGTATTTCTAAATGCCATTTTCCAGTATTTAAGATTTTCAAATGTACACAAGTGAGACTAATCAAGTTTTCAACTTTTTGTAATGCGTTTAACGTTCTGGGATCTTTGGTTGTAAGAAATAAGAAATCATTCTTGTTAAGCAAAGCTGTATTAATTGGGAAGACATGGAGAAGCTCACAGAATGAAAGAGAAGGCTGAAGAACCAGACACGAGCCACTTCAGCAGGTCACCCTCAATATGGATGAAACTAAAGCAGTTTCTTGCATCACTCCAGGAAGAGTTCATCTAATTAGCCTAGTTTTGGTCTTATTCTCACCATACAGTTAAGGAAACTGACTGACAGTCCCACTGAAATGCTACCCAATGGGGGATGCATTAATTCTCCAAAGGAAAATCAAGATCCCACTACTAGAAAAGAAATGGATGCAAGCTAAAGTCAAAAGATGTTTATATTGACCGAATTGTATGTCCTAATTTTTCCTATGCCCAGGAACATGGGAATTATCAGCCACCTGAAAGTTGGCTCACTGTCCTCAGACATCTACTGAGCATTTGCAGAATCCCTTCTCAGCATCTTCCCAACTATTCATCTATTCACATTTCTTATGTGTAGAAGCCTAGATTTTAAGGACACCTACAGTTGATCACATCCAGATCATATAAACAAGAACTGCCTTGGTCTGTATCCCCTTCTGCCCAGATTTTGGCTATATACCAAGTGTACCGATGTGTGTCCTCCTTTTGGATTCAGGTTTACTCATTTTTCAAGACTTCAGACCTTTGGCAGACTCGAAGTTTATAAAAGGCACCTCTGTCTGCCTCAAAATACATTTTTCTTTACTGCAGGTGACCTATCTGTTACTCACTTATTGTGAGGCAATGCAGCAGTTTCTGAGGGCACAACATTTAAAGTTCCACAGGTTAAGGTTTCTAGCCTGGCTCTGCTTTTTCTCAGTTGTGTGAACTCGCCCCATTTTTTTCTCCTACTTTGGTTTGTTCTTTCCTTTGCAAAATGCAGACATCAAAGACCTGTCACTGGAACCTCAAACACTGCCACGACCTTTTTTTGAGAATTCTCTTTTTGACACTTGAAATGTTTTAGGATCTCTAAAAATTAGTGTTTTACCTGTTATCTTCCCTCCTCCCTATCAATCACGGGTCCCATGAATTGGTGATGAAAGGAGACCACACAGACGCGTGGACCAGGAGCCCGGAGCACTGGTTCTGGTCTCAGCCCTATCATCGCACAGTTTTGTCTCACTGCACAAACTTTTCCCCCTTAAAGTCTCCATAAAAGGTGAATCTCGATTACAGTGATGGGTCACATAGAAACCCCAGGGTTACACCACCAATGAAATCGAATGGCATTTCCTACAGTTTCAGACAAGATAAGGTGCAGGACATTTTCAATTTAACTTTTTCCTCCTGTATACTCTTCCAACACCGACAGTGCTGCTGTTTTCAAGATCTCGTAACATCTCATCGCTCCGCTGGCATCTCACACACCTGTCTTGTCTTCAATCCACCACACTCGCTCCTTTCGGGTAAGACCGCCTCTGGCTTGTGCGATGCCACCAGATACACTGCAATTACGTATTCCCGTGAAGAGGGACAAAACGCTTAGGAAACCCGTAGGCTGAGAAGTCTGGAGAGGGTCGCAGACGGCCTCGTCGGCTCTTCCGACCCGGGAACGCGGACTCCACCACGGTCCGCCAGCACGCGGCCTCAGGGCGGGCCCGCGGACTTCCGCTCCGCACCGGAAGCGCCCCGCCGCCCTTGCCGGGGAGCCCCCCGCCGTCGCCGCACTCACGGCCTCCTTCTCGAACATGCTCGGCCTCCTCTCTTTCCGAGGCGTCGACGGTGGCTGCTGAGCGGGCTGGTTTGCCGGCAGCTTCCCGCCTCGGCCTCGCTTCTCCATCCTGGCCCGCTCTCCGAGACGCCCAGCTCCTCCGTCCGCGTCCGCCCTCAACGTCTCTGCAGCTTCCCGCGAGAGCGCAGGTCTCGCGCATGCGCCGCTCCCGCCGGACGTGAGCGCAAGAGGGAGGCAGGGTAGGGGCGGAGCGCTCCCTGCGTCATCCCGCGGCGCCGGCGGCCGGGAGCCGGAAGTCATGGAGGTAAAGCGGGCGGGAAGCGCGCCCGTGCTGGCCCGGCGCCCGCCGCCGTGCTGGCCGCACCCCTCTGGCGGGGCGGCCTTGGCGGGGGGCGCGGGAGGGTCTGCCTATCCCACCGGCTCCAAGCGGGCTCCTGGGCGGGGTTCCGGGCCCCCTCGTGTCTGCGTCTGCGCAGGTCCCCTCTCCCGCGCTGTCGGCTCCCGGCGTGAGGGGGCACCGGCGCTTGTTCTCCGGGCCCCCTCCCTGTCAGCTCCCTGGGCCACGCGGGCGAACAGAGGGTGTGAGGATTAGTGTGACGCCGTGCGCACGCGCGCGGGGACGGACGGGCTCTAACGCGTGACCCGGCGCCGGGCGTGCGGCCGAGCGCGCGACGGCGGCGCGTTCCCCCCGCGCTCGTCCCCGCGTGTCGCTTCTCTGCGTCGCCGCCAGGACCGCCTCCGCGCGCCCACGTGCCGTCGCCGTGAGTCCGCGGCTGTCCGGTGACTACTGGAGCCCAGTCGCCGAGTCTCGCGGGCGGCTGCGCACCGCACGCCGGGGAGGGCTGTACTCGTTCCCGCCTTGGGACGTCAGACGTCAGACGTTTGTCGTCAGTGTTAGCCATAGCTCTGCGTCTTGAGTGCTGCGTGCTAGGTACTCCTCACGTATTATCTGTAGTGCCTGCAGCCCCGGAAGGTGATGGTATTTGGCACAATTGACAGTTCACACTGGGCTCAGACACGTTAAATAACTTGCAAGGCAAGAGGTAGAAAGAGTCGGAGGAAGAATTTGGATTTGAGCCTTACTGCTCCAGAGCCCGGGGCTCTGGGCAGCCAGTGAGGAGTCAGGATAAGGGTGTGGGTGGCTGCCCACGTGTGCGTGCACTTGCAGGCGCCCAGGGTTTCTGGCTGCTGGTGGGAGGACCCACCTTCGTGACTAGTACATGGGACAGTTCAAGTATTGCAGCGTCTCATCTGTTTATTTGACGTTCGATTTTATTTCTTCATTAACAGTGAGGTCTTGTCCAAGAGAGTATGGGCTGAAAAGTTCATCTAAAAGCCAACTTCTGGAATTGTGCGTCTGTTGGTAGCCAGTGGCTGAGGGTGGGGAGACTTGGAGTGCGTTTCAGCCCAGGGTAGGAGGAGCCAACCATTCAGTAACTCTTATCACTTATTGTGCGCCAGGAGCTACGCCATGGCCTTGGGGTGCAAGGCTGTGTAAGACCTAGTCTCTGTGCTCCAGGGTCTTACAGTTTGGTTGAGGCTGAGGGGCAACTGTGTTGATAGGGCAGCCACAACCCAAAGAAAGATGTTGAGGCAGATAATCCATAACCAAGCTATAGATCAAAATTGGGGTGAGTTTGTTATGAGCCAGATCTGAGGGCTAGCCCGGGCTCTTCCTTCCCCAAGGAAGGAAGGGCGCCAAAGTGGGGTGTGCAGAGTGGTTAAATCCCACCGAAGAGCGTTATCACGTGTGATTGGAATGTCCCTTTTACAGTAGTTGGGAGATTGCCCAGCTGGCACAGCACTGCTGTTCACACAGCAGGCAGCGGGTCTGTTGTTTGGAGCTGAGTGATCACAGGCTGAGCGCAGCAATCAGTTCCTGGTGTAGGGAGAGATGCTCATCCTTAAGGAAATGCCAAGTTGGGGGCAGTTGCATCTTTATCTTAAGGGTATTTGTTCTTGTCTTTGGGACACAGCAAACGCTTAAAGCACATACGTAATACATGCTCGATGGCCATGTCAAGCCCTTTTGGAAAGCAAGGTCAGGCTGAGTTAATTTTACACCAAATGGCCTCCTCATGTACTCCAATCCATTGCTTGACCTTTGTTTATCAAAAACCTTTCTCAAAACTTCAGTTGCCATGTCCACGGCTGGCTTTAGTAGTGTGGTAGATGGGCTTTTGTGTGACAGTATCATTTCTGCCTGCCACCTGTCACTCCAGAACCACAGCCCATTCCTTTAGAGTTCGAATGCTTTTTAAAAATTCAAGGAATCCCTTTTGATGTGAAAATAACCCTTTAGTGTTATATCTTTTTTGAACTGAGAGAATTTAATATAAAGAGTTAACTAGGTATAACATTGTTAACTAGATATCTAAAAGGATAAAAAGAGATCTCTGAAAGTATCGTGGAGATGGCAGCTGGCCAAGTAGTCACTACCCATAGGACCGAGGAAACTAAGAAAAGTGGTGGGAATTTTAAAACTTAGAAACTTAGAGAAAGGTCCCCAAGTACTCAAACTCAGATCTCTAAGGAGGCAGTTGTGCTGCTAAGCTACGTGGAGGGGCTGGCGAGTGGGAAGCAGGCTCTTGAGGTGGCACTGGACAGGTGGTGATGTGTCTCTTGCGGGGGCACAGTGTGGAAGCTCGGCCTACAAGTGTCGGGAAAACTGCAGACTGGATTCAGCTGCTGCAGCAGGGGGCACTGCTGCTGCTGGGGCAACGCTCAAAGTAATAGAAAGTGGACAGGAAGTCCCCAGGCTGCAGGAGCAAGTCCCTTCTTCCCCCTGCTGTCTTGCAGTGTCCCTTCGAGTGCCCTGACTCGTTGAGTAAGCTGTGGTCTGCAGAGTCATGGAGAATCACTGAATATTCACACAAGTTTCATGTGCTAGGATCAGTTGACAGCCAGGGCTGAGAGTGGGAAGTGAAGCTTCTGGGGAACAGGACAAGGGAACAAGGTGACAAGGCAATGCTTAACAGCGTGGAGGAATTAAACTGGCCAGCTTCCCAATTCAGGGAGCTGGCAGGACTACCTCACTACTGCTAGAACGCAGACGCCGCCTAGGTCAGTTTCAGACCCAGAATGTGAACACAGGTTTATAGGATGATCTTAGTGTAGTGAGGAGATAATTATGAGGATTTTGGTTTTGTTTAATCCTTCATGAAAAAGCAGTGTGGTTTGCTGCCTTTTACATAACGTAGGGATCAGAGGTGTGCTTTTTACTTCTGTTTTAGTATATTATGCTTGGTTTTCTGCTTTCCCACTGCCCATAAAAAAAGGCTTATTTTGATAACTTTGGGATAGTAAAGGAATGCTGAAAGGAGTAACGTGCTCGTCTGTAAAACACATTGAGCTCCTGTAAACTCATATCTTAACAAATATTGTAATTAATAAAATAATTTTAAATCTTCACATTTTTATTTGAAAATATGCAAAGTATCTTTATATTTCATCACAATGCTTTAATCATACAGCTTTCATGATAGCCAGAAAGTGTGTTGACAGTAGCTATACCTGAGTATAGTCTGTACTTAAGATAGAATAGAATTTCCTCATGATTTAAATATATAATTAATAGTCCTCTGTTTTTATTTCCTGTTAAACAGTGTCTTCTATGTTTTATATTTCAGGTATTAGTAGAGGATCCTATTACCACCTGTCTGTCTCCCTCAGTGTATGATATGATATGTAAACTTGGGTTTGAAGTCAGAGAACGCTGTGATATCAATAGTATTGTAACTCAGAGTGGTGAAGTGTGCTGGCAGACAATTACAGACTGTGTGCTTTATACAGAGTCAGGTTTGTACTTTCTCTGCCCCACAACTGTTGCATTTAAAATACCTCGATCTGTAAAGTGTCCCTTTCTGACCATTGCTGCTTTTGATTAGAGGATGTTGTAATGCAGGCCTAACTCAAAAGAGAACAGGAATCAGTGTGAAAAGCAAGAGAATGAGTCCAGAGACGCATAGAAGAGTTAACAAAAATCTGGGCCCAGAAAATGCTGTGTGAGAAGGAGGGGTTGGGAGGCAGTGGGGGGTGGAGGGGCTGTGCATGACACAGATGTCAGCTCGAGGCCAGTAATCCAGGGGGAAAAGGGAAGAAAGTAGAAGTCACATGAATTAAGGGTATGAAATGACCAGTAATGCATTACACAGTTATTTTAAAGGTCTTCTGCACATTCTTGGACATTTTTTGGAGCAGGGATTGGGGTTGGAAAATTTCATAATACTTATAAAAATTACAAACGAATGTGCTCTGGCCCAGCAATTCCATCCAGGAATTGGAGTCAGGCATATTTACAGGTATGAAAGTGGTGTCTGTGCAGGCTCCTCTTTGCAGCATTTTGAGGTAGTAAAAAAGAAGAAACACTGGAGACAGCCACATGTCAGGCAGTAGGGGATTGGTTAAGTTAGTTAGGAAAAATGCACATAAGGGAATATTTGCAGTAGTGAGAAAGAACGAGGGGGCCCATCTTTTTGATTCAGAAATCTCTGTTAGCTATATGGCTATGTAAAAAAATAGGAGGAGCATGTATTTGTATTTGCTTGTGTAAGTATAAGTATTTCCAAGATTACCCAAGGAATTAGTAACAGTTCTGCTATAGGAAGGAGAATCGGGCGGCCAGGAGGGAGACTCACCTTTTAAATTTTTTCGTTGAGCACCGTGTGAATGTTCAGCTCCAAACTTATCAAAAAAATGAAAACAACAAAATATTCATCTTATAGATATGTTCTAAAATAATTTCATTGGGAATCTCACAGTCTAATAATGTTCAGTAAAAAGTAAAGTCAGGTTAAAATATAATATATATACAGTATGAACCTGATTTTGTATAAACCTAAATGCAAGTAAAGAAATTGAAGGAAATGTTTTTTCTCTCGTTTGAACCTTTCTGTATTTTCCAGATTCTCTACTGACAGTATATTTTTCTTTTACAGTCAGATAAACACTATGTAACTTATTTCCAACAATATATGAGTATCTTTAGTGTAACTTCAACTATAAACTGGTTGTTGATTTTGTGGAAATTTCATAAAGCAATTTTCCTTTGATAATTTAGACATTTTTCATCACTTGGTATGGGTCTGTGGTACTAAAACTTGTTTTCTTGTCCTTGAAGCCCAGGGTCTGGATTACTGGGAAAGCGTGAGGCTGCTGGGCCCTGTGTGTGAGGCCGTCCACTTACATTTGTTATCTCTGACCAGGGGGCAGTTTGAAATTCGATATGCACCATGGCTCCAATGGACAAGTTTTCCAGAGGTTTGGCTTTTAAACAACCTTTAGAAAGAAAAGACTTTGCAAGTTCCACTTAGAGGCCCTTGTTACTTGCTAATTTTAAAGGGGTCTCCATCCTCAGGGCCTTCCAACTGTGAAGAAGGCTTAGGGTCACAGGGCAACTTGGGACTGTTCTGCGGTCATCGAAGCCTCAGCTGAGAGGCACATCCTTTGAACAGAAGAAGGTTTTGGATGCAGGATCAGAATGGAGGGCTGAGGAGCTAGCTTGGTGCATGGGCACTGTCCTGGGACAGAGAAAAATGGACTGCTCCAGAAAAAGGAAAGACCTTGTGGATGGATAGTAAGGCATTCTTGAGACAGTGGGCCCAGAGACTGGAGATGAGGATGCTTGGTTTGGCGAGGGTGAATGGAAGGGAGGAGGGTAGTTTGGGACCATGCCCAAACCTTGTTTTGGTTGGTTTGTTGGTTGGTTCAAACCAACCATTTCACTTGTCCACAATAGGGCAGTAACTATAAGAGTCTGTTGTAAAATTCTTTGAATTTCCTAATGTAGAGCAGAAGGATCGTCGCTTCTCCCTTTGTAATAGCTCTCATGAGTGGCAGGGTGAGCTGCCTTATGTTTATTTTTAAGAACTAATCAAAACAGGAAATAAGATTTCGGTCAAAATATTTGACGTTTCAATTTACAGTTATGCCAGACTTATTGCTTTTAACAAACATTTAAATATAGAGAGAACTTTCAAAAAACTCCTCAGATATTAAAATATTTTCTTGATTCTTTTGATACTGTGTTTATGTAGAAAATGTTTACCCATACCAAACAAGTCATTAAAATACGCTAACTGAAATCTTTAGAGGTTTGAATTTCATTGATAGTATTGTTACTTTGAGAAATATTTCTCACTAAGCGCAAATTTAACATATGTCTTATTCTAAACAGTTATTTCCTGAAGTATTTGACGCTTTGGAAAGTCGTCAATCCCCTGCTATTTCTCTCGGCTTAATGAAGCTGACATCATGTCTGGAACGAACCTTGGGTGATGTAAGTATGAGAACTCTTTCATTGTTGGTCCATTAAAGTATCTAAATGAACGTTAAACCATTCTACAGTTGCACTCAAATTTCTTGATTTTGATTATTGTTTCCTGTAAAAGAAAATCATTTGGCACAGATTTTAAATATTTTTCTTTTTGAATGATTATAAAATCGAAACATTGGTATCTTTAGTACTTTTCTTTCTTCTTTTGTCCAAAGAGTTGCTTTATGGGCGACTTTTTTCTTAACATCTTTTGGCTCATTATAATGCAATCATTATACAGTTTTTGTTTGAATTTTAGGTATTTTTACTGATTGGGAAGGAATGCCCTTTTCTTTTAAGAGATCTGCTTGCATCTGAAGAGCTTGCGCAAGTCTTTGGGCAGTCTGTGGTAAGCTTGTTCACTAAAACTAATAGAGTAACACAACACAAAACAGTTAATGTTAGCTGTACTTTTACTTCTCAAAAACTGGTGCTACATTAGGAAAAACATAATTATATCAGTGATTCAGGCTTATTTTCCATTACCACCTCCCCTTACAGAATTGCCACTCTTCCAGACAAAAGACACACCTCTCTCTTATCCTGAGTCTTAGTGTGCTGCAGTAACCTCTGATGTGATGACCTCTGGTGTGATGACCTCCGAAGTAATAGCCTCTGGTCTAATAGTCTCTGATGTGATGACCTCCAGTGTGATGATGTCTGCTTTGAGGACCTCTGCCGTGAGGACCTCTGGTGTCAGGACTTCTGGTGTGATGACCTCTGGTATAATCGCCTCTGCTCTAATAACCTCTGATGCATTGACCTCTAGTGTGAAGACCTCTGGTTCGATGACCTCTGATGTGATAACATCTGCTGTGAGGACCTCTGCCATGAGGACCTCTGGTGTAATAACCTCTGAGGCGCCAGTCAGATGAGCAGTTTGAAGTCTATTGCTTTCATTAATTATATGTTAATAATTATATCGGGGCTGGCCCCATGGCCTAGTGGTTAAGTTCATGCGTCCTGCTTTGGCAGCCCGGGGTTTTGCCAGTTTGGATCCTGGGCACGGACATGGCATCACTCATCAAGCCATACTGAGGCAGCGTCCCGCATAGCACAACTAGAAGCACTCACAACTAGAAGATACAACTATGTACTGGGGGGCTTTGGGGAGAAAAAGAAGAAGAAGGAAAAAAAAGGATTGACAACAGATGTTAGCTCAAGTGCCAATCTTTAAAAAAAATAATTATAATACTAACTTATTTTAGAATAAAATTTTTACCCTTTAAAGAGGGATGTTACAGTTTTGCTCTAAAATATCAGTATTTTTAACACATAATATTTTTAACATTGCAAAGGGAAATTATGCCCTTTGTGACTGTTGAAGCTTATGGAGAAAAAAAATTTAGATGCAGTTGAAAAACATGCAGAGCTATATGCTTTTTCAGAATCTTTGAGAGACCACGTGGTCAAGATTGTTTAAGACTAATGAATAACCTTTAGGCAACCGAATGAGGCAAGGTCGAAGTGAAAAAGAAAGCCAGGATAGTGTCATGCAGAAGGTGAAGCCTGCCACGCCAGGAAGTCATTTACAATAATTGTGTGATATATTATAGGCTAGACTCATAGGTATTGGATAAGGAATCTGTCTTCTGTAAAGCTTTCCCACTTTTCATGGTGGTTTCTTACCCCTTGTCAGCTTAAACATCATTTTCTTTGGTGGAGAATATGGAATGAAGATAAAGCACAAACTTCTCGTTGTTAGATGGAATTCTTAACCACATTTGGTTGTTTTGATCTGTTGTTGTTACCTACCTGTGTGCTGTTAGCCTTTTGCTTCCCTGCAGCCACTTTTAGCCCCTAGATTGTTTTACTAGTTCGTTGGCATATATATTTCTGATTGCCCAGACGCTATAAGCAATTAACTAAAAAGTAATATTAAATTCAAAATAAATAATATTAAATTATTAATATTAAAGTGTTAAAAATTAATATGGGAGCAAAGCCTTCCTGGAGTGGCATTGAAGAGCTGGTTGTTAGGTATTCTGAGATGGGGTGGAAATCCCTCTTTGTAACTTCCACTCTCGGGCTTTCCCTCCCTCTAAGTGATTCACAGTGCCAGGGTCTCCTCTTCTCAGCAGCCATCGTTCAGGTGGATGAAGACAGCTTCCGTTCCTTTCCTGAGTCCTCTGGAGGCTCAGCTGTTCTTTGTCGTATGACAAGCTTTTAAGTTCTTTCAGTGTGAACATCTTGCGTTTTTTCTGAATCTCTTCTAAAGTCTGGTGCTTCAAACCCAGAGGCAGCCCATGGTCAAATCTCATCCCCCTTGATAGCTTTGTGTCATCTGAGACCTTGGTCTCCCCTCCCCATGCCTGTATTTTTCTCGTCTGCACAGTGGGAGTCATAGTAGTACCTTCCTTGTAGGCTGTTCTGAGGATGAATGAGTACATTCATCACACATACGTGCGAAGTGTGTCTGACGTACCAAATGCTCAGTACTGTTGGTTTATTATGATTATCGTTATTATCACTATACGTGAGCCACGATATTGGTTCTCTTAGTTCTAAAGAAGAAAGCAGACATCATCCCAGTATTGTACTGGTGTATTCAGTAATTCAGGAATTATGTACCTACTCGATAATCTGCTGTCCTTACCCTGGTTAGGTGGACGTGCTGAAAGTCTTCATTGGCTCCCCATGTGGACTCAACCTGCGTAACGTCTTGTGGCATGGATTTGCGTCACCTCAGGAAGTTCCTCCAAAGTAAGTTGCTCGTGATGTAATTTCTTTCTTTTTTGATATACTTATGAGTTTATCTTGAATTTCACAGCAGGGAAAGATGGGTCTTGAGAAACGTGAGAGAGTTTTGAGGCAGGATTTTGAGGATTAAACTGAATATTAATAGCGCAATGGCTGAAGTGGTGACAGCTGTGATTTCACGGACTTACACCCCGAAGGCAATTCTGAGGTTAAACCTGATGGGAAGGACGATGTCACAGCTTCCTGCTGGGTAGGAGACCCTGAGGTTTCAGCCCACCAGTTTCTGAGATATCATTGTTCCTCCCAGCCATTGCACAGCTTAATTCCTACAGCTATGGGGAGCTTTCTGCAATTTAATGGTGTTCTACTTTCCTAATTTTCAACTTCTTTTTGAAGATAAAGCTTTTTCTCTGTATGACTGAGTTCATTTTTCTAACAGACCTGTCTGGTATTTTCCCCTAGGTACTGTTCAATGATGATATTGTTGACGGCAGGATTGGGTCAACTACTGAAGACTTACCTTCAACAAGCTAAACTTACATTGACACATCGACCTTTCATAACTCTTACAAACTTAGAGGATCTGATTGTTTTCCCTGGCGAGTACAACATTTCACATTTTTCCTGAATATATCTTTGTAAAGAAATTTATAAAACCGTTAAGTAGCATCAAGACTTGAGCTCTGTAGGTGGAATGATTATTCTCCAACAGCAAGATGCCTTTGAAAGTTGCTTGAAGAACCTCTCAAACTTTGCCCATAAAACCTTACCTCTTCCCAGAGTGCCCCCCAGGCTGTCGTGGGACCCTTTGAGACTCAGAGCTACATGAATCAATGTTAGTGAGAGAATTAGTTTATCCTTCAGATGTGTTGACGTTTTGTAATGTGTGTTCCCTTCTCTTTTTAGCTGTCGCACCTTTGTACTCAGTCATCATACAAAAAGTGCCTATAGTATAGATGGCCTCCTATAACTTCTTTTTTTTTCCCTCTGACAAAGCCACTTACCAAATTAATGGGGGCAGGGGACACAAAACTTTGAAAAAACAATTAAACTATGTGTTTGCTCCATGCCCATTCCTTTTCCACATTGGCAGGAGAGGTGTACATCAGTATTTGCTGATGTAAATCGCGGAGGGAACAGTACAGAATATCTTGGTCCTGGCAGTCTCAGCCTTTTGTACCATGGACACTTTTGGTAGTCTGGTTACTGCCAATAATGTATATATTTTTAAGACATTGTTTTTTAGAGAAGTTTTAAGTTTACAACAAGATTGAGAGGAAGGTACGAAGATTTCCCCTATACTCTCTGCCCTGACACAGGCATAGCTCCTCCTTTATCAGCATCCCCCACCAGAGTGGTACATTTTTTACCAAGGATGAATCTAGATGGACACATCCTAGTCACCCAAACTCTGTAGTTTACCATAGGGTTCACTCTTGGTTCCTATATCTTCTGAAAATATGTCTGTCTTTTCCTGGTCAGTGTGGTCAGCTGGTCAACCCTGAACTCCTTTACTCAAAGCTGTTGTAGCCTAAATTGGTAAAGGGATGCAGTATCCTTTTTCCAAGGGTACCTGTGGTCTCCTACAACTGTGGCTCTAGTTCACGTGGTCTTACTCTCAGACAGCATGCACTGCCCCAGAGGCTACAGTTTGTCCAGCTGAGGAGGTCAGCTCATTGGCATCACTTCCTAAGTGTGTTCACATCTTTTTCAGTTGTCCAGTGTGGTTGTGCTTAAAAATGTTTGCTATTTTGCAGATGTTTCTCATGAGGTGCTTTCAGTATTAGAAGAAGTGATGAAGAAATCCACTTTCATATTAAAAATCATGTTGCCATATTGGGAAGTTGCATTAATCAAGTTCAAGTCACAGAGGTAACTGAAGGGTGGTGTTACAGAGTGGTTATTGGTAGTTGGGAGGCCAACCCTTACAATCCTGTAGCTCCCATGCTTTCTTGCTACTGGAGTGTAAGCAAATAGAAGTGGGGCTGACTCAAGAGTAGACCTGAGCATCAAGTATCTTCATATAATTAGTTAAAAGATAGCTTGTGATTGTGAGTTAAACATTATGTGTCATCCTTTGGGTACAGTTGATAGAGATAATTGTTTTTTAGAATCAACTTTTTAGTGTTTTTTTGGGTGCTTACTATGAGTGAAACATTGTGTCCAGAGTTAGAGACTCATGGAGCAAAGAGGAAGGAAGTTTGTCTTTGTGTTCCCTGGGGAGCAGAGCGTACACACATGGACATCAGGAGGTTAGTGGTCTTGGTTACTGTATCCTGATACCTTCATTTGTACACCTTGAGAACCCTCTGAAGTCCTGGTATTTGAGTATTTTTTAGAAGTTATGAGTTAGGCAGATCTTTGATGACATTTTACTCCACCAAAGCTACTAAAAATGTTTCATCATGCACTAAAACACTGGAAAATAGTTTTAAAATCACTAGTCTAATGAGACTGATTCTGGCTTTGTTTCTCGTATTAATGAGTAACGTCACCTGTCCTTGCTTGAACACACATTGCTCATATCTGGAATACAGCCCCATTCTTGTGGTGTAGGTACCAGTGTTGCTTTTAAAACATGGAATTTTGCCTATTTTCCTTCAATTTCACAGGTTTGCTGACTGTGCCGTATTGTTACTGACACAACTGGAGACTGGCCTTAGGAAAGTTTTTGCCACGGTTAACAAATGTCCAAAAAGGCTTCTGACCGCTGAGGTATGCATGCTTTCATGATTGATGGTGATTGTTGTTGCTGCTGTGTTGACAGTTTTCTCTGAATAATTAAAATTTCTTAATATCTTATTTTTGTTTACCATTAAATAAATTTTTTAGCTAAGAACTTTCTTTGGAAGACTTGACTGTCATTTTTTGTGGATCCCTATTATAATGATTTTACATGATTTATATTTATTTTATTTATGATTTTTTTGATAGTTCTATAATATTTCCAAGTAGTCTTTTTAATCATAATGATGTCATAAAGGTAGTAACCACTTATTTTCTCTGTGTAGCCATAATTATTGGCAAACCATTGTAACCCCATGAGGTAGTCCATGGTCTACAGCATGCCCCTCTTTAAGAACACTGCTCCCTCTTGGCCAAAACTGCCAGGGAGACTTGGAGGTGTTTCTCGGTGGCCATGTGTCCACTTAACCATCAGAGAATCCGTTAGAGAGAGGAAAGGGAGAATACATATTATGGGATGAACAGCAGTGTCTGCTGCACCTTCTGTTCTTGATTTTTTCACTAGTTCAGCTTCTTCTTTTTGCCCCTATAAATAGACATTCCTCAAACTTCTGTTCTCAACTCTGCCCTCTCTTGACATTTGCTCCCTGGGAGATCTCACACAATCCCATGCCTTGAGCTGTTACCTCTAGGGGAACAGCAATTAGAAAATACTTTGAACCAGATGAAAATGAAAGCTCAACACATCAAAAGTTGTTGATGCAGCTAAAGCATTGCTAAGTGGCCAATTCATAGCATTGATTCCAGCGATCTCCAAGGCATTGTCTCTCCCTTACAGTTCTTCCATCCTCCTGAGGTAGGTTTACACCTGCTTGCTGAATATCTTCATATGAGTTTTCCCCACCATCTTAAATTTACTTTATTTTGAAAAAGCATATTTTTTCTTCCACAAATTTGTTCTCTTGTGTTCCTTATGATCCTTATCCTCTCCATCGCTCTGGCACCAGGCTTTAGCACCATCTTGTGCTTTCCCTGCACTTCATTCTCGTTGTCCAGTTGTTCTCCAGCTCTGCCCATCGATTCTGCCCCTGATTGACCTCATGCCCCTTCCTTTCAGTGCTGAGGCCTCACCTGGCTCCTCATCACACTCACCTGAGCTCATCTCCTCACCAGTGTTCGTGATTCCCCTGCCACTAATTACTTGTAAACTAACAATCATTCTTATGTCTTTTATGGTCTCATCTGCTTAAAACCTTTCATGGCATCCCAGTGCCTGCCAATGAGGTTCACAGTTTTGTGTGGCGTGTAAGGATCTCAGTGAGTGACCTCAGCCTTTCTCCAGCTTTTTTCTGTCCGATTCCTCCAGTATAATTTAGGCTCCTCGCCAGCTCATGAACATGCATGTCTTTCTCATACTTTGCCCACTGTCCCCTCCTGACCACTTGAGGCCCCATAGTGACCTCCTAGAGCCTCGTCTGCTCGGATTTAACAGCCACTCCTCTCTGCATTCTGTCTCTGTTTCATCCTGAGGCAGTTCTGCTTTACCTTATATGCATTGTTGTAGAGGTCTCTGGTGCAGGTGCCTTGAGAGGGGGGCGTTCACATTAGTTCGCCCTGGTGCTCACGCCCGGTGCCTTTGACAGAGGCTTCCCCTAGTCCAATGTTGTGGAGTGAAGCATCAGTCTTCCAGCACAAAGAGCTAGAACCCCTGGCCTCACGGCTCTCACTTGAGTATACTTGAACCTGAGTTCATGGCAGCATGATCAGTCACGTATAACTATGTGGATTTAATAAATTTAATAACTCGCTTGTCATTTGACTGCACAAATAAATAGTGTGACTGTTTCCACAGAGGATATAATTTATCAAAGAATATCTTAAATTTTAGCCAAGGCTTTTATGCAGAGTAAACATAACATCAATTTATTTATAAGGCAATACATATGTGAGAATCCTTTGTAAAACTATAGAGAGCTATGCACATGCTCTTATCATTTGCTGAATACTTATTATTGTGGGGTCTTTGAGATCAGTGGAAGAGAGGAAGATGAGTAAGACTTTGTGACTTTTAAGAAGCTTATGTATTAGAGGTGAGCAATAAGACATTTATACCAGTTCCATAAAAGAAGGTATAAATTAATGCATGTAGTTTATGAAGATAACTGGAAAGTTCAGCTTTTTTGAGGAAGTAGTGGGGATATTTAGCAGGCAGTTGGATATTTAGAGCTCAGGAAAAATTTTAGGGTCAGCTAAAGATACAGACTTTTTGGAGTCATCTGCACAGTACTGAATGTTGAAGAACATTTGATAATGTTAAATCGAAAGTACATTAATAAGTGTTAATAAGTAAGACACATTTCTCAAGAGCTGGCTTCCACAAAATACTGATTTCATCACGCTGTGTGTAAAATCTTACTGACTTCCCCAGCAGCCTTTGAGATAGGCCTTACTCACGTCCCGTTTTGCAGAGAAACCTGAGTGTATGGCGGTACCCAGGGTCTCACTTCTAGAAAGCGCTGAAGTTGGGATTAGAATGCCGGGGCAGCCTGGCCCCAGACCCTGTGTTTATAAACTCTGTGCTGAGTACACCAAGAAGCACGAAAACCAAAGGCTGTTTGTTGGAGAAAATACTCACTTGCACACAAATACCAGCCATCATTAGAAGTACTCTGTGTGAGTAACGATTTGTGAAGTTTTGGGATCACAAATGTTAGAAGTATTTGAGCTCATGTGCTTGTGAGGACAGCGTTCTAACGTGGCTCAGCTGCCAGGGTCACTGTATTTTCACGTCTCTTATGATGCATTTATGTTGTCAATGACATTCTTCCCAGTATTTCTAGATAAAGATTTATTTTCAAAAGAAGGTTTCATATCTGTGGCCATGTACTAGAATTTTTTCCCACTTTGAATAATGTCGCTCTACTTGTATTTTGCTTTAATTATTTCTTTTCTTTCCTTTTCTGAAGTCAACAGCTCTTTATACCACCTTCGATGAAGTAAGTAAACTTATTAGATATCTTGAAACAAAAAAACCCATTGTGTTCTTTTGAAATACAAATTAGAGATCAGCTGTGAGTCGTGTGCTTACAGGAAGTGTTGATAGTTATATAAGCAAAAAAAAAAAGATTATTATGAAGTTAAAGATAGTTTTCAGGCTGTGCCCCAATATTATTAACCTAGTTTCTAAAGTTGTAGAAAAGTCAGAGTTGGGAAATGCCAAGAGATACTAACATTATATGCTATAATTACTTAGGGACTTAACATTTTAGATTTAAAGGTAACACTTTTTTTGCACGTGAAATATACATTAGCTACTCTTGAGAGTATATATTATACACTGGTGCATTTAATCTGCAAGTTGGAGGTGTGATTCTGAAGGTGAAGATCTGAAATAGTAAAAGTTAATGTTGAAAAAACCTCTTACCGCTTGTAGAGTACAGAGGCTTTTGTGTGCGTGATCCTGGATAGTAGTTCTTACGTGTCCTAAGGTATGGCACCATGGGGTTAGCTGACAGGAGGAAAGAAAGGAAAAGTCCATGTGTACAGAGTTGGACATTCAGATCATTTTGCCTTTAAGACAACTATTAGATTCCAGAGTGAACAGTGGTGGGTAAATTAAAAAATGTATCTGTTTACCTGAAGAGTTTATTCCATTATGTAAATAATTTGCTATTGTTTAAATATATAATATATTTGATACTGTGAAGATTAAATTAGATAATGTAGTCAAATCTGTGTAGGATTAGGTCTATAGGACTGGTTTGGATGGTGGGTTCCAAAGTCCATGGTGAGTTAAGAAGCAATTAATAAAGTAACTGATATACACAAACACACATATATGTATAATTACACACATATAAACACACATATACATGTAAGTACACATAAACACAAACGCACATATGTATAATTACACACATACAAAGTACACATAAATGTACACATGTACATACAAATATGCATAAACACATACATATGAATACGTATACAGGTATACAGATACATGCAAACACACATGTATACATATAAAGACACATGAGCAAGCCTACACACAGAAACACATAAATGCGCATATACGTAAGTACATATACATAAATACACGTACATACCTCTAAGTACACATCTACACACATACAGATACACATACGTGCACATAAACACATACATACACATTTGTTGTTAGTGCCATTGAGCTGATTTTGACTCCTAGCATCCCCATGGACAGCAGAGTGGAACCCTGCCCGGTCTTTTTACACCATCCTCTCACCTTTTGACACCATATTAGACAATGCTTTGCTGCTATTTGTGGGGTTGTCATGGCCAGTTTTCTTGCAAGTACTGTCCTCCTTCGTAGCCTGCCTCAGTCTGGAAGCTCTGCTGAAACCAGTCCACCATGGGTGACACTGCTGGTGTTTAAAATATCAGTGGCATGGCTCTCAGCATCACAGCAACACGCAGTCACCACAGCATGACAGCCATCATGTTGGGTGGTGTTCCCTGACTGGGAAAGGAACCCGGGCCAGGGTGGTGAGAGGACAGATCTTTACTACTAGATCACCAGCCCTGGCTCTACAGACCCCTATATACATATAAAGACACACACACACACACAATTAAGAAGATATATCTACTTAAAGTCATTACACCGGTTCTGAGAACTTTTCTTGAACTGCTGGTTGCTGTGTTTTTAAGACTGTCCTTATTTCATTCAGTTTGCTTGCAACTTATCTATCTTACCAAAGGTACTGTACCCTTAGACTCTAAAGTTCTGTATGGTGTGTGTGTACCAGTTTACCAACTTATTTATTTTTGGTGTTTTAGATATTGGCAAAACACTTGAGTGATGGCAAAATCAATCAGCTTCCTCTTTTCCTTGGAGAGCCTGCAATGGTGAAGTATTCCGTCTTTTCCACTGTCATATTCTTGTGTTTATGAATGTGATTAGCAATTCTCCAAAATGAAGTTAATTTTGGCTTGTGACACACTCAGAAGAAGTGCTTCTGAACCATTCTCACGCATGTCCTGTGCAGCAGACGTTTGCTGAGCTCTCTCACCAGCTCAGTTTTGTGCTTCGTGCTCACTGTTTGGCGTCTCCTTTTTCTAAGGCCTGACGATGTGGCTGCCCTGTTCCTGAATGCTGTTGGATTTGTTGTTTTTAATATTGTGCTGGTAGAGGGACTCTTTGCTTTGTGAACTACAACTCAGATGTCAGATGTGACTAACAAGATTGTATGTTGGATGAAAAGAGAAGTGTTAGTTGTTTAGAGCCATTTTGTATTACCCTCTTTTTGTGTTTTATGAGGATACTGTGGTGACTACTTTTTCTGTTTATTCTTTCTGTCTAGGAGTTAGCAACCTAGATTCTACTTCCTGTTGAGTGATACTAGTTAGATTCCGTACGTTCTTTGGGCGTTCATTTCTGCCATCACAAAGTTGGGGTGCTTGAACTGCCTTATCTGATACCCTTTTCTGTCTTGAATCTCTGTGACTCTTCTGTCCAATGACAGTTGCCTGGGTCAGCAGTTTCCTGGCCCTTTCCCTCTACCCTGTGGGGGAGGCCTTGGACTTGTGCTGTTAAGAAAGAAGCTGCCATCATCACTAGGCCTCAAAGATGAGGGGTGATCTGAGAGAGGGCATGTAAGAAAGGGGGAGGCATGGGCAGACAGGAAAACGAGGGCTGTGTTCATGCGGGAAGCCAGCAGTGGTTTCTTTCCTTGACTTCGGAAAGTGGCAGCTTCCGAATGTGGACCACTCAGTTCTCTTCCTTGGAGGTGGGTGGGAATGAGAGAGGGGCAGTCTTACTAAGCACTGGAGCCATCACGCAGTTCTGTCACCTCTAGTGGTTAATGCTAGTTTCTCCTGTCAGTCTTGATCCAGGCAGTGGGGTGCAGTTAGAGAGACAAGGGAACCCTTCCCAGGGAGGATCCCAGCCTGGCCCTGCACTGCTGTAGCCCTGATTAACTCAGTCTCCTTGAGGCTCAGTGTTCTTGTCTGTGTATGGATGCTGCTGCTCCTTAAGCCTGTCAGGCTTGGCCATCCTGGGCCTTGGCACTTTCCTTCCCTCTGCTGAGAATACTGACAAAATATCTTCTCTGTTTATTTTCTGAAAGGAATTTCTCTGGGATTTTTTGAACCATCAGGAGGGTCCTCGTATAAGAGATCGTTTAAGCCACGGGGAAATCAACTTACCTGGATTTCCAAAGGAAATAACAGATCAACTGCTTGCATTTTCCTTTGTACTTCTACTGAGATTCGTTGATGAAGATCTGTTATCAGTGTTTAAGGTAATGTAAAAGGAGAAAACAGTTCACTAGATCCACTGTCATTCAGCTATGAAAGGACGTAGTTTATTTTTCAAATGTGGTTAACTCAATCTACTGTATTAATTTATCTGAGTTATAGTATACCCCCATCAGAACAAATAATTGTGACTTGATTACATGTATGCATGTATTCTCTTTAACAAATAAATCAGTATTACTTAATCTAATCTAAAATAATTTAACCCATTTCTTTTTATTTTTTTTTAAGATTGGCACGTGAGCTAACATCTGTTGCCAGTCTTCTTTTTTTCTTCTTCTTCTTCTTCTCCCCACAGCCCCACAGTACATAGTTATGTATTCTAGTTGTAGGTCCTTCTGGTTGTGCTGTGTGGGATGCTGTCTCAGCATGGCTTGATGAGCACTGCTAGGTCTGCGCCCAGGGTCCAAACCGGCAAAACCCTGGGCCGCTGAAGCAAAGTGTGCGAACTTAACAACTTGGCCATGGGGCCAGCCCCTAACCTATTTCTGAAGAACACATTTACCTTTGTTTTTAACAGTGAAAGGATATTGCAAACCAAAACACAGTATAAGACAGGATTAACTAAATATATCAGAAATTTTTACAGATGTCTATTAAATTGGTAGAGTGGCAAGTTTGCATCTATCAGTAAACTGTAATTTTATTATTTTAAAATAAATAATTTAGGTTAGAATATTTGTTATCGATATTTTAATCTTTTTTCAGATTATGCATGTAACACTTATTGTAAAACTTGTATAAAAGTTCAAACAAGATGGAAAAGTTAGTGTAGTGGGGCCAGCCCCGGGGCCTAGAGGTTAAGTTTGGCGTACTTTGCTTTGATAGCCTGGGTTCAGTTCCCGGGTGCAGACCTACACCACTCATCCACAGCCATGCTGTGGTGGTGACCCACCTATGAAATAGAGGAAGATTGGCACAGATGTTAGCTCAGGGAAACTTCCTCAGCAGAAAAAAAAAAATGAATGTAGAAAGTGAAAGTCCTCAGAAATTTGGTTTAAAGTCTATAGGAATGAGGTTCTGATGGATTAATTTAGGGATAAGTGACATTTTTGGCTGCATGGAACATTACTCCCTCACACGGATATCTCCATTTCTTCAGGCCTCCCCTCCCTCAGACTCCCTGCCTGAGTGGCAGCACCATCGTTCCACGTGGCTGCTCAGCCCAAAGGCCAGGGTCCTGTCTTTGCACTTCCACATTCCATGCTCAATCCTCTACCTTAAGAACATGTCCCAAATCTGATCTATTTCTCCCCACCACTCCCACACTGCACCCCCGCCCCCACCCAGCCACAGGCACCATCAGTAACCTTCATACGGTGTGTGTCTCGTTGCCCCACAAGGATGTCTACCCCGCAAGGGCGCACTTTTGTCTGCTTCGTGTATGTGGCCCAGACACGCCCTGCTGCGTGGTCGGCCTTCGTAGGTATTGGAGTGGGTGAGAGGACAAGTGCGTTTCTTCCAGCAACATTTAGCTATTTTAGTTATTTGCTTTGTACTATTGAGAATTCTAGGTAGGTACTGGTTCTATGTAGGAAAGCTATTGACTTTTGTATGTTAAATTTGTTGACTGTCAACTCACTGACTTTTCTTTTTATTTCTAATAACTTTTAGTCAGCCAACTTGGATTTTCCTGTTATACAGTTATGTCAGCTGTAAATAATGTTATTTTTACTCTTGTTTCAGTGTTTATATGTTTAGCAATTTTTTATAGCTATCTAGTTCTCTTTTAGTTGTATTGATTTTTAATGGTTAAATTCCTGTTACATTCTGTTTTTTTAGGAGAATCTTTTAAATTTCAATTGTTTGGGATCTTTTAATTTTTTCCTACTTATTTATAGTTTTGTTGCATTGTGGACAGAGAGTGGACATGCCTTTCTAATTTATCGTTACTAATCGGCTTTGTTAAAACGCATTTTTTTGGTTGTGACTTGACTACTATGTCATACCTATTTTAATGAAAAGTTGTGCTTTCTTATAGCTGAATTGAATTAGGTGAGGAAAACAATGAGAAATCAGACTTACGTGAATTAAAATTCATCAGAAGAAAACTGGAAGCCTCACCAAAAGTTGCAGCAACTAATGTCTGTTTTTTCTAACCTAGGAGAAGACAGCAGTAAGATCCCTGACTAGTCTTGCAGAAGGCTACAGTGCTCGTTTCCATCCAGTGTCTTGGCTGAAAAAGCAGGTATGTGGCCCTTTGGGAGATGGGTGTGTGCGAGTCAGTTGTTGCAGAGGTGTTTGAAGGGTGTAGGCCCGCCTCGTCGAGCTGGACTTTGGGGTTAGCACATCTGGCTTTCAAACTATAGGGCATCATTTGGGTGTGTGGTCTTGCGTGGTCACTTGGGTGCATGGCCTTGTGTGGTCACTCGGGCACATGGCCTTCTCTGGTCACTCGGGTGCGTGGCCTTGGCCAAGTTGCCTGGTCTTTCTGGGCTTCAGGTTCCATGTCCAGCAGTTGAAGTAACGGTATTGCATGCTTCATCTGGTGTTTTTAGTACTAAGTGGGTGACTGTTGGAAAATGTTTAGCATAGTGCCCTAGTAGACTATTATTATTTTTGTCATAACCCAGAACTAGTAACAGTTTTTGCTGGTTACTTGTGAAGAATGTCAGTTTTTCTTTTACCAACTTTTGTTAACGTATAAATTCAAACAAACAAGCAAACAATAAACTTTAAAGCATTTCTGCCAGGAAGTTCCACCTTGGAAATTAGCTTAGGTACTTTTTTCTACATGTAGTAGGATATGAAAGTGGTACAAGGGAGCAATAATGGGGTTGTCCCAAGAATACAACAGTCACGACAGCTGCTAACTCAGAAATTCCTCAGTTAGAGTGCCCTCTCAAAGGAAGCTACTTATAGCACATGATGGGTTTGGGAGAGATTTGCAAAGGCATTGGAGAGAAACGGTGCCTGGAGAAGACCCAGTCCGAACGGTGATAGCTTAAGGAAAGTGGCTTCAGTTGGAAGGGGTTGTCAGCAGTAGACAGACCTGTTTATGGGTCAGAAATGTGGGTCTGGCTCCACTGGGCTGGTGTCCCATCTGAGAAGATGAGAAGCTGGTTCTGGGCACTTGGCTGGGGCTCTGGCCTGAGGTCTCACGTGGCCCCTGCAGCTGCATCTCTGGCGTGATCGCTGGCTTCACCCAGAGTGGCGGTCTGCAGAACCTGGGGGGAGGTCCCTTGGTTTCTGACCTGGCTTCTGAAGTCGCACAGCCTCCTCATTGCCGCTCTGTTCTCCTGGTGACAGGCCACTCGCCAGAGCTAGTCCCGATTCACGGGAGGGGACATAGACCCCAGCTCCCAAAGGAGGGGCGCCAAGAGAGTTTGTGGACGTGTTTATAACTACCCCGGATGTCAGCTACCTGTGAATGCCCCGTAGTCCCACTGGCCTTCCCTTATCTGATTATGTTGAATAACTGAGTTTTGAAATGTCAGATCTGTAGCAATTTTACAAATACGTGTTTTCTAGAAAGTGGGGTGACATCTGTAACAATTTAAAAGCCTGTTTTCTAGAACGTTATTGTAAAATCTTTCACAGCAGTCGGACGCTCTCCTCTCAGGTGCTGGACTGTGGGGCGAGCATTGGGCTATGGCCTCTGCTGCCTCTGCCCAGAGACGCTGAACGGGAAGCAGCCAGGTGAGTTCCCTCCTGGGGTCCCGGAGGCCTCACACTTGTCAGCGAATGTCAGCCTCTGAGTGATGTCTTCCTCAACAGGGCCATCGGAAGACAGAGTGCTGGGGCAGGACTGCGAGGCCTTGGTGGCTGGTGTCGGTGGGAGATGGGAACCAAGAGTGGTGTAGTCTCCCGGCTCAGGGCCGGCTGTGTGTGGGGCTGCTTGCAGAGAGCAAGAATGCAGGAGTGGGGCAGGTGCTGTGGGAGGAGGATGGCATCCACTGGAAACATGGTGGACAATTGGGAGTCAGGGTCTGAGGCTTGGGGGGAGAAGTGAGAATAGAGATAGGAATTGGGGTCAGAACACAGTGCTCATCTCGCAGAAGTAACATGTGGCTGACTCACATGTCGTCTTTGTCAACAATGGGCATTGCTTTTAGCATATTGTATCATTCATTTTTACCACTGCCCTGATGGTGGGTTTTCATTTTATATTTGGGGAAAGTAAACTCAGATCACGTGCTTTGCTCAGTGACCCATTAAAATAAACATTATTTTGCACAAGCGCTAATGAAGGCATCTTCATTCGTGTCATATGTACTTAAATATTTTCTATTTTTCAGATTAGAAGGCAATTCTGAAACAAATGCCTGCAACTCTTTACTTATAAAAATCACCTGTGAGCTGTGTCACCACGTGCCTGAGGATCGTTGTGTTTTTGGTGACTTGGATGATCTTCCTACTGAGAAGCAAGTGTCAGGACATCCTGAGAATTGGTAAAACATTGATAAAGCACATTGTGATCACAAACTTAGCCCTCTTCTGTGCTTTACATTTTATAAGCTGAGTGGTAGCGTTAGAATCCCCCTATCCTTGTTCCCCCAGAGGAATCATTAGACAGGCTCCGATAATCTCTGTGGACGTGTCGGTCTGTCTGATGAAAGTTGTCCGCACATGTTCCGTTCACCACAGTGAAGCATGTGCATGCATTTAACACCTGCTGTGGGTAACAGTCGTGCTAGCCGACTGGACGTGACCATCCCCACCAGAAGTTACAGACTGGTAGGTCCGGGCGGGGCAGTAATGGCAAAGAATCGGTCATGGTACACGCCCCATTGGAAGTCAAAGGATCAGAGGTGGAACGTGCCCCGTTGAAGTCCTCTCTAACCCGCAGGTGGCCGCGGGTGCTCCATGAACTCTGTGGCATCCACATCCCGACCCTCTTCTGTCCCAGAACCGTGCTGGAAGTGCTCGCTGTGCTCCGGAACATCAGCACGTGCTGCTCCTGCGTGTCGGGCCAGGTCGTGGCCTCCATGGAGCTGAGACACCAGCAGTGGGTGGAGAAGAGGCTCCGTTCCCGGCAGAGGCAGAACTTCCTGCGCATGTTGAGTAGGTGTGTGGCTCGCCGTCCTGTTTCGGAGGAAGCTGTCTTGGGCAGGAGTTATCTTTTGGATGCTCTAATTCTTACTTTCAGAGAAATACTTTTTTTCAGAGAAAGTTATAGTACATCTTATTTTAAAACAATGTTTGTAATTTCAGCATATGAGAATGTGGGTTCTACCAACCCAAATGAATATTTTGATTTAAAATATAACAGCAGATTAACTCGAGGATGCCTGCACTGTGGTTTCTCCACTTTCACTATATATTTTAGAATGTTCTACATCCTTAAGAAATAACCATTTTGGACCAATTCCTAGAAATTTGAGTTGAGTGGTATCTGTGTCTATAAGGCTTTTAATAGACATGCCTCAGTTGCTTCCAAAAGGTTATACCCAGTTTACACTCTTGCTGGTACTTTATAAGATGCTGCCCATTACATTATGTCCTTCCCAAAACGGTATAGATTTTAAAAAATCTGTACCTGTTGCACCAGAAAGTTAGTATCTTACTTTGATTGGAATTTCTTTGAGTCCTGGAGACATTGAACTCATTTTTGTGTTTAAGCCATCTGTATCTCTCTTCTTATGAGAGTCCTTTACTGGATATCAAATTGTAAGAAAGGTGTTGACAGATGGCAAAGAGTACAGGAACCGAGTGGAAGGCCTGGGCGCAGGGCTAGTGATGTCCTGGTGCTCCCAGAGAGCAGTGTCAGGACCGCTGCTGGCTCCCGTCAATCAAGACCTTGCCCCCTGAGAGTGAAGACGGAGGAAGGTGGGACTCAGCTGGCAGAGGACCGCTGGGCTTCAGCTCTTGTGGGCCCTCTTGGTGCAGCCTGCAGGGGCCACGCCATGGCCGTTAGAAAACAGCTGCCATAGACACAGAGCATTCTTTTAAGAAA
This sequence comes from Equus asinus, assembly GCF_041296235.1. Classification (NCBI taxonomy): domain Eukaryota; kingdom Metazoa; phylum Chordata; class Mammalia; order Perissodactyla; family Equidae; genus Equus; species Equus asinus. Next base: position 22,566,052 of record NC_091790.1, on the reverse strand, counting down.
AGGGTTGGTTATGTGAAATGTTTTTTCCTTATGAAAGTGAAAAATACTTAAATTTGTCAAATTTTAACTTGTTTTATCTATTTTTAGCATTAAGCTTCTGTCTCCTGTGCTTTACCTGATTTTATTGCTGATTGCAGTGGAAATGGTCAACATTCATGAGCTTCCAGGAAAAAATGCTCACGAATATCAGCAGTATCTTAAGTAAGTGTGTCATACTCACAAGAAACGAAACTGTGTTTGGTAATTTTAAATAATTTTCACTCCTTCTGGTTATTTTCTTTGATTTTCTAAAGCCCTTGGTCTGATGGGCCCTTCACGGTTCTTCTGCGTGGGTTTCAGTGCAAGTGTGTGAACCTTTAAAACCAACACTTGTGTGGGCACATTTCGAAAGATGAGATGTGACTTACGTGTGAGTGCTTTCGGAGCTCCTCACCCCATGTGATGATAACAACCTCCAGAGAGTCATGTTGCTAATGCTTTGTGGGGAGCAGGCACCTCGATGCATGTTTAAAATGAACATGAAAGTATGACATTTTATGAAAGAAGCGTGGAGTCCAGGTGAGAGCGAGGGCAGCGGCTGTGCAAAATGTCAGCGGTTGGTGACTCTGGATCAAGGTTTCTCCGCCTCGACTCGGCTGGTGTTTTGAGCTGGCTCGTTTTCTGTGGGGGCTGTCCTGTGCACTGTAGGGTGTGGAGCAGCCGCCCACTCCGTGCCAGTAGCACCCCCAGCTGTGGCACCCAGAGGCAATGTAGACACTGCCAAATAGCCCCTGGAGGGCAAAGTCACTCCCGATTGAGAACCACTCTCTAGATGAAGGATCTGTGGATTTGCATTGTTTTATTCTTGTAACTTCTCTCCGAGTTTGAAAATTTTCAAAATTAAAAGTCAGAGAAAATTTCAAACTACTTGGGAAACTTTGAGAACTTGGAAAATGGAAAAATGACATTTATTCCCATCAGTCAGAGGTAACCCCTGTGAACATGTTGTTGATAGATATCTTTACAGAAAAACTTTCTAACAGCAGTAGCTGTCTGAGAGTGGACTGTGTCTGCTCCGCAGTAGTGGACCATCCATCGTGGAGGCTGGAAGCTGGACGTCCAAGGATGGAAACAGGAGGCATGCTGCCACAGGGTCCTAGTGGGTGGAAGGCTTGCTCATTCATCATCGTGTTGATTGTGTGTTTATTCCATGTCAGTTTATTCCAGATGGCCTCTAAGATCCTTTCTGGAGTCAAGTTCCATCTAAAAATGTCGTGTCTGGATTAGAAAGAGTTGATTCCATCCACCTCTCCAATGACATTGACATTTCAGCATTTTCCTTTTTTATCTAATTTATATTCTCTTATTTCCATACTGGATGACTTTTTCTTGAATTTGCAGACAAAAATTAATTACAGTACTTTAATTGTAATTCCAAAATGAGAACACATTTAAGTCTGTGATTGCATTTTGTAATGAAATAGATGAAATGAACTTCTTTTCTTTCTTAAACAGGTTCTTAAAGTCGGTCTTACAGTACACTGAGAACCTGGTGGCTTACACTAGCCAAGAGAGGAACAAGTGGGCCGAAGCTATCAGTCTTACACACTCGGCTCTGCTGAAAATTTGGACTTTCAGTGAGAAGAAACAAATGTTAATACATTTAGCCAAGAAATCCACAAGCAAAGTAGTCTTATGAAAACACCTGTAAGTTAGGATGCTTTTGGTTACATCAGAAAACCCAACTTGAATAGCTTTGAACAGCATGTAAATTGAAAATTCAAAAGTAGGATGGATTCCAGGGCCTGTTTGATGAGGGTTCAAGGTCTGTTTCTCTGCAGATTTCTGATTTGCGCTTCCTGAGTTGGTGTGAACCTCAGGCTGGATTCCCTTGTGGTAACCAAATGGCTAAAGCAGTTTTGGTCCCCTCTCCCCATGACATACTGTCCAGAAGAGAGAGAGCTTCTTTTCACCAACTGTTACCCAGAAATGGGTAGCTTCACTCTTACTGGCCATATGCCTACTCTTGAAATGATGGCTGTGGTCAGGACCTTGCCCTGCACTCACTGTTCAGGCCAGTAGACGTCCACTCCTGGACCAGCCATCGGGGCATGGAGGGAGCGATTGACCAGTCCTGCCTCATCCCTGGAGCTGAGAATAAGGTCGAAACAATCCAGATCTCATGGGAGAGAACTGGGGATGAGCAGCTCCTGGAAGGTGTGGTGTGGAAGATCGTGGATGCTGGGCAGGAGGTCTTCCCATCAGCGTTTGTCTGGGAAGGCAGAAGCCCTGGCAAGTATCTGGATATGGCGGGTTTAGTACTGGATCTGGGGGAGCTGGAACAGTGAAGGTCAGGGATGCAGCCACTGCAGTTCAGCTTGACCAACCAAAGCAGCAATTCTCAAGAGTTCCCTGGGCAGCCACTGCAGTTCTCCAGGATGTCTGGGAAGCTCCCTTTGTCTTAGTTGGCGGCAGCAAAGCCGGTGGTTCTCAAGAAACCCCTGCGAGACTGTCCTGAACCCCAGTTTTGCATATGCATCGGGTGTGCTCATCCTCAGTGAATCATGGCCTCCCTTCATCCTCCGCCTTCTAGTCCTCACTCACAGCCCTGCAAGGAAGGACATCCTGCCACTTGTGCTTCTGGCTTCTCTGCTGTCAGAGATCAGTTTAGAGCAGACCTTCAGGAGGGGCAGTGCTGTGTACAACAGACATTCCAGCACATTCCATCCATCCCTTTGTCAACTCTACACCTGCCACCCCCTTTTAAACCAAACTTCTGGGTAAAGACAGTAGAAACATCCTGCTCCTGCCTGATGTGATGCCACTTTGTCATACAATGGGAGACCCTGATCCCACGTGTCATCATTTCCATCTCTGGGAGACGATCTTCTGTCATACAGTCATAGCCTCCCCTGGATTTATAGGATTAACCAATGTTAACCTCCTGACGTTGGTGCTACAACCAGAAAGGGAAAAAAGAATTGACTAATACATACAATTACCAAACCAGTGAAAAAATATGTGGAGCTTCTGTGCACCTTGCTTTTGCACTTGTGAGCTGGCACTAGTTGGTACTAAAATTCCTTTTCCTACAACTCATTCCATGTTCCTTTACCCTCACCCGAGCCAGTGCCTCTGTTGGTTATGGTTCTTCACCTGGTTGAGCCAAACCTTGTTCTGAAAAACCTTCCTATTAGAAGTCTCCCTACTTTGGGTAACTAGTTTTCTCTTGAGTTTTATCACTGGAAATGGAAATATTAAGCCGTTCCCAGAGAATCCCCCAAATTCCAGACATACTCCTCCCTGTCCCCATCTGTGGTAGAAGACCTACCCCAGAGAGTGGGGAGCAATTGCCCAAGACGTTACAGTCAACCCTTCTTGGTCTTTGTTTTATTGGCATGAGGCCAACACAGCCAGGTGGCCTCTCAGCCTGCAGGCCGGTGGGACACTTCTTGTGTCCCTTTGTGGAAACGTTCCTTCTTTAGGAACAAATGCATCCAAACCCGCAGAGTCCAGAATTGTGAGGTGAGCTAATGGCTCATTAGGGGCATAGTGAGGGGAACTGCTCCCACTTGACATGCTACATTGCCCTGCATATTCTGGTGATGGGAAAAACCACACCACGTGTTGACTGGCGGTTCGGGGCATGAGGCACATGGTGCTGGGTGGGACAGCAGCCCCATGAGACATCACCACCAGCCAGCATCATGGCTGTCTTTAGGGGGCTGTCTGCCGTGTTCTCCAGCTGGCTGCTGTGAAGTCTGGAGCCCATGCTGAGATCGGTGTAGTCCACGGACCTCGTTGCTGAACTTCTGCTGTGAAATGGACCTCTTAGAGGCAGCGCTGTAAGAATCATGCAGTGAGTAAGGCCTTCTGTGAGCCCATTGCCACTGGTGAGAAAAGTTACTGATGGCCACAGACACGTCATCGTGTCACCTGAATGCCGGTGGTGAGCACTCATATGGGACGCAGACATCCACGCACTCTGCTTGTTTCAAGAGGTCTCTCTGCTTCCCTCTGCCTCAGTCCTTGTCAACAGTTTAGATTCTGCTTGCCACTGGTTTCCAATCTTGTTCTTTCTGAGACGCTGACCACCTGCTTACTCTCATGTAGATCCATACTTGTGGCCGTTGCCACTTCCAGGTGAAGTGAACAAGTGTGGTGCTTTGCCTGGTAGGGTTTCTTTCCTCCACTGATTTCTTGGCCACCATTGAGGCTACAATGATGTCGACTTTCACCTTTAGATGGTGTCAGCACAATTTGCGGAAATCAAATAGAACTTTTTTAGTTCAGGCAGCTAATCACAGGAAACTCTCCATGAGACCATAGGTACCTATGAGGGGGCCTTGTCAGTGCAGCAGTGTTGCTGCTGTGAGGATCTGAACCATTTCCTTATATAAGCTGTGCCTTCAGGACGTGCCCGAGACCAGCCTTCTGTATGTGTCACTTCAGCTAAAGGGTGAAGTCCTCCAGCGGTTTCCCAGCCTGAGGACATGATGGGTCACAGCCCTGTGGCCACCTCAGCTCGTGCGGAAACTAGGTATCCCATGGTAAAGGGCAGTGTTCTAGTCTACACCAGGGTAGAGAAGACAGCCCAGAGCTGGTTCTCAAAAGGAGAGTAATTATCTGCAGAATAATCATCAAGGTTTTGTCCCAGAACCCTAGGGGTCTGTGCGGTGGGTCAGTTTGTGGCTCCATGTGGCATCCTGATGAGCCACAGGCTCTTTGTACCGTGGGATTTGTGGGTACCACCGACTGAGAAGGAGAGCAGCTTCCACATCAGCCAGCTGTAGAGCCTTTTCTTGTTCTGGACTCACACAAAACTGACAGTTTTATGGGTTAATTGGTAAATGGCCAGAACAGCAGGCAGAAATCTTGCCGTTGTTGCGTCCAGAACCCCAAAGAGGTTTCCTAAGTATCTTGCCTCTTTCTTAGTGGCAGTGGATGTAAGAGGCAGCAACCTATCCTTCGCCTTACAGGATGTGTCTAAACATGGACCCCTAGATCACTGGACCCATAGAAACTTCAAGGCAGAGCCCCCTGCATTTTTGTGGGGTTTATGTCCCACCCTTTGGTGTTCGTATATTTCATCAAGACATTAGGTTATCTTTGCTGTCAGCATTACATCATCAAGGGGTGGGCCATGTCCTGTGGAATGGCAAGACTATTGATGGCCGTGAGTTCTAGATTGTACCGAAGAACTGGAGAGGTAGCAGAGCCCTAACACGAGGCTGTGAAGGCATGCTGCTGTCCCTGACAGCTGAAGGCTAGCTGCCCCGGGCAGGTTTGCAGCAGGTTTAGAGAAAAGCTGTCTGCCAGATCAGCAGTGGCAGGCCAGAGACCAGGGGCCATGTTGATTTGTTCCAATAAAGAAACCACGTCTGGAGTGGCATCTGCAGTTGAGGTCCTTATCTGATTAAATTTGTGACAGTCCATGGACACTCATCAAGACCCATCTATCTGTCTTCTTCGCAGGTCAGATGGGCTTAGGTCATGTGACTGATCTCCGAAATTCTCCCAGTAATGCAGTATTGCTTTTGGTTTTACCATCTTGGAGGAAAGAGAGAATTCTACAGATTTCTACTTTGCCCTTTCCGCCACCCTAGACCTTGTTTGAGGGTTAGGGGCCCAGCCATCCCTTTATGAAGAAGGTCCTGGGTCTGTGGACTGGCTGGGTCCTGGGAGTTGCAGGAGGGGTGTGGTTCTCTTTGTATGACTGCAGTGAGATCTCTGTCCGCCAGCCCCAGACAGTTTCCCTTATACAGATCAGAGATGGCTCTAGTGGCCACCCTGTGTTTCTGTTTGAGGGGCAGCATGATTAATTAGCCACTACTAAGCTCTCTGTAGGTTTGGTCGTCTTGATTACTGCTCTGACCCTGCAGCCCATTGCAGGAACCATGGAAGGCAAGTACTCCACAGAGAAGGAAACCGCTTCCCTTTGAATATCAGTCACTCCTCATTGTTGGGGTACCTCATTGGCTGTGTCCATCCTTTGATCCTGGATCTATGTGTGTTTTTGCCAACGTTCCTTAGGTCCCTGTTTGCTCATACTCACTCTCTCTAGGATTGTCCAAGGAGACTCAAAATTTCTTTCACTTTATTATACCTAGTAATTTGTTTTGCTCTCTCTTACCTTCTCCCACCTGAGCTGTTCCAGGAGGAAGTCTTCTTTCTCTCAGCGTAGATACCCAACCAAATTGCTTTCCCCAAAAAGAGTTATCAATCAGTAGATGAATAACCCAACACATATGAGGCAGAAGAGGATGCAATAGGATTTTGCTCTAAACTGCAAATTGTTGCCCCACTTACGTTTATGCTGATAATCCCGAAGTATCTCAAGCCCTGAGTCTGAGACTCATTCCCTTTTGTCTCTGGGACAGATCCACACCAGCCGCTCACAGGCCACACTCCCTCACCTGAGTCCCTCTTCTCCTTGTCTGTGCGCTCGTGACAAAAGGCAACACCAATACCCCAGACACCAGTGCTGGAAACTTCAAAATCACGTTCAGCTGCTCACCTCATAATCAATGTGCCGTCTATTCCATGCCAAAATGACCTCATGTCCTGCCCAAGACACTCGGGCTTTGAGGTAGGAAAATCGTCTTCCCATGAGAACATGTAACAGGAAGCCTGCCTCCATGTAGGTGCTCCTCTGCATGGCCCTGGACCCCACCGCTCCAAATGTATGCCTCCCAAAGGGAGCAGTGTGGGTTCATTTGGTGCTGGGTCAAGCCTTTCCTGATGCTGCTGCGTGCACTGAACAGCAGCAGTCACAACCCACAGCAGGAGCTGCACTTGCCCCGGCAGTGCTTTGGGTGCTCAGGCAGGGAGCCTGGTGCCTTCTCTCCCTCGGGAGGCCCCGCTGTCTCAAGTGGGCACTCATTCCTTGCAGATGCTTGACTGGGCACTGCCATTGGGCATCTTCCCCTCCCTCTGAATTTGTTCCCTGCTGACCAGCCTGCTTCTGATGGACACATACCTTTATCAGATGTGTTACTGCTTTCATCTGGTTATGACCACATCAGATGATGTTGCCTTTCTCTGCTTGGACCCCTTTCACCATTGAATTGATGTAGAACTTAACGCTAAGGGCAAACATCCTCCCACTGTTGCCTTCCTGAGGGATGCTGCCACGTGGTCATCTGGCCAGCAGGAGTCACCGTTGTAACAGACACTGTTTTCTGCTGTGAATGGTGTGTGACTTGATCTGTAGTGTAACATTGCTCAGGAGGCCTGAATAACTGGAAAATGGCAAGAAGGTGCTTTATATTTGCAAGGCTGCTTCAAACTCTCTCTTGCATGCTTTTTATTTTCTCTCTCTGCTGGCTGAATAACCTTAGCAGACTGAACTTATTGGATCAAAGGGAAGAGTTGAAGATTAGCTAAATTTGTTCTCCATCAAAACCAATGATGAGAGCCAGCTGTGATGGCCCAGTGGTTAAAGTTAAGCATGCTCCACTTCAGTGGCCAGGGTTCGGTTCCTGGGCGTGGAACCACACCACTCCTCTGTCAGTAGTCCTACTATAGAGGCAGCTTACACAGAAGAACTAGAAGGACTTACAACTAGAATATACAACTATGTGCTGGGGCTTTGGAGAGGGGAAAAAGAAAAAAGAGGATGATTGGCAACAGATGTTAGCTCAGGGCAAATCTTTCCCAGAAAAAAAACAAACAAAACAGAATATTAAAAAAAAAAAAAAGTGAAAGCAATGATGAAAATGATTCTCTTGAGAACAAGAAGCCGCCTTTCTGAGCTCAGAGTGTTCATCCGACACCATACTGGAGAGAGAAGTACTGCTTCATGGAGCTGTGTTTGGTCTTTCCAAGGGCACCGATGTAAAATTTAGCTAGGATGAAATGTTTTCTTGCTTTTCTAAGTTGTATTTTCATGAGACATGAAGAAATATTTTGGGTGATATGTGAAGAATTCACGACCTTGTCATGTTGGATCAAGGTCTGGCCGCCTGCCGCATCTCCTACTTTTACCTAATTGGAAGGACACGGCCTCCCTCTTTAGATGAAAATGGCGGAATAGCTGGTCTGCTCCGAGTCCTTGTAGCTGCTCAGTTCTCCATCTCCTCCTCCTTCCTGGGGCACCAGGGCTGGGAATGTCTATAGGGAGCTGCGTTTGCCACAAGTCCAACTGAAGCACTAGAGGTTGACGTAGGACGTGACGAGGACAGCCTGCCTCTGTCATTAAACACAGCGAAGGTGGGCTGGTGCGATCTGCTTTCCAAAGCCTTACGTGGGTCCACTTCAATGCCTTGTGCTCAAACTGTGGCTTAAAACTCATTGTTGGAGGGGCCGGCCCTGTGGCCGAGTGGTTAAGTTTTCGCGCTCCGCTGCGGCGGCCCAGTGTTTCATCGGTTCGAATCCTGGACGTGGACATGGCGCCACTCGTCAGGCCATGCTGAGGCAGCGTCCCACATGCCGCAACCAGAAGGACCCACAACTAAGAGTATACAACTGTGTACCGGGGAGCCTTGGGGAGAAAAAGGAAAAAAATAAAATCTTTAAAAACAAATAAACAAACAAAATGTTGGCAGACATCACCCTCGACACTCGTTGGCCTACATCTGCTTACTCCTCCCCCACAGCCCTCTGCTCACTCCATTTTCCCTTCACCCATGTGGAGTGAAGGGTGAAGACTTTTCTGTTGGGTGGAGACACTACTTCAGAAAGCAATTTGAGGCCAGAGTTCCTGACCTCTTACCTCTCTGTATCCCCCATGGGGTTCTGAATATTTTTACTATCATTGTTATGATTGTGAGCTCTTAGGCCTCCAACTTTTATTTTGAACAAATTCAAAGCTACAGAAGTCTTTCAAGAATACATGTCCATTGACTCTAGTCAACTATCGCTGGCATTTCGCCACACTTTTCTCTCTCTCTCACTCTCTGTCTGTAGATGTACACACACACACATACGTGTAAGCAATTCTTTGACTGAACTGTTTGAAAGTTAGTTGTGGTCATTGTGGTGTTTCATCCCCAAATATTTCAGCATTCATGTCCTAAGATCGAAGACTGTCTCCAACATTTATCACATTGAGGAAATTTAACACCAAGATAATACTGTTATCTAATACGTAACCCTCATTCAAATTTTACCAATTGTAATGTTACTTATAGCTTTATTTGTTATTTTCAACCCAAAGATCTCTGCTGCTTTTAGTAACTATATCTTTTTAATTTTTAGTCTAGAATAGTTCCCTAGATTTTAATTTATTTGCATGTCATGGACATTTTCAAAGAATTCAAATCAGTCTTGCAGAATGTCACCCAAGTGGAATTTATTTGTTTCCTCAAATATAACACTTTTAAAGGAACACCACATACATGACATTGTCCTCCTGTGTCATTTCATCGAGACACACAGTCTAGACACATGATGCCATATCCTCCTCAGTGCGTTGCACCGGGACACGTGGTCTACATACGTGATGTCCTCCGTCATCTCATCGGGACTCATGGTCTACCCCATGATGCAATCGTCACATCAAGGGACACATTTTATTAAGTCTGCTCCCTTTCTAGTGATGTGAAGCTTGGCCCCTGGGTACAGTGGGTGACATCAGATTTGGTCATTATAAGAAGCTTTATTTGTAATTGGTAACTGATATGTGGGAAGTTGCTTTGAACCCTTGTGGATATTTTCCCCAGGAGCCTTCCTCCCGTTTTTTGGCATCCAGTGGTAAATCTTGCCTGAACTAGTGTTGGTGGATATAAAATGATGATATTCTTTTTTGCCATGTCTTCTACATTTATTGTTTGTTATTTTCCACTAAAGAAGAGATACCCTTTCTGGTTATAAATTAGCACATTAAATGGTGTGTTTCAAGCCAATAAAAAATCCTTGCAATGCAGCCCATCTAACAAACATGCAAGGAGGTGTGTGGGTGCGGCCCGGTGTTATGAGGTTAGTGGAGGACCCTGGCTTGCTTTCTGCTGATTGTTACTTGAAGGGAACCATTTGCACAAAGCATGTTCAAATCCACTTCATCTTCAAAGTATTTGCAGAGCATGCTGTCTTCCAGGGACTCTGCCACCGCTGCCTGTGCAAAGATAGATAAGCCCTGCCCCGACCTAACAAATCTGTCAGCGCATGACCACTGAGAGCAGAGTCTGGGCAGTTCTGCAAGGACCCAGTAATAAAAGAACAAGGAGATGGGGGCACACACATTTGGGACCAGCTTTACTCAGTTCTGAAAGAAAACCACAAAGCAAAGTCGTTATCCCATTCTTAGTGTGTGGACCTGTTCTCACCACATCCTGGCTCCTCCCTCATCCACATCCGCCCCAGCTGGTGGACGGTGAGCCCTGACATCCCACCAAGTCCCTCTGCACACAGCTTCCTGGACCAGTGGTGGACACCTGGCAGGGAGCCTGTCCAAAGCTTGGCCAACAACTGGAGACAGTTCTAGAAAAGATGAGCTGTCCAACGTGATTCCTCTTTGGGAGTTTCGGAAGTGAGATTCTAAGAAGCAGAACCAGCCAGAGCTGGAAGATGGGGAAGACCAGAGTCAGGAAGGCCATTTTGGGTGAGATTAGTATGAAGTGTTGAGAGGGGAAATGGAGCACATGAAAGGAGAAAAGAAGACACATCATGAAAATAAAGATGGAGAAGGAAAAGCAGCTGACCCTAGAGCTGCCCCGGTCCTTTGCCTTCCTGAGGCTGAGTGGGTCATCATCTCCTGGGCCCCACGTTAGGAGAATCCTTTCAACAACCCCTCCAGTGAAAAGATATTGAAGCCTTCAAGAGTGAGCCTGAGAGGGAGACAGGACCATGCTGACCATCAAGAACACAGCCGAGTCTGGAAGGAGGGACACAGAGGTTAAAGGCCACAGCTCAGGAGCTGGACACACCCAGATTAAGATCCCGGCTCCGCAATTTACCAGTTTCACAAACAAGTTACTTGACCCCTCACAACCTGAGTTTTCTCCTCTGTAAAGTGTGGATGACAGCAGTATCCTGATTAGATTGACGTGACAATGACGTGAGGTGATGCTCAGGGAATTCTTAGCACAGTTCCTGACACAGCATCAGCAAATAATACTAGACCTTTCTGTTATGCTAGGAGGGAGAAATAATTTGGATTCACTCCATCTAAAAGTCAAGCTCTGTGTGTGTGCTCAGCGAGTGTGGGCCATATCTAAGAATGTAACTGAGCTATCGTTTGCACGTCTCCCTCCCCAACTCATGGTTTCAGAATCTGCGCAGTTTTAGGTAAATGAGATGGTGGGGAAACAGCCACCGGCTGTAAGGCAGAGCTAAGAATAACTTGGTTCAGCCTAAGAAGTGCCCTCTGAACTGTGAAATGGAACTGTTTACAGTGTACGGGCAAGCCTTCTGTCTGTCCCAATTCCTTCTCAAGGTGTTTGGTGAGATGCACACGTAGAAAAGGGGTGTCGGAGCTTATCTTTGACAAAGGAGCTGAGGGCATACAATGGAGAAAAGAAAGTCTTTTCAACAAATGGTGCTGGGAAAACTGGAAAGCCACATGTAAAAGAATGAAAATTGACCATTCTTTTTCACTATTCACCAAAATAAACTCAAAATGGATTAAAGACCTAAAGGTGAGACCTGAAACCATAAGGCTTCTGGAAGAAAACATAGGCAGTACACTCTTTGACATCAGTATTAAAAGGATCTTTTTGGACACCATGCCTTCTCAGAGAAGGGAAACAATAGAAAGAATAAACAAATGGGACTTCATCAGATTAAAGAGCTTCTTCAAGGTAAATGAAAACAGGATTGAAACAAAAAAACAACCCACTAACTGGGAAAAAATATTTACAAGTCATATATCTGACAAAGGCTTAATATCCATAATATATAAAGAACTCTCACAACTCAACAACAAAACATCAAACAACCCAATCAAAAAATGGGCTGGAGACATGAACAGACATTTCTCCAAAGAAGATATACTGATGGCCAATAGGCACAGGAAAAGATGCTCATCATCGCTGATCATCAGGGAAATGCAAATCAAAACTACACTAAGATATCACCTTACACCTGTTAGAATGACAAAAATATCTAAAACTAATAGCAACAAATGTTGGAGAGGTTGCGGAGAAAAAGGAACCCTCATACACTGCTGGTGGGAATGCAAACTGGTGCAGCCACTATGGAAAACAGTATGGAGATTCCTCAAAAAATTAAAAATAGAACTACCATACGATCCAGCCATCCCACTACTGGGTATTTATCCAAAGAGCTTGAAGTCAGCAATCCCAAAAGTCCTGTGCACCCCAATGTTTATTGCAGCACAGTTTACGATAGCCAAGACGTGGAAGCAACCTAAGTGTCCAGCAACAGACGAATGGATAAAGAAGATGTGGTACATATATACAATGGAATACTACTCAGCTGCAAAACAGAACAAAATCATTCCATTTGCAATAACATGGATGGACCTTGAGGGAATTATGTTAAGTGAAATAAGCCAGCGAGAGAAAGATAATCTGTGTATGACTCCACTCATATGAGGAATTTAAAATTATGGACTAAGAACAGTTTAGTGGATACCAGGGGAAAGGTGGGGTGGGGGTTGGGCACAAAGGGTGAAGTGGTGCACCCACAACGTGGCTGACAAACATTAATGTACAACTGAAATTTCACAAGATTGTAACCTATCAACAACTCAATAAAAAAAAAAAAAGGGTGTTGGTGGAAATGCAGGCGTTCGTGTCCCACGCTCTGTCCCGCTGACTACCAGGGCACCAGCGGTGACTCATGTCTTGTTTTGCTTTTATGAATGATGTGGTCAGGAAGCTACTGTCGTGATTTCTCAGAGCCAGATGCTGTGGAGTCCTTTTGGTGCTAGGGGTGGCTTTCTGGGCCTGTTTTGAATGGTGTTTGCATTTTCTCTGTGGAGACGCGAGGTGGCACTCTTTAGTTAAGCATCAGCCTGGTGAGCCGAGTGGAAGGAGAGACTTCCTCTTCAGCTATTGCTAAGAAAAGCCTTCTGGGAGGGAGGGGACCTCTGTGATCCTCAGTTCAGGTAGGACATCAATTTCCTTTTCTCTGACTGCTAATAGACGGAGTAGAGCTTTCACTGGAGGGTGAAAGGTGAGCCACTGGACCAGAGCTTCTAAATGAGGAGGTGGGACCCACATCTGAGAAAGGAGACGTTCATTCATTGATTCTTGATTCATCGATTGATGAGAGACAAGAACACATGTAAAACCTTTCCCGTCTCACAGAGGAAAGACTGGATCCAGGAAGGCGCTGTGGGGGACACTCCTGTGAGTGGAGACGACAGCAGGCTGATGGCTGCACGGGAAAGGGAAGCGGGCACCAAGATCACCATTGGTCAGGTCTCCATCCTGTCCAGCATTAACCTGTGCGGCTCCAGGAACGAACTGAATGGGGAAAGCTCTTTGTGTAAAGAAGTGTGATGGATTTCCCGCGGAGGGCTGCGTTCAGGGGCAGGTTTGCTATGGAAATTGTCGTCCAACAACTCATCTTTATTGTGAGGCACGGAGACGAATCCCACCTCGGTGTTACCATAAATCTGCCTACACGGCTGTAGAGAAGGCAGCGCTCGCCTCCCCTGGGGCGCAGCCCGCCAAAGGAAATTCTTCACGTCGTGTAGAAAGGAGTGGCTGTGGTTTGGTTTATAACACACTAAATAATTTTAATAAAACTAAATCACCATGTTGCCTTACAGCTCTCTGAGGGTTATCATAGCAGACCTAAGCCGTAGTCTTCCTACAGTTAAATCCTCTGCATTCCCTAGGGACCTGGGACCACGTAGTATCAATGTGAATCAATTTGGGACTATTTACAATGGATCTAAGATCAAATCTTACGTTTCCCCAAATAAGACCCTGGATGAATGCAGGAAGTTCTTCGGACACGTCACTTAATTACTTTAAAATAAGAGTATTTCATGTGAAGTCATAAAACTATGCCCTGAACCAGTGATTACAGTGTGTGAAGCCAGCAGGCACAGACTTATCACTGTAAATATTAAATACCACCATTATGGTTAAGCACATTCATTTTCAAAGTACTCTGCAGTCATTAATTGTCCACGTCCGTGAGTACCAGCGAGCCAGACGGTGTCATTAACTCCATTTACGAGTGAGGACACTGAGGCAGAGAAAGCTCAGGGACGTGCTGCCCTCCGAGGGAAGGAGGAGAAGCTGGGATGGTAGCTTGTCCTTTCTGTGGCTCTCCTTGGGAGGAACCCTGCCGGGCGATGCCCCTCCTGGTCCCTCCCAGTCTCTCGCGGTGGCTCCTGGACAGTTACAGGTGCCCCTTGCTGCCCAGGTGCCGGGTGACGTTTCCTCTAAGCCACACGATGATCCCGTTGGTGTAACACTTGGTGGGTTGGTTATCCTGTTGCAGATTGTCTCAGAAACGAATCCTCTTAGTGGCCCGCGAAGGAGGCAGTATTGCTCCTTTTACAGAAGAAACACGAAGGGTCAGTGAGACGAGGTGGCTCTCCCAGCGTCCGTGCAGCGCTTTGGTGGGACTGTCCTCAAAACAGGAGCATGGCCTCTCGGGGGCCCCAAATCCAACCATCTCCCCTCCTCTCCACTCGCCCAAGTGTGATCTTTGTTTTATTTAGGAGACCGCTGAAGGTGGCTTAGCATCTTCCTCCTACTTCTTGCAGTGCAGCATGGGCAGAGTAACCTGGCCACTCCAGCCCCTGTGTAAATCTCTTTCACAAAACCTACCCTCTGAGATATACTGGCCTCTCCCTTCCCATGTAAGATGGAGTGTTGCTGTAGGTGTCCAGACAGTAAAGCAATCTCAGCAGCCACCCCTTCGCGGGGATGTGCCCTGGCGTCATCGGCGGTCTGGAGAGGCCCAGTTTCTTGCTGGGATAAGACTCCTCTATTTTCCGTCTCACCTCTTTCTTTTTCTTCCCTATAGTAGTCGGCAATCCCGATTTCCTTGGCTCGGATAAAAGTCACTGGTAATAAATACATAACTAATCAGAAAATAAATATTTCATTTCACTGTGGGCAGACATTCTGCTGGGGAGGCTGCAGGATCCCAAGGTTTGTGACGAGGTCCCTGGCCTGATGAAGAAGGGAAGACAGACACTGCAGAGGTGGTGGGGCAGTCACCGTGGAGCCTGGGGTGACCACGACAGAGGCAGACCTGTCGCCCTTGGGTCTGGGGTCAGTAGGCAGGTCTGGGCTGAGGTATCTCTCCGGGAGCCATCAAGACACTCCTGCTTTCATTTTCCTCCAAACGTGGTTGTTAGCCTCCTCCCACTGGATCGAGGGGGTCTACGGGGTGAGAAGAGAGAGGAAGACAGACTTGGGAAGAACGATAGTCAGCAGCCTGACCATCAAAGAAAATAATAAAAACAATGAAGAAGGTTGAGAAGAGCCTGGCTGGAGTGTGGGAGGGAAGCACAGGGTATGAAAAAAGAAATGAGCCCAGAAATGAGATGGGGGATGAAGCCTGGGGATGGCCATGGGCTCTGGCCATTGCAAGACCATGCAGAGCTATTTCAGGGGGTCTCGGTGGGCTGAGAGCCAGGGGACACAAGAACCACAGACTATGTTATGAGGGATTGGACCACCAGTGGAGGGGAGGGGTCCTGCAGGCCTCTGTGCCACAGAGCGGGGTTTGGGGTTGAGGAGAGGTGAGTGCATCTCTGGGACTCAGGGAGGAGCCTGAAGGAGGAGAAGCTGTAGACCACACAGATGTCCTGGAGGGAGGAGCGGAGGGATAAACCGGTGTGCCAGAGTCACTGAGCGGTGCCTTCTTGTCTAAGGGAAGAGGGAGGAGGACACAGTGCAGATGGCAGAGAATTTCTGAGTCAAGAGGAAGGAACTTGAAGAAATGCACAGGCAGGGGCTAAATTGACAAGACATGGTGAGAGCTGATTTTCAAAGAGGGAGAGGTTAACGTGGGAGATTGAGGGTTGGAACCTTTGAACGAGGCTCACAGAAGGCGGGGTCCATTACAGGAGACAAAGACACGGGGTTAGGAGCGGTGTGGCCAGTTCCTTCCTTGTGCAAGGAAACCTTAGTTTTATACATCTCAAAGCATAGGAAAATCCGTTACCTCCACCGTTCTTGTTCTTTCTCAAGGAAGATTAACCTTCCATTACTTATAAAAAATTGGGAAAAGCCCATGCTGACTTCCTCAGTATGGCCACCCATCTATGCATCCAGGAATTTAGGATGGGGTCAGTGGCTAAGGCGCTGATGAATTAATAGGGAGCCCATTTGCTTTGGGCTGTTAGCCACTGCAGCTGCGGAGTCCTGTACTTACAAACAAGAAGGTGTGAGAGCTGCAGGCATCTCCAGAGGGACTGCAAGGTGCGACACCCAGCAGGCAGAGACAAACGGTGGGAATGTTGCTTCCTCAAGAATGTGGATGTCCAGATGGTGGCTGGGATGTCCGGCTGTGTTGCTGTGTCTCTTCCCACCCTTCTCCTCTTCTCCCCTCAGCACCCCCACGCCATCCTCTACCCCGTCCTTCCTACCTGGGCCTGATGCACCAGGCTCTGCTTGCTCTGGATCCTAAGGGCTCTCCCTGCCTTCTTCCTGTACCTGACAAGCAAACTCGAATGGTCCAGCATCTAAGAGCCCGAGACCTTGGATTTCAAACACCTACAAGAAATATTTTGTTGTTTTCATTCTTTAGTACCACCTAACAAACCAAATCTGTCTAACAAATCAAGTCATATCTTCATTCCTGAGACAAACATCCCTCTCAATAGTCCTGGAGTGTTACTATCTAATTTTACGGTTTTCACAGAGTTTTCTCAAGTTCTTACCACCGTCACTTCCTTCAGAGCAGATGCTCTGAGGACCCAGGAGGCCAGAGGCCTGCGAGCAGCAACGTTCCCAGCTCACACAAGGCCATGAGGACCTTGCACGGTGGTGAGTCTGACATGAAGATGTTTAAGCTCGCCTCTCTGCCCTCCCTCTCCTCGTCTTTTCTAGGACATAAGTACTGGTAGGTCTGGTTTCCTTAGGGGTGGAGTGGAAGGGAGCGTTTTCATACCAATTTCACTTCATGTTACCATGTACTCCTCAGACAGCAATCACACACTCCTAGAGTATTAACTCTTCACACCACGTCTCCTGCTCCATTGTTTACGCGCAGTTTCACAGTGGTCTCAACTGCAGCTCCAACACATCCTCCAGGTCCAGATAAATGTCTGTTCTCCAGCTCCACCACATCCTCCAGCTCCATCATGCCCTCCAACTCCACCACCTCCTCCAGCTCCATCATGCCCTCCAACTCCACCACATCCTCCAGCTCCATCATGCCCTCCAGCTCCACCACATCCTCCAGCTCCACCACATCCTCCAGCTCCACCACATCCTCCAGCTCCACCACATCCTCCAGCTCCATCATGCCCTCCAACTCCACCACCTCCTCCAGCTCCATCATGCCCTCCAACTCCACCACATCCTCCAGCTCCATCATGCCCTCCAGCTCCACCACATCCTCCAGCTCCACCACATCCTCCAGTTCCATCATGCCCTCCAACTCCACCACCTCCTCCAGCTCCATCATGCCCTCCAGCTCCACCACATCCTCCAGCTCCACCACATCCTCCAGCTCCACCACATCCTCCAGCTCCATCATGCCCTCCAACTCCACCACCTCCTCCAGCTCCATCATGCCCTCCAACTCCACCACATCCTCCAGCTCCATCATGCCCTCCAGCTCCACCACATCCTCCAGCTCCACCACATCCTCCAGCTCCACCACATCCTCCAGCTCCACCACATCCTCCAGCTCCATCATGCCCTCCAACTCCACCACCTCCTCCAGCTCCATCATGCCCTCCAGCTCCACCACATCCTCCAGCTCCACCACATCCTCCAGCTCCACCACATCCTCCAGCTCCATCATGCCCTCCAACTCCACCACCTCCTCCAGCTCCATCATGCCCTCCAACTCCACCACATCCTCCAGCTCCATCATGCCCTCCAGCTCCACCACATCCTCCAGCTCCACCACATCCTCCAGCTCCACCACATCCTCCAGCTCCACCACATCCTCCAGCTCCATCATGCCCTCCAACTCCACCACCTCCTCCAGCTCCATCATGCCCTCCAACTCCACCACATCCTCCAGCTCCATCATGCCCTCCAGCTCCACCACATCCTCCAGCTCCACCACATCCTCCAGCTCCACCACATCCTCCAGCTCCACCACATCCTCCAGTTCCATCATGCCCTCCAACTCCACCACCTCCTCCAGCTCCATCATGCCCTCCAGCTCCACCACATCCTCCAGCTCCACCACATCCTCCAGCTCCACCACATCCTCCAGCTCCATCATGCCCTCCAACTCCACCACCTCCTCCAGCTCCATCATGCCCTCCAACTCCACCACATCCTCCAGCTCCATCATGCCCTCCAGCTCCACCACATCCTCCAGCTCCACCACATCCTCCAGCTCCATCACACCCTCCAGCTCCACCACATCCTCCAGCTCCATCATGCCCTCCAGCTCCACCACGTCCTCCAGCTCCATCATGCCCTCCAGCTCCACCACATCCTCCAGCTTCATCACGCCCTCCAGCTCCACCACATCCTCCAGCTCCATCATGCCCTCCAGCTCCACCACGTCCTCCAGCTCCATCATGCCCTCCAGCTCCACCACGTCCTCCAGGTCCCCCATGTCTGCCAAGTCCCCCAAGACTTCCAGGTCCCCCGTGATGAGGATCAAGCCTGCCCCAAGGAGAAAAGCCCAAGGCATCCTGCCCTACATACTGATCTATAACACCCTCCTCCGGGAAGCATAGGATGTTCTGACCTGATCTGATCTGATTCTTATCTAAAGTTGTAAGACCACCCAATAACTAGACCCCACCTACACGGAGACCATTTTGACAACTTTTTAACACAATCTTTCCTTTGTCTTGTAAAGAGATAGCTCACATACCTATGCCTTAAATTTAGCCCTACTCTCAACCCATTGCAGCTCTTCACTGCCCATGGGTCCTGTCCCCATGCTGCAGCCATTCACTGCCCATGGGTCCTGTCCCCATGCCTATAGCTCTTCACTGCCCATGGGTCCTGTCCCTATGCTACTCCATGCTATTCTCTGAATAAAAGAGCTTGAGAGTCCAAGAAATCTTTCTTTTGACTCCTTGGCTTGTTGAGCCCACATCACACCACATCCTCCAGGTCCACCATGTCATCCAACTCCACCACGTCCTGCAGGTCCAGGTAAATGTCTGTTCTCCAGGTGCCCATTGAAGTAGGTGTGAGGAACCATTCAGTCCATGCTGTTTCATCCATGTCTGGGGACACTTGGGACCACAAGGCCCCAGCAGAGGGGCACCAAGGTCACCGGAGGGAGAACTGGCAGGGCTGGCAGGAATGGGGAGGTGGGAAGCAGACAGAGACAGTGAAACCCCCCAAGAGGGCTGACGGGCGGTCAGCCCCAGGCCAGCCTGGCTTCCAAAGCCAGGGGTGTGTTTCACCCCAAGAGAATGAGGCTGAGGATGACTTCAAAGCAAAGGACAAGTGCAGAGGCCACTGCAGCTGCCAGAGGGACCCCACCCAGGATGAAGGCGCATGAGATGGAAACGGAGCCCAAGGGGACAACGGCAGCAGCATTGTCCTTGTGACGGCAGTAACCAGACTGGGCGGTTCCTACGTGCACCTGTGCTCTATATGCTCCATCTGACTTTATGCATGTCATCACAGTTAATCCCCCGGATAACCCCAAGAGGCAGTACTGTTACTCACAATGATCGGTACTTCCCCAAAGTCCCAGAGCTACTGAGTGGGTTGAGGCAGGATTTACAGAAAATAGTCATCTCCAATCTGAGGAACAAGTGGGCAATCTGGCAGTGCAGTTGGCAGGGCCCCAGAATTGGACACTGAGGCCTCAGGATCAACATGAGGCTGGAGAGGGACACAGGCAGAGTGTGGCCGGCCAGTGGGCTGTGGCTTCATCAGCCCTGCAGGATTGGGAGCTTCAGCTTCTGCAGGATTAACACAGATTTCTAGAATCCACTGAGTTTGATTGACATCTCTGATCTTTCTTCTGGCTGGCAGCTTCCTGGTTCCAGGATCGGCCTGGGGAGGCTGCAAACGTCTGATTAGAACAGCTCTGGGGGGCTCAGAGGGACAGAAAGGGACAGGAGGCGCATGAAATAAGCTCTTCCACCCAGCAGAACTGCAGAGCTCCCCGCCCCTGCGTGGTCAGAGGGTTGATGTGCTCAGATGTGGTGTTTCCACATGCTCAGGGGCTCCTCTGTTACCATATGTCATCCTCCACGAACCACATGGCTGGCGGTCCTGTCGCCTGGGCTGCTGCTCAAAGATGAAGACGGGAAATGCCTGACTTCACCTCTCACATGCAGAACCTGCCTTGGTGTTACAGGGACTTTTGAAAGAGTTACTTTAGGTTCTGCAGAAAATGACCAAATAGAGAGTCCCAAGGAACTTGCTGATAAAGTGGTTTGCAGAGTCCATATGAGTGAGGTGGAGAGAACAAGAGAAAATAGGAAATCATATTGTAAGGAAGTATACTTTGTAGTGCTGGAAAAGACGGTTCCTGTTGACTCAACCTGTTAGTAAATACAAACCACCTAATATTTAAGTTTTTTGTGGCCTATCGTGCTAAAATAATGGTCTATGAAGTCAATGGCAGTCTGTCCAGTTGGAAAATAGTAATATTTATTATTTGAGGCCTAAACATAAAACAAAATATTGCTTAAATAAAAAAGATAATTTTATCTCCTCAAATTTAATTTTTAAATTTAAATTGTTTAATGGGTAATAATTCATATGGTTTAGAAATCAAAAACCGTGAAAAGGTATTCAATGTAAAGTCTGCTTTCTATCCTTGTCCTCCTTTGCCCAGTTTCTCTATATTCATTCCTCTGTTTAAGAAATTATTTCACACTGGTTTCTTGGAGCTCTTTATATATCAAGGATATGAGTTGTTACTAGTTTCTTGTGTATGTTTAAGTTTCCTAGTGCATATGCAAATAAATATGAAAATGTATGCTCATTTTCACTCTCCCTGTTTTTATACAAATAGTGGCATAATATCTGTACTGTACTACACCTTGCTCTTTTGCTTAATGGTGTATATTGGAGAATCTCCTATGTTAGTACATGGAGAACTTCTTCATTTTTTAAAGCTGCATAGTATCCATTGTATGGATGTTTTCTATTGATGGACACTTAAGTTGTTTCATATCTTTTGTTATAACAAATAATGCTTCACCAAAACCTTGCATATATATCATTTTGCACATATCTTTAGAATCAATTCCTAGGAATAAAATTGCTCAAAGGATGTGTGCTTTCTTAATTTTATGGCTGTTTCCAAATTATTCTCCATGTGGTTATAAAGTTTACTCTCCTAATGTATGAAAGTGCCTCTATCTCCACAGTTTCATTATCTGAGTACTATAAAAATATTTTGACTTTTGCTGATTTAATAAGTTTTCTATTATTAATAAGGTCAAGTGTCTCTTTGTATTTTCTTTTTACTGGACTATCTAGTTAAATTTTTCCCATTTGCCTATTGGGTTGTTGATCTTTGCCTTTCTTACTGATTTCTAGGAGCTCTTTATATATTAAGGATACAGGTTGTGATAGGAGATGAAATACATTTTTTTGTCTCATTGTCTAACATGACTTCTTAATTTGTTGACGGCAATTTTTTCATGCAGAAGTTTTAATTTTTATGTTGTTGACTTTATAAATCCTTCTTTTACTGAATTTGGATTTTCAGTTTTAATTAGAAGTCTTCCCTTGACTACAAAGTTATAAAGGAATTTGCCCATGATTCCTATTAGTACTTTTATGATTTTATTTTTAACATTTAAATATTTGACCCATTTGAAATTTATTTTGCTATACAGTGCAAGCTATGGGTACGACTTTTATCGTTTATCGTTTGTTTTGCTGCATAGCTACTCAGTTGTCCTAATGCCACTTATCCCATAGTCATTTTTCACTACTAATTTGAGATGTTGCCTTTATTCTATACTAATGTCCCACAGATTTCTGTGTCTATCTGTACTTTCTATGCTTTTCTGTTGTTCTCTGTGTCTATTCACGAGCCAGCACAGCAATGTTTTAATTACTAGGACTATTCTATGATTTAAGAAATAATGGGGCTACTTCCCTCTCTGAACTCTTTCTTTACAATATTTTTCTGTCTATTCTTGCTTTTTTCCTTTTCTAGTTGAACTTTAGAGTCAGATTGTCTAGTCCTGCCTTTATAGTAAAAAAATAAAACACAAAGATCCAGAAAAGTCTCAATTCATCTTTATTTTTACTGAGGTTGCATTAATTTATAAAGTAAGTTGAGGAAAATTGACATTCTAGAATGTCGAGTCTTCCCATTGAAGAACATTATGTCCTTCCCATTTGTTTGTTTTCTTATATGAATTTTTGAGGGTATTTAGAAATGTTTCTCATATAGATATTAGCTTTCTAAATTTATTCCAAGGTACTTTATCTTTGTTTTTTGGCTAATTAAATGAGAGTAATTTCTTCCATTATATCCTTTAAAGCTATTGGTTTCTCTGTATTAATTTTATACCCTGATATCTTACTAAATTTTCTTATAGTTTGTAGAAGATTTTCACTTGATATTGTCTTTTGGGCTGAGAGAGATGTCTCTTACCATGTTAAGAAAGTATTTATCTAAGCTTATTTTGTTAAAATTTTTAATGCTGAATTTTATCAAATACTTTTTCAGCTTCTGTGAAGATGATTCTGGGTTTTTTTTATCCTTGGATCTGTTAAAAGATAAAACAAAGTACCCATAACCAGCTTTTGAAACCAGCTTTTTAAGTTTTCAAATTTTATTTTGACATGTAATTGTGGACAGCTGCACTTTATAGCATGCATCATTCAAAATACAATTTTCCACCAGGACACGCTGTTTTCTCTTGCACTCACAACTCAACAGCATCTTGAATTCATTTAACAAAACATTATAGCTGGAAAAACTTAGAGCTAGTGAGGTCATGCCATTATTTAAAAGCTTACTTTTTTTCTCTGAGTTTGAAAAAGAATAGATATGTGTTTTTAAATGAAGAAAGCGATGTATGGTATGCCATCTTAAATTCTTTCTTGAACAAAGTAGGTGTGTATGGATGGCTGGGCAGAGGTTGGTATGTAGCTAGGTAGATAGATTAGATAAAAGTTAAGTCATTAAATTTAAAATGACATGATGCACACTCTTTAAAAATAAAATAGGCAATGAGTAAGAAAGCAGGCAGGTGGGAAGTCCAGGTCCGGAGACGCCACCATAATGACAGACCTATCCACGTGCTGGTCTCCATGGCAACAGCCGAGTGAGGGGCAAGGAGGACCAAGGAGATGCTACTGTAGTCCATCTTATTCCCCAAACACCTTCATTTCCTAAGCTTATTTATCTCCTTTCCCTTACACAGAATCACATTATGATTTTGTGGTGACTGGGAACCAAGAGTAGAAAAACATTTGTTCCTCCAAGTCACAGAGCAGGCACCTACCATTAAAAGGAAGCAATGTTCAGGCTTTTTATGAAATATTCATCTCCTGGGACTTTAGTCTGGGCACAAGGAGACCAATCACTGTGTCTGGACTCATAAATCTCCAGCATCGCATCCAATATCCAGTTTTTGATATCTCGTGTGTCATGGAGGTGTCTTTAAAGGGTCTACAAATGCTGACATCTGGGATATTTATTCGTCTCCTCTGCAGTGAAGCTGGCAATAAACACATCACCTCGAAGCTGGGGGAGGCAAGGAGGAATTATCAGATGGAGAGCTATTAAATTGATGGCGCTTTTCCTTCCTCTTGAACCGTCTCCCACAAAACAACTGGACAGCGATTGCGTCCCCACCTCCAGTGGCTATAAGTCGGGGGCGATGGATTTGGCACAGCGGTCGCCAAATGCAGACGGAGCTCGGCACCTGTGTTCCCCGTCAGGACTCTGAAACTGCTGCACGACTGTCTCTCACTTCGGAGTTAATTTTTGTTTAAAACAACCAACAGTTTCTTATGATGGCACGAGTTTTAAAGCTGCGACACTACCATTTTTCCAAAAGGGCAAACTGTCACTAACGAGAACAAAATTCACACTGGGGACAGAACCTGTTGTCTGACCTTCCGGGGCTTCTCCGGACGCTGTCTATGTATTTCTATCTTCAGCACAGAACGCTTTGATGTTTTTCTTAAAGGAGTTCACGCACGTGGGGGGAAGTCTGCTCGCTGAACAACCAGAAAGCGAGATGTTGAGAGTGAACGGGCAGGCCAGATGGCTGCCCACCCAGAAATGGGAACAGCAAGACCGTGGGTTTCTGTCCGTAAAGCTGCGTGTCCACAGGCGCCTCGGGAAGTGAGTAAGCTGGGTGAGAACTTCCCCGACCCAGGATCCAGGGTGTTCTGGGACGATGGGCACCTGAGCCAAGGGCAGAGTAGAATGGCTTCTCCAGCTTTTCGAAGGGCTGCTTAAGGAAGTGGCAGCTGTAAAGGCCAGTTTGGGCCTGTGTGTATCTGTTGACTAATCGATACAGTTTATTGCCATCATATCGAGTGCTCAGCTCTACTCCAGGGACTTGTCAGAGCACGGCCACATCCTGTGCTCTGGAACAGCCTCCCCTTTGGTTGGGAAGAGCAGCGGCGCCCACGGAGAGCAGTGCAGAGCAGACTCTCGGGGCTGTGTGTGCCCTGGGCAGGACCTGCAGGTGGTCCACTCTTGTCCCTTGAGTTTCCACAGTCTGGAAGGGCGGATTTTAATAGGATTTCCCTTTCTGTATCCACGACAAAGCCTTAGAGGAGCAGAAATGTTTAGTCCATCCTCCAAGACCATCCTGTGAGCGTCTGCGATTGCAATGTAACAATTCAGTCAAAAGGTTAAGTCTTTGCCTCTGGCCTGCATTTCTTGAAGGAGAATCCAGACTAGACCGCGCACGCCCCAGACGGGAGGATCCGCGTTTATCAGAAGTACCTCCCGGCAGGGAACAGCTCCGCCGTGTGGGCCAAGGGATTATGTAAAGCGAGCGTTATTTATTTCTTTCCCGGAAAACAGAAAACTCACTCCACACACACTTGCCATTCCATTTGGCAGAGGCTGAGACGAGGTGGTGACACTTCCATGTATGAGGAAAGAGTTTGGAAACATTCACGCCAAATTAAAACTAATCTCCCTGACAGGCAGGCAGGCAGGCGCACACCAGAGGGATGCAGCGGGCGGGCGTCCTGATCAGCCTGCCCGGATCCTTCTAAAAAAACGCCAGAGGGAGATCAGCAGGGCCGACCCATCCAGGGCAGAGGTCCCTTTCCCCAAGCAAGGAGAGAAGAGGTTTGCAAATTTGAAAACGCGTCTGCTCCCGCCCGCCTCCGGCCGCCAGGCAGCTCCTGATGGAATGTTTGCTCAAGATAACTCACTCCTAATGGCCCAAATAAAGTTTTACAAGGACAGGTGGGCCTGTTTGAAAGGTAAGCTGTTCCCGAAGCAAAAAGAAGACGAATGATCCTGACTCCTGCCATGTAGTTAATGTTTCCCTCGTCGCTCGCTGCTGTGTACACAGCCCCCGCTGGCCCGGCTGTGGGGAGTGTGCGCCTGTGTGTGCTCAGCGTCGCCCTGCCCGCCAGTCCCATCTTTCACCTGGTGTCCCCGCCAAACCAGCCTTTAATCATCGCACATCATTAGTCTGTGCCGCAGCCCGCGGATCCCCCGCCCTCCTGCCAGCCGTTACCTCAACTGCCAAAACACAATCTGTCTCTGGGCTCCCCAAATCGGGGCGCCCCGCCCCCGCCGCCCCTCCCCGGTGCCTGAATTTCCATGAGGTCTTGGGGTTGGTGTGTTTGGCAGCCCTGCGAGTTGCCGCTAATCCATTTTTCCCTCCAAGGGGAAATTCCTCCAGGCCTCTGCTTTTGTCCTCTGGCTCATGGTGACGGCAGCTCCTGCCAGGCCCGGCTCACGGCTGCTCCGACCCTGGGCTGGGAGCCCAGCTGGTGCCCGGGGCCCTCCGTGTTCGTTTTCGCATCAGCCCCGGCCTATCGTAGACGCTCATCTCCTCTCTTGGTGAGACTCTGCCAAGACTGGTCCCCATTGCCCCCAGCGAGGATGAGCTGGTGGCTCTGGAATCGGTGAAGAAAGAAGGAGTGAGTCAGCTCCTCCTGTGGGACCCCCCCGCCCCCCCGCCCCCCCCCCGGTTTTGGGCTGTATCTCTGGTGATTTGGCATCTCTTTGTCTCAGTCATAGGTAAGACAAACAGAGAAAACAAAAGCCAGCCCCACAGGGCTCATGGAGCAGAATGCTCTTCTCTCCTGGCAGCAGGCAGCACAGGAGTGTGTGCACAGCAGACAAGCGGGATGAATAGGAGTGACAGCAGGAGCAGAGCTGGGCGGCAGGGCGACCAGCCGAGGTTGTGGTCCCGGGATGGGGCTCGTTCCTGTGCTCCGGGAATTGTCCGTCCACAGATCCACGGGCCTCAGGGCTGCTGGGGCCTCAGCTTGCCTGTGTGTCCGCACGCGGCTGGTTTCCGCATGGTGAGCCGACCGGCCATCCACCAGCTCGTTTTTGCCTGCCTACAGAAGGAAGAGCCGTCATCCTGGCCCAAGCGGTGGGGAAATCTGTACTGATTTGCAGAAGCTGTGGGGTGATTTCAACATCTCCTGCCCTCACAATGGACCTCAAGACATCGGCCTGAGCCCACTCAGAAAGATTGCTGTCCACTGTATTCTCCGAGGCTGGGACAGGATTCCACATCCTCCTGGGGCCATGAAAGCTTTATCCCTTCTAATTAGCATCCCGGCAACTCCGCACAAGTCCTGCTGAAGCAGATCGGTCTCATTGTCCCATTTAAGACACTGGCTTCCTGAAGTTGGCTGCTCAGCCAGCCAGAATGAGGGACAGGAGACACCAGCCTCTGACTGACGGCCGGGGGCTCCACTGCCTGGGGACAATGGATCGACGGCTGTCCCCAGACGCACGCCCAGCTGCACGAGGTCTAAGATGTGCTTTGAGGCCAGCGTTTCCGCTGGCAAAGTTCTAAATTCTGGGCAATCCACCGCACCTGCCAGTTACGACCTTTGCTTGTGCTCCATCCGGTCTCCCGAGGAGCCCAGCAGCCCCTGCCCTAGGTCACGCCCCAGGCTCCCACTCCTTCTTGTGTCTGCCCAAGGGTTTCCTCTCTTAGGGAGTTTGCTGTCAGTCGTGGCCATGTCCGGAACATTCTCCTCGTCATCCTTCTGGCCTGTGCTGGTCCCTCCTCAGCTGCTTGCAATCCTTGTCTGCCCTCATTTTCCTCAGATGAGCCCTGCCCATCACAAGTAGCTCTGGGTTCCGATAACCACTCTCCCGTCCACACCCGCCTCGCGCCTGCTGCTGCAGCCGGCTGTTTGTCCCTGCTGTTTGCACGTGTGTGGAATTTCCACACTACTCCTGAAGCCACAGCCCCGGAGGGCCGGCAGGCCCTGCGCCTGCTATCACCGACACAGCTCCTCGGCCCCTCCACACAGGATGCACCGGTGGGACGATTGATCGTCCTCTCGGTTGAGCAAACTGGCCGTGTGGTTCAGTGGCAGGAATGTGGGAGGACTGACCTATGCGTGGGTCGTCCTGGGAGGGACGCCACCTGACACACACCCTTTCCAGCAGGTATTCATACCGCCGAGAGCACTCCTAGCTGCTGTGGTGACCATCTCGACACGCAGTGGGTTATTACAGAGAATTCTCTATTGCTCACGTTGCAGGTGATGCGGTTTCCCCGATCAGTGAGCGTCCGGGACCCAGGCTGCTTCCGTCTTATGGCTCCACCTTCCTCTAGGGCAGGGGCCTGGTAATCAATAGCTGAGACTTTGTGAGCTTGTAGTGGGGAGCAGCCCCAGACAAGGGAGAAGACAGCGCCTGGGGGAGCAGCCCCAGACAAGGGAGAAGCCAGCAGGTGCGTCTGCATTCCAGAGAAACTCTATGCACAGCTCAGGTGGTGGCTGGAGCTGCCCCTGCCGGGGGCCCGGAGTCCTCGTGCTCTGTCCACATGGGACGGAGCATTGAGATGGCTGCCTGCCCACCCAGAAGTGGCACCTCCTTTCCCCCACGTCCACCGTGAGGGCTGTTCCCACGGTCGACCTGGATGCAGGGGCCGGGGACAGAGCCCTGGTGGGAAGCCGGTTCTCAGGGACGGTTCTGCCATATCGAGAGGGGACATGAGTCTTCGGTGGGCAGCCAGCTGTCTCCGCACAGGGTTATACCCCCTTTATTCTGCAATTGAGGAAACGCCCAGCGTCGTCCGTGAGGCTGCTCAGGGTCCCGCATCTCCCATCGAGGAAAGGGTCAGATTCGAACCTGGAGCCGGCTGACCTCAGAGTCGACGCCCTTTCCTCTGAATCTGAGTTCAATCCTGCCATTTGTGAGCTGTACGACCCTGGGCAAGTCTCAGCCTCTCTGTGGATGTCGTTGTTTATGTCTAGAAGCACAGATTCTGTCTAAACTTTCTTCTAATGCTGAAAAATCGGTGAGGGCCCCACTGGAATGTAGATTGGGAGTCGATCACTGTCCTCCATGGAG
The DNA here is from genome assembly GCF_041296235.1 of Equus asinus. Classification (NCBI taxonomy): domain Eukaryota; kingdom Metazoa; phylum Chordata; class Mammalia; order Perissodactyla; family Equidae; genus Equus; species Equus asinus. The sequence continues at coordinate 22,537,585 of NC_091790.1, read as the reverse complement.
CCGTGAGGGTTGGCGATGTGGCGGTGGATCCCTGGTAGTAAGCTGTGCGTCCCAGGACAAGATACTTAGTCTCTGAGCCTCAGGTGCCTCATCTACAAAATGGGGATGAAAATGGTACATGGCCTTTCCCGTCATTCTCGTGCTTAAGCACAGCGATGATTTTACACAGTATGTGGATCTGAGCCCAGAACCTCCACCTGGCATCCTAGGTGGGTCTCATTCCCCCTCTGCACTCTGCTCAGCATTCAGGCCCCTCCCAACTGCCCTGCGGGTCCTACCTTCCTGCTCTGCCTCTGCGCATCCCCCATCCCCACATTGGCCCCACTCTCCCAGCCCAAGAACCTCGCCCATCTGTATCAGACATGAGCTCCTCCAAGTCACAGCGGGCAGGACCCAGGGGGCCCCTGAGCCAAGTGGCCAGACCCCCCTCAGCCTGGTGGTCTCCATGGCTGGACCTAGAACTATGAATCGGGCCACTAGCAGCCTGCAGCCTGGGAACCCGAACTTGGAACCACAAGCAAGTGAGACACAGTGGGGACTGAAGCTGAGAACCGTGGGGTGGAGGGAAGCTGGAGGCACAGAGTGGGCCACAGGCTGTCACTTCCCAGCAGCCCCCACCACGGAGAGGGATGGCGCAGGGCGAGGGATGAAGGCGAGCCCTCGAGCATCTTCATAACAAGGGCTTTGAGCTCCTGTTCTGTGGCCCAAGGACCCGGGTCCAACCAGAAGACCCTTCTTTAAGGCATGTGTGGATCTCGCCGACCTTGGAACTGGGTCAGACATAGACTAGCTCAATAGTCATTCAACAAGCAATGACCCTGAGGCTTCAGCAGCAGAAACAGAATCCCACGTGGTGGGGAAAGAGCGCTGGGCCTGGGGCATTTAGGGGGCGGCCGTCTCTGTGCTTGGTCAGCAGGTCGAACCGTGGCAGAGGGTGGGATGTGTAAACGCTCGCATGCAGAGACCACCGGCTGGGAACTGGACTGCTCACCCACCGACGGCAAGACCCACCTGGGCTCAAAGAACAGCTACATTAGGTTAAAGAAAACCCCCAAACTACAATAATAATGTGAACAACAAAAATGAATTAGAAAGGGGCAAATTACAGAATTTAGTGTTTTAAAATATTTCATAAAAGGTTTAACATTAATCTCCACAGCTTTTAAAAATCCGTTAAAATAACCTAGCTCAATAAACTGTATTCAAAAGGATTTTGATATTCAGATTTCTGTAGTTTTGGGAAAATAATTCTCGGTGAGTAGCTGCAAAATCTCTGTAGTCGTGTGACTTTCATAAACCAGACACTAAAATTCTGAGAATGGAACCCACTGAAGAAAAATTAGTTTTTATATATTTTTTCATATTTAGGACTCACAGAAAAGTGCAGAGAATAACGTAACAGACTCCTGTGTGTCCCTAACTACCACACAGAATATGTCACCACACGTGCTTTATTTTTGAATAAATAAAACATCATAGACACCGTTGAAACTCTTCACGGTCCTTCCTTTGAATGTGATTTGTGTGTGTGTGTATGCGTGTAACTGGACAACATGTGAAAACAAAGCACACGCTATGACGCACGTGGACCTATTTATGTTTCCAGAAATAAAACTTAGTATTTATGCCCTAGTTGAATCTTATAAGGCTGAAGTTCAAGTTTGAGATGTTATAAAAGTTTGAAAACCTGAAAGAGTTCAAGCTTATGGTTCCAGGTTCCCCCAGGACTGACGTTTCCCGTCCACACAGTGAGCTCTGGTCTGTCTGCTGAGAGCCTGTTACTTTCCGGCCATGAGCATTTTGAATGTCACCCTTGGATTTACTTAGTTGGTGTGTGTATTGTAGTACATTCCTTTTAATACCCACATGGCATCAATTTACTTCGCTGTCGATTTGTTCTTGGGTATTTGTGTCCAGAGCTGTTTTATTTTGTGGGCAGTGCTGTCCTTCAGGGGCATCCTCATCTGCAGGCAGGTGCACCTGGGGGAGCCTCTCCGTCAGACCTGGGTCTTAGGGCCAGTCCTCAACGTGAGCTGCTATGCACGCTGCTCTTCCCACAGGGGCACCTGCTTATATCCCCCGGCAGAGTTCCAGGGTCCCACTTCCCCTCACAGGTGCAAACACCGACATTTTTGAACCTGTACAATTTTATAAGGCTAAAGGATGCAAAAATGATCCTAGCTCCTTTTTAAAACGTGCACATCACTGATCAACAGTGAGGTGAGAAACCTTTTATACTTTATCAGCCGTTTCTGTTTTCTGTGACACTCACACTTCACCCATTTTCCTATTGTGGTTTATTTTTTTAACTGTTTTGGAGGAACTTTTTCAAATTCTTTCTATCAACACTTGGTGGGTGTATGTTTCAAACATCTTCTTCTATTCTGATTCACAGAAATGATTATTTTCAGTGAACTTTTTGTTCTGCGTTAATTTTAGATTCACAGAAAAGCTTCAGAGAGCTCCCGTCCACCCCTGGCCAGCTGCCCGCTTTTCATACTTTACATCATACGACGCGTCGGTCAAAACTAAGAACCCGACACTGGCACAGAAATTGTCTGTTTTGACATGGTCAAATTCGTCCATCTTTTTCTGTAGGGTTCATGTTTTTCTGTATTTTTAAAGAACATTTTCCCCCTGCAATTATAAAGATATTTTTCTATATTTATTTCTAAAACTCTGAACATTTTGCTTCTTACTTTCAGGACTATAGGCCACCTGGAACTTACAGATGTGCTAAACTGTTTTGAGGTGGGAATATAATTTATAACCAATTTTCCCAGCACTTTTGTATTGCAGTAAAATATACACATTACAATATTTATAATTTAACCATTTGTATAAATATACCATTCAGCGGCACTAAATACCTTCACAGTGCTGTGTAACTGTCACCTCTATCTTTACCTAAAACTTTTTCATCATCCCCTCCATAAACTGTTCCCATTAAACAATAATTCCTCCCCATCCCCAACCACTAGTAACCTCCCTCCTACCTTCTGTCTCTATGAATTTGCTATTCCTCATATAACTCGTACCATGATATTTGCCCTTCTGTGTCTGGCTTATTTTACTAAGCATAATGTTTTCAAGGTCTATCTATTTGTGGCATATACTTTTTAAGGCTGAATAATACTCATTGTATATACAGACCACATCTTGTTTATCCAGTCATCTGTTGATGGGCACTTGGGTTGTTTCTACCCTTTGGCTCTTGTGAATAATGCTGCTGTGAACATGGATGTGCAACTATCTGTTCAAGGTCTTGCTTTCAGTTCTTTTGGGTATAAACCTAGGAGCGAAATTGCTGGATCACACAGTGATTCCATGTTTAACTTTTTGAAGATCGCTAAACTATTTCCCACAGCATCTACCCTGTTTTGCATTCCTACCAGCAATGCACAAGGTTTCTAATGTCTCCATATCTTCTCCAATACTTGTTATTTTCCACTTTTTGAAAATTATTATAGCCATCCTGTTAGGTGTCAAGTGGCATCTCAATTGTGGTTTTAATTTGCATTTCCTAATGACTAATGCTATTGAATGTCTTTTCATGGGCTTCTTGGCCATTTGTGTATCTTCTTTGGAGAAATGTCTATTCAAGTCCTTTACCCATTTTAAAATTTTGTCTGTTTGTTTTTGTTGAGTTGTAAGAGATTTTTATTCTGAATATTAATCCCTTATCAGATATATGATTTGTAAATATTATCTCCCATTCAGTAGGTTGTCCTTTTGATTTCTTGATAGCATCAAAATGATTAACTTTGGTGAAGTTGGATTTATCTCTTTTTCCTTTTCTTGCCTGTGCTTTTGGTGTCATACCAACATTACACTTATTTATTTACTTATTTTAAAGATTCACACCTGAGCTAACATCTGTTACCAATCTTTTTTTCTTCTTCTTCTTCTCCCTAAAACCCCCCAGTACATAGTTGTATATTCCAGTTGTGAGTGCCTCTGGCTGTGCTATGTGGGACGTCGCCTCAGCATGGCCTGATGAGTGATGCCATGTCTGCACCCAGGATGAGAACCAGGGAAACCCTGGGCTGCCAAGGCAGGATGTGCGAACTTAACCACTTGGCTGTGGGGCTGGCCCCAACATTACATTTAATGGTGCAGTGTTTCCATGCTCATTTGTATTGCGGCCTCTGTCACGTGTCAGAATTCCAGAGATGTATCTGTTCTGGGTTCTCCACTCTGTTGCGTGGTCTCTGCCTCTCCCTACACCACCACCTCATTGTAGCTTTGGGGTGAGTCTTGATACTCAGCAGGGCAGGTCCCACCATCTCCTTCCCATCCCTTCTTCTCCTCCTCCTCCTTTGAAATGTTCTTTGCTATTCTTAACTGTCTGTTTTAATGACTTTTAGGATCAGCTTGTCAAGTTCCATAATAAATATAGCAGGAATTCTGATTAGAACGGCATCTAACTCATAGGCTCGTAAGGGGGAGAATTGACATATTTACAATGTTAGTCTTCAGATCCATAAACAGTATACATTTTACATTTGTTCAAGTCTTCTTTTTACGTTCTTCAATATCTTAAAATTTCCTCCCCAAAGATCTTGCACTTCTTTTTTTAAAACATATTACTACGTTTTAAAAATAGCTTTCGTGCTATTGTTCATAGTATATTCTTTCTTACTATATTTTCTAGTTGATAATTATTGGATATGGGAATTCTGCTGGTTTTGGCAAATAGATCAAAATAATTTCACCCTCTTTTCCTTCTTTTTGTTTTTAATTTCTCTTCTTTTTAAACTTTCCCTAAAAATTTTCCACATATCTTACTATAATTTTATTTTTAACACGTCCAGAAATGTTCGGTATTTCTATCCTTCCAAATAGGAAAAATATTTTAGCATTTTTAACTATCTCTATTTAAATACAAAGTTAATTATTAATGTTTTACATTAAATATTTGTTAATTTTATTGACATATCAATTTCTATGCTTATCATTATCTTAATATCACCTGCATTTATTTAAGTTTTGTTTTTTTTCTTGCCAAAATAATTCTTTAATAATTCTTTTAGGGGGCCTGGAAATAGGAAACACTCTTAGTCTTTTTATTTCTGAGAATGTCTACTTTGTTTCATTCTTCTTATTTTTTTGTTGAGGAAGATTGTCCCCGAGCTAATACCTGTTCCAATCTTCCTCTATTTTATATGTAAGTCGCCACCAGTGTGGGACGAGTGGTGTAGATCCGTGCCCAGGATCTGAACCTGCGAACCTGGGCCGCCGAAGTGGAGCATGCTGAACTTGACCACTAGGCCAGGGGACCGGCCCCTCCTTTGTCTCTTTCTTAACGGTCATTTGGCTGAGTCTGAAGTTGCAGGTTCACAGCCGTTTCCTCTCACCTCTGACTATGTGACTTTCTTGCTTCCCGTGTTTATCATTGCAGCCGAGAAGTCCGCTGCGATTCCGTGTTTTGACCTTCTCACGGCCCTCTTATTTTCCCTCTGGCAGCAGTAAGGGTCTCGCTCTCGTGTCTGCAGCAGGACCATGGTGGGCCTGCATGCACGATTCTTCCTTTGTACGTGGATGTCCCAGGGGCCTGAGGATGCCTCTGTAGTTGTGAAAATCCCCAGCTATCAACTTTCCAAATGTTACTTATCATTCCTAAAATTCACACGGGAGCTTCTCACTGTATCTTACATGGCTTGAACTGCTCTTTCATAATTTTTTAAAATTTAAATTTAAATTCTCCCATAACTCTTAGTACCATCTTCCAAACCACTAAAGCTCTCTGTGTGTTCCATCTGAAGTCTATTCCATCTATTGAGTTTTTTAAAGATTTCACTGGCTACGCTTTTAGTTCTAAGATTCCTAATTGGTACTTTTTCATATCCACTTGCTTTTTAAAAATTGTTTTCAGGGTTGGCCTGGTGGCGTAGTGGTTAAGTTCACATGCTCTGCCTCAGTAGCCCAGGCTTCCGGGGTTTGGATCCTGGGCAGAGATCTACACACCTCTCATCAGCCATGCTGTGGTGGCATCCCACATACAAAAAGTAGAGGAAGATTGGCACAGATGTTAGCTCAGGGCCAATCTTTCTCGCCACAGAAAAAAAAAAAGTTTTCATTTAATAATTCTATGTTTTTCAAAATGAGTGCTACTTCTTTGCTGATATCTCTGAGCATCATAAACATACGTATTGTCCAGTCTCTGTCAGATACCCCTATAATTAATTTACCTGGAGAGAATTCATGTTTTAATGGTTGATTTTTTTGGCCAGACAGCATTTTATTTTCTTAGCTTTGTTTTTCTTCACATCATGTGGAATTTTGATTGGAAGGGTTATTTTGAATGGTATTTCTCTCTTTCCTCCCACTCTCCGCTTTTTAGGCCAAACAGTTTTGAGATTTGTGGTTGCCTATCCCCGGGAAGCTCTTGCCTCCATTCCCCAGGCACATGGTAAGGAACTTTCTAGAATTCCTGCCCCCTCCCGGGCACATGAACTTCCTGGATCTGCTCTGTGATGACCCCAGAGATCTTGGGCCCCAGCCGTGAAGCCAGCAGGCACCTGGCTCTGCTCCTTGTCAGGAGGGTCCCTTTCCTCCTGGGTGCATGGGCTGTGTGCAGAGCACCTGGCCCAGGGCCTCTGCCTCACGGGGACCCCCCTCCCCACCTGCTGAGTGAACAGGACCCTCTGCTGGGTCCAGGGCTCACTGGGCCTGTGGCTTCAGAGCTTCCACTGCTGTGTTTTCTGCCCATTTCTAGAAAAGTTTATCTCGTTTTTGAGCCTGACTCCATCTCTGTTTCTGTTTTGTTGTTTTTTTAAAACTTGTTTGCTCTTTAAATTTTTTCCGTTGCCATGTGTTTGGGTCAGTAGGGAGGACGTTAAAACACGATCGTATGCAGCCAATTTGACGGAAGGTCCAAGCAAAGGGTCTTCAGCCCACAGGAAGACACTTCTCGTTCATTGGGCGACAGGCCGACAGTCACGGCCTCGTGCAGTTCGTTGGTGTTTCCACTCCAGGTTGAATTCCTCCTTCCTCCCTCTTGACCACAGTGAGGGATGGAGACGCGGTCCTCTGTCAGCCCCATCCTGGGCAGATCTCAGCTGGGCTCTTGGACGGCTGCCTCGTGGGCTCTCCCTGTGGCCGCATTAGCCCCGAGGAAGGTCCGGCGCCCTGGCTCTCCCAGCCCCATGGCTACACGGGAGTGTTTGGGGCAGAGTCCTGTCCTCTTCCCCACCGGCCTTGCCCGACTAGGAACTAAGGGTGTATGCTGGCTGTGCGCTGGGGCCCAGAGAGGTTGCTGTGAGACTGTCATCTGGGCTAAGCCGGCTGTGCCGAGTGTCTCCTGCCCCCAGAGGGCCTCAGCAGATGGGGCCGGAGCCCTGTGTCCTGAGCCCCAGCCGGAGTTCAGGCCCAGTTCCCAGTGGTCTTTCCCTTCCTCGGTTGTCTCTCAAAAGTGGAAATTTCTGGGAGGGAACTATTTTCTGGCCTGTCCCCTGTCTGTGTGTTTCTCCCATCAGTGGATCTCTAGTTATTCAGGGTTATTTAAAACTCAGCACCTTGGCAATCTTTGGGCTCCTCCTTTCACTGTTTTTGCTCTTGAGAAGAGATTCCACAGCGTTCCCATCAAAGCAGGCATGTGGCGGGTTACAGGGATGCTGAAAATCACTCCTGTTCCTCCCAATTGTGCCACCCACTGACAACATCCTACCATTAGAAATTCATTCCTTTGACTTGAGGCATTATGTATCTGAGGTCCCTCTTAGAATGCAGATAAACTGTAAGAGATGACTATTGAAGGTATCCATGCCACAACTCAAGAATACATTTGCATAATTGGTTCTGTGAGTCCTAAGCTATGTGGTAAATAGGACATGGAGAGAGTAGCTTTGATGGAGGCAGAGGGGAGGGCAAGGGTTACAGTCCATACATCCAATATGGCGGCCTCTAGCCACGTGTGGCTCATCGGAATTGAGACGTGCTGTAAAAGTAAAGCACACACCAGAATTTGAAGACTTGTGTGGAAAAAGAATGGGAAATGTCTCACCAATAATCATTTCATATTGGTCGCATGTTGAAATGATAGAATTGTGGATATATTGGTTTAATGACATATATTGCTAAAATCGATTTGCCCGTTCTCTTTATTTTTGACGTGGCTCTCATTCTCTCCCTGTGGGGCGCTGCTGGTCCTCAGCGTGGACCTCCACTGGGGCGGCCGGCTGGGAAGCGTTCGGAGGGCACACTGGGGAGAGGGCCCGGGGGCTTGGTGTGACGTTTCCGAGTCCTCAGTCCTCGGTGTGTGAGAGGAGGAAAGGGGAGCTGCTCAAGGGAAGCACCTTCACCTACTGGCTGCTCTGTCTGCGCCCTTGGGAGGCGGCTTGTGTCAGGATGCTGAGCATCAGTGCCACACCCACGGCCAGGAGCCTGAAACATGGTCAGACACGCCGCACGCTCTCGTCTCCTGGTCACTGACTTCCATGCACAGCAATTGCGTGAATGCTGCAGGTAAACTCTCCCATTTCCATCTTCCCTTTCAGGGCACAAGATGTGGGATGCCCCCCCCCCCCCCGTTTCCAAGGGACGAGAGAAGAGCGGTCAATCAGGAGAGGCCTCGGTCCTTCGCGGACCAGGCGAGTGCTTCCTGCAGGGAGTTAATCCTGGGGCCTCAGGTCCTGCTATGATGCGCCCGCTCACTGGATAGTTGAAAGGCTCAGAATCAAAGGGGCAGTGCGAACCTTTGCCCCTGGGGACAAAGGCGAGAGCTTAGCTCCAGTTATCAATCAGCATCGTCAGGGGGCAACGGGAAGGCTTCACCTGTGGACCTTAGTCAGCGCCTCCAAAGGGAATCAAAGGTCACTCCTGACGAAGGTTTTGTGTCAAGTCCCCGGATGGGTGGCACTGAATTACCTTTAAAAGTTGCTCAAAGGACCGGAGATGAAGCCTGGATTAGTGTCTTAATCTCAATAGCAGGGGCTGCCGTCAGGGTCCGGGATGGAGATGGGGAGGTTGTGCCCGGCTGTCCTTGGCCTGCGGCTGGGGGCGTGGGTGGGCTTTGTGCCTCTGGACACGGGCCCTTTGACCGGCTTTGGGGGCGTTCTCGCAGAGCTCTGCCAGCTCACTTAGCCGGACAATGGGATTTGTCAGGAGCCAAATAAGTGAAATCTCCGATGGGATGGAGACAGGGGGTGGTGGGGAGGGAGCAGAGTCAAGACTGGAGAAGCTCCTGAAATGTTATCTGGGGCCTCCACTGGCCTGGCCTCCTGTTCAGAGCTGCCCGGGGTGGTACCCAAGTCCAATCGAAATCCCCTGTTCTCTGGCTGCGGCCCTGAGCCGGTGGCCAGCGTGGTTTCTGCGGAGGGCTTCAGCTGTGCCTGGGAGCCGCCTCCACGAAAGGCATGGGGGAGGCGGGAAGGGACATCCATCTTCGGGGCCCACACGCTGCTCCCGATCTCTATGTCACCCAAGCAGATCCCGCCGCCCACCGGCCTCACGCGCCTTCTCTGTGGAGGGGAGACCTCCTCCTCATGTCTTTCCTCCTGCACTTCCCCCCAGAGCAAGCTCTTCCTGATCTCAGACTCACTGTGTGCTCTTTTCTTCTCCGCTGGGCGTGGGCCGCATGGTCTAACCTCCCTCTCTAGTGCTCTCTCTTTCTTCCCTGCCCCTCTGAGCACAACAAACTTAACGGGCTCTAACTCACCCCTCCGCACAGGTGCCCCTGCTCCTGCCGCGGCCCAGCACCCACCCGCTTCTCACCCCGGCTGGCAGGGGTCCCCCCACTCTACTGACTTGTCCGGGACCTCCCCCTACTTCCTCCGGGGTCTCTGTGAACTTGAGAGACAAATCGCTTTTCCAGACTCCCCTCCACATGCCCCCAGGTGCAGACATTCCAGGGACTTCCTCCCCCTCCCTTCGTCTGTCCTCTGTGGCCGTCCCCCCCAGTCCTGCTGCTCCGGCAGCTTCGCCATGAAGCCAACAGGCCTCGATGTCAGCACCCTCTGTCTGTGGTGACCTCCAAGGCCAGGGAGGGACCCTCCTTTTAGGACCTCATTCTCCTTCCAGAACCTTCCGCTCCCTTCCGTCTCCCTTCATGGCGGGCAGGTACTGCGGGCCTTCGGGGATCCAGCTACACAGTTGGGGACGGTTGGAGACAACAGCTCCCGACCTTCGCTTTGAGCTCGCAGCTTCTCATCAGGCCCCATGTGCAGCAATCCAGCCCGGCTATCAGGCGGCTCCCGGGGGCCGTCCCAGGGCCGAGCACCGGAGCCTTGGGCCTTCCTGCCCAGAGTAGGACCAGGACGGGGGAGGGAAGACTTCCTCCCTCTCCGTTTGTGCACTGAAGCCGGATCTCTGTTCACCCGCCTGCTTGTGGGTAACACTCTTGATTCTAGAACTGTGGGCTCCATTCTGGGCAAGCTCCCAAGTGTGGGACCCTGACGTCCCACATTCTGTCATTTGGAGCCCCGGGCCTGGTGCCTCATCCTCACCCAGAGCTGTCTAGTTTCGGTCCTTCCCCTCCAGCTCCTCCTCTGTAAAAACGCCCCCTTGAGGCCCTCTCCTGAAGACAACTGAGTGCGCAGCACAGCGCCTGGTGCCGATGAAGGGAAAAAATGTTGTCTGGTCTGCTGCCACATCGATGACTGCAATTACTACTAAAAATGATGACGGGCGTGATTCTAACTTTTTTCACTGATGGTGAAGAGCGTACATCTCCCCATTTACATTATTTCCTGAAGACGGACTCGTCCCCGGGGACACGCAGCTGTCATGGAACTGGGCACAGAATTCCAGACTGCAGCCTCAGAACAGCATGGAGACGACAAGGCATAACTTTGACCTCATCGGCACGATGGTGAGTTAACCACGGAGTCATGTTCGTTAACATGAGCTTTATTTGGGGGTTTCCGTCTTGACAATGATTGTTAGGAGCCCCATGTCCTGACAGGCACCACAGGCAGCTCCAGGCCTGTGAGGAATCCAGCTAGTTTGAAGACCAGGCCTGTCGGGGAACCTGAGGCTTGAGTTGGCTGCAAGGAATGCATCCTCGCGAGCTGCGGAAGGTGGGGCGCGTGCGCATGCGTGCCCCATCTAGTTACTCAGCTGTTCTAGGGCACTGCGCGATGTAAGTATGCAAATATTTTAGCTTTTCTTTTTCAGGGGAGGCACTTTAAATATTGGGGTCCCCCCTTGAGGAATCTGTGAGTTGTGCATTGTCAGATATTATTCAGATCAAATAAAGCTATTATGATTTCTGCAAAACACAGAACTGTCGGCGACCTGGGAAGTGCTGACTGTGTCTGGAGGGTCCGATGCCTTTGTGGGCGCGCTTGGCCAATTGGAGCCCAGACATCTCTGCCACCACCTGCCACACCCGTCTGGGGTGCAGGGTCTTCTGTTTGCACCAGAAGTTGTTAACTAATATGCTGTGGCCGTTGGTACATGGTACATGGCCTTTTCTAAGGACCATGAATCCGTGAAAAATTGGATTACCTTGGGAGACACAGTCAAATAGATCCTATCAACTTAAAGACGTCTGAGAGAGCGTGGGACAAATGAGATATAAAAAAGCCTGCTTGGAGATCTGGGAACACTGTAATCGTGCATGGTGTTTCCACTGAAAATCTGTTAAATAACTTTGTTTGGGTTAGTTAGCTGTTAAAAATCTGTTAACTAATGTTTATTTGGGTCAGTTGGCATGGAGATTGTTAGGTTAAAGATCTAGGTTTTTCCCAGAATCTGCACCTGCTCTAGATGATGTTGAGCCCCTCTCTCAGGCCATATTTCTGCTGCAAGAAATAAATAAAGAGAGTGGGTCAGACAGGGCACAGGATCGGGCCACCCCGTTATTCTGGAAATGGTGGCAGATTGATGTGGAATGGCCACAGTTACTGGAATTTCTGTCACTAATTTATAGTAGGAAGAGGGAAGTTTGAGCCACATGTCAGTTACTGATACGATCTATTTATTCAATTCAGATTTTTCATTTTTATCAGAAAGGGGACAAAGGTAACCCTCTTAGTTTCTCGATTGTGAAAACAAAGTGAATAGGCTTTTGGAAGAAAGGTGTTTTGCAAATCCCCAAATAATTACTCTCAGGGTGAAATTTTTAGAACTTGTTTTTTCTTGGATTTGCTGGTTATCACTGAAACGAAAATTTATTTCTCAGAAAGTCTATCCAATTTCTTGGAATCAGAGCTGGTCTCAGAGGGCAGCCACCTACGTTTTGTACCAACACCACCTTTGTGTAAACATCTAAGCACATTTGACTCATTTTTTGGAATGAAACAACTTTATTGTTGATACTTTGCCAAAATCAAAAGAAAATGAGGTCAGATTTGTTCAGAAAAAGTGCACACTGTTCTCCTTTCTTCTGTCATACCTCCACATCTTCTTCCACTGTCCTCAGTGGCTCCCAGGGCCCTAGTATCCTGAGAGCCGTCTGCCCAGTGCCCCCTGTCATGGGCTGGAGCCGCCCATTTCTGTGCTGGTGCCTTCCTCGGTTATTGAGAGGGTTCAGAGCTGTTCCTCGTGTGTTTCGGAGCATTTAAGAGATCCCGTCAAGCATATTCATGACATAGACAGTACATTAATATCTACTAAGGAGGGTTATAGCGTCTCGAGATCAGAAATTTTAAGGAAGAAACAGACTGTCATCTCTCTCGATGGGCTAGCTGGACCCATTGCTGATGCTGTGAATGGGTCATAGCATCTCTGGTCCATGATCTTCACTTTGCTTTGTGATGTCACCAGATCATCATACTTTCCCAGTCACATTGTGGTGTCGCTTTGTGGCCCTCAGAGGAAGACCTGCATCTGTGGCTTAGAGTAGAGGTTTCCTCGCTGTGTGAGGTTCTCCTTCGTGAAGAAGGCTGGTTCTGCTCCTGAGGTCTCCTTTCCTCCGACACCAGGAGTTTCTCTTGTGCAGCCCTGCCCTGCCCACACATTCTCCATTACCTCCTGCCTCCTTAGGGCTGACTGTCCCCTGGGCACCTGCAGCCGCTGTGTGTCATTGAGATGGCCCTTAAGAAATATCATTTGAATGCACATTCTTTGAGAAACTTCCATCTTCTGAGTTAATTCTTTACTTTTTGTTTTGTCTAAATGTGGCCTAAATGACAAGTAGTGAAGGGTGTAAATTTTAATTATACATTGAAATTATGAAACTGTTTTTACTCGGAGCTTGTCAGCTCTTTAATGATCACAATTAACACACGAGGAGAGACGGAGAGGAGCTGGCGAGACTGAGTCTGTCTGTAATTTGTCTCGTTCTTCATATTCCATTGCCATTTTAATTTGAGAACATTGATTCTGTGAAAACAATGCATTTAGGCTCTCATGCAGCCCTGGGCTCCTGGATGGGCTTGTGCTAATGGCCCGCTGGCTCTCGTCACAGTGGTTTCCCTCCCCGGGTCAGCTGGGCCACCACGTGGAGCCTAATGCTTTCCGGGTTCCAGCTCAGCCCACGCGTCACGGTTTAAATGAGCAGGAGGAGGAGAGAGAGCTGAGTGTGCTGGGCTGGTGAGGGCCCCCCAGAACGGCACTGGAATTATTTTTCCTCTTTCTGGCAAATTTCCATTTCCATTTTGCATCTCCACGGGGAACATGCTGCCCACCATCCTCATGGATTATCTCCTAAATGGCACAGAGCTGGAGATGGCTGAGCACCCCCACGGCTGATCCCACTTGTTGGCCACTCCATCACGATGGTGGTCGCCACAGGAGAAACAGGAAAAGTGGCTCGGAGCAGGAGGGCCCCTGCTCTTCCTCCCGCTGTCACTTCTTACGCTGTCAGCAAAGACGTCACATCTGATTTTCTCCTTGGCCCACTTAGGCTAACGGTCAGCCTGACTGTCACGGTGCTGAGTTAGGTCCAGTGGGATTTGGGCAAAAGGGACAGACACCGCTACCAGGCTTGGCCCTTACAAATACCCTCAGGGGGCCAGCCCCGCGGCCAGGTGGTTAAGTTTGAGTGCTCTGCTTCAGTGGGCTGGGTTCGCCAGTTCAGATCCTGGGTGTGGACATGCACACTGCTCAGCAAGCCGCGGTGTGGTGGCGTCCCACATAGAAGAACTAGAAGTGAAACTGGCAGAGAGTTAGCCATTGGTGATCAAGCAGCTAGGAACTAAAGGTTTTTTTCCTTTTTGCAATTACTGATTATAGTGTTTAGCTGTTTAACCCGCACATTGCTAACTGTGCTGCTCAGGCAATACACTATCTGATTCCCACTAGGCTCCTGGAGATAACATCTCCCTGCAGCCTGGGTCACCACAGTAATGGGTGTGTGAGCTGTTTTTCAGGCATCAGAACCCCTTGTCCACTCCAGGCCGGTTGAGACCACCAACCCATCAACTGGGCCCATGCAGATGTCTGATAAGTGACCTTTGACATCAAGAGGCTGAAAACTCCACGCTCAGATCATGCTAATACTGCCACTCTGTGAACATGGGTCCTGTGAAGAGGCATGAAGTCTGACTACACTTGCGCAGATCATCAATTACCTTACCTCTCCTCTCCTCCAGCCACCTCTCTCCACATTCGAGACCACCCTGCCCCCATCCCATAAATATCCCTGAGTCCCTATTTTTGGCGAAGTGGATTTGAGACTCATGCTCTTGCTTCCTCACGTGGCTACCTCGTGAGTAAACCCTCTCTCTCCTGCAATCTCGTCGTCTCAGTGTTTGGCTTTCTGGGACGCAGGCAGAAACGAACCTGGATGGGTAACAGAAGGACTTACAATCAGGACATACAACTATGTACTGGGGCTTTGGGGAGGAAAAAAGAAAAGAGGAAGATTGGCAACAGATGTTAGCTCAGGGCCAATCTTCCTCAACGACAACAACAGAAAAACCAAATACCCTCAGGATCCTCCGTGCTCGCTGTGCCTACTGCCAGGCATGTGCAGGGGTCCTGGGGACTCCACGGGCCCCAGGTGGCAGTGTCCTCAGTGGGAGGAGCCTGGGGCCCTGAAGGACCACTGAATCTGAGCCCCCGTCCCACCCACGTCAGATTACCACAGGACTGTGCGTGTTTATTGTGATAAAGCCCCAGGTCTTGGGGTCATTTGTCATAGCAGTTCGCCTGTGCAGACTCACACACTGGAGGAAATTAATCGCATGTATTCGTCACAATAATCCAACGTCAATTTCATGGGTTCCATCCTGCAAATGGGAAGACGACCAGAAGCTTTCAGATCCAAGTGTAGAAGCAACACCTTGGAAGTGTCCTTGATGGGTGGCTGCTCCCACGGGCGAGGAGGGGGCTTCCCCCCACAGCTGGGGTGGACGTGGGATGCGCCCACACCACCGGTCTAATGGTCATTGCCTCCAGCGTCTCCATTACTGAAAAATCCACCAGCCCATATGTCTCTGATTAGAAGTCAACACAGGAAAGCCGGGGTGGGGGAAGGGCCAGTCTGAACCCCAAACATTCCTGCTCCCCAAGAAGAAAGACCCGCAACCGCGTCTTGTCAGTGAGTGAGGAAAGTAGAGTTTGTTTTTCTCGATCTGGTCGGAATTCAAATAGGTTTACATTCAGGAGAAGCCTGCTCCCCACAGGGCAGATGGGCCGTGCCTCCCACACGGGATTCAGAAATGGAAGAAAGACGTGCCCTGAAGAGAAGACTTTTCTGGGAGCACAGCAGGGTCTGTCGTGAAACAGGAGGGAAATGGTCAGTGGGAGTGAGAAAGGGTGGGGGGGAAAGGGGAGAGGCAGACGACAGAAAGACAGATAGAGAGAGACACAGAGAGAGAGAAACAGAGACAGACAGAGAGAGAGAGAGACAGACAGAGAGACAAGATAGAGAAACAGAGAGAGAGACAGAGTCACCGGGGGTGGAGCCGAGGTGCCAGCAGGAAGAGGAGAAGGGATGAAGGTGGCAGGGACAGGCATCCAAGTGCATTCAGAGGCCTGTGTGTTCTGACCAAGGTCGCTCTCCTGACAGCTGTGAAGGGACGAGAAGCATCTTTCCTAGGCTCCTTCCTCAGGGCCTCTTCCCTGGGGGTGAGCAGGGAGTGGCCTGGGAGCCCCCTAGGGACCTCTCAGGGCTAAGCCCCCTCTCTTCCGAAGAGCTGCCCCCTCCCCCATCACGTTGCAAAAGACGGGATGTAATTCAATGGAGCCTCTGTGACAGTGGCCTTCACCTGTTTCCGGCATGCGCGTGGGCAGACAGCCTTTGCTAGGTCAAAGGGGTGATGGCGGGTGATGGTGGGCCGTCTGGCACTGGCCATTGGCCCTGCTCACTGGGGGCCACAGTTTCGAAACCCAGCCTCATGCCCCGGGCCCAGCCTCCACCCTGTTTGAAGGGCGTAGCTAGAAATGCTCAGCTCGGCGGGCGCAGGCTGTGGTGAGGGAGCACGGAGGGGCCGGGTCAGCCCCGGGCAGACAGGGGCTCTCCTGGGGTAGGAAGGCCCCCGTCCAGGCCTGGGGGCTCTGGGGCTCATCTGCTCCCTAGTTTCAGGGTCGCTGGGTTCTAACTTCTCTCCTGAGACAGAGCCTCAGCGGCTGGGTGGGTGGACGGGAGGAGGTCAGGTGGGTCCCCCAGACAGGAGCTTCTAGGGGCCAAGCCTGGAGGGGCTGCGGGACCCCCATGTGGACAGCATCCTCGGGCCCTCCTTCCTGTCCTCCCCAAACTGGTATCTGTTTCCCATTAACACATGGCTGCTGCCAATGCTTCCTCAACCTCCCTCCTTCTCTCTCATCGTCCTTTGCTCAGAGAGTGTTTTTTTTATCTTTTTTTTTTTTTTTGAGGAAGCTTAGCTCTGAGCTAACATCTGCTGCCAATCCTCCTCTTTTTGCTGAGGAAGACTGGCCCTGAGCTAACATCCGTGCCCATCTTCCTCTACTTTATATGTGGGATGCCCACCACAGCATGGCTTTGCCAAGTGGTGCCATGTCCATACCTGGGATCCGAACCTGCAAACCCTGGGCCACTGAAGCAGAGTGTGTGAACTTAACTGCTGCGCCACCCGGCCGGCCCCAAGACATCAGTGATTTTTAAGAAGCTTTCCGGTGACTCACTGGGAAGTGGGGCCATGTTCACTGACAGGTCAGGAGTTCGGGGTCCTGGGCCACACTCTTGGGCGGGAGGCGAGATTGCATCAGAAGCGTTTTGGCTTCTCCCGGCCAGGCCTGTGTCCAGCAGGAGGAGGACAGAGGCTGAGCCCACCCCACTTCGGTCCCCTGAGTTCTTGGCTGTGAAGGAGACGCCTCCATCAGGCCTTGTCCCTGGGGGGATGTCTCTGGGTGCCGCCCCGTTTGGACCCCAGATTCGCCTGCTACCCTGCCCCGCATGGGGCTCTGGCAGCAGCACCTTGGGCATTCCTCCCGCATGAACATTTCCTCAGGTGCTTCACCCTCAAAAAAGAAGGAGACATCAGGTCACGGTGGCCTCTGGTGGATCCGCACTCACGCCCTGTGGGCCCAGGCCCCGTCCAGACACAGCAGGACTGGAGGGAAGGGCAGGAGGGCGCTGCCCGGAGTGCAGGCCATGCCATGGCTCGGAGTTTCCAAGAGGATCTGGAGTCTGGATTTCAACACGAAATCTCCTCTTTTATTTATTTATGTTTTTGGTGAGGAAGATTGGCCCTGAGCTAACATCTGTTGCCAATCTTCCTCTATTTTTTTTTTCTCCCCAAAGTCTCAGTACACAGTTGTAAATCCTAGTTGCAGGTCCTTCTAGTTCTTCTATGTGAGATGCCGCCACAGCATGGCCTGATGTGGTGTGTGGGTCCCATGAACCCCAGGCTGCTGAAGTGAGGTGTGCAAACTTAATCCTCGGCCACAGGGCTGGCCCCCTCATTTCTTTTTTGAAGAAACATTTAGAGCCCCAACAAGCCAGACACGCACGTTTACACCCCCCTCACCCCCTCCCCCGGCCTCTCCACGGCCTTCATGACCTGGAGACGGAGGACGGGCTTCCGGAGAGGCTGAGGGGGTGCAGCTGAGAGAAGGCTCAAAGCGTGAGGGGAGGTGACCGCTGGGTTCCTGGGGTGAGGGTCTCTGTGGCCCCAGTGTCCTTGCTCTGTCCTTGTTGGTGGGGCCAGATGAGCATCTCGGGCCCTAATGCTGAGAAGATCGCAGGCTCTTTCCCACATGAAATCCAGATACACAAGTTGTTTTGGAACAATACAAACTCTAAACTATGTGCAATTAGAAAAAAATTCCCCTAGATTTTCCGATTGCAAAATTCCTGGTAAGTTTGCCCAAACTGCACTTCTCTTCGTCTTTTTTTGCTGTTGGTTTGGGGTGTGTCCGCTTTGCTGCCCTCTGAGCGCCCACAGAGAGCACCCACCAGCAGTTAGTTTTAGAACCTCAGGGTGGTCCCTCCCTAGTGGGGATGCTGCCTCCCCCAGGGCCCGGAGCTCCACTGGTGGAGAGATTGTGTTAAACAAATATGACCGTCCTGTCGGGGTCCCTCCCCTGTCACCCCCCAGCCTCCCTCGACCCCCTCAAGTGCCTGAGGGACCAGGAGCAGAGATCAGATCTCGGGAGCATCAAGAGTCATCCTCCACCCCGGGTGTCTGACTCCAGCTCCAAGGATGACGAGCTGGCCTGAAGATGCCCACACCCCTCGACTTTGTTCTCTCTCTCTCTCTTTTTTTTTGCCAAGGAAGATTCGCCCTGCGCTAACATTGTCCCAATCTTTTTCTATTTTGTATGTGAGTTGCTGCCACAGCACGGCTGATGAATGGTGTTTGTCTGCGCCCGGGATCCGACCCCACAAACCCAGGCCACCAAAGCAAATTGTGCCAAGTCAACCACTAGGCCACAGGGCTGGCCCCTCGACTTTAGCCCCTCGACTTTTTCTCTTGGTTGCTTCCTCCTAGAACGTTCCATCATCCAGTGACAGAAACGCTCCCATCTGGGGAGAGCTGTGAAGACGTCATCTGCCTCTCTGTGTGTCTGTGGTGTCTGTGCTATATAGCGTTCGGTTTTGTGGGGTTGTTTTAGAAACATGCCTGTTTATGAACGTGCATCTTTGATGTTGACAGCACATGCCCTTAGGACTTTAACCAACCCCCCAGCTCGTTGCCCTCTGGTGCTTTCTTAGAGGTGCTGTTTGCTCATCGTTCACGCTGATGGTAAACGTTTTTGACGGTGCATGGATATCACGTGCCTGTTTATTTATTTATAAATGATACCCGTAAACAACTGTCCTAACACATCTACGTTATAAAGAAAAATGTAGGATTTTACACGGAATAAGACAAAATAAACACCGGTAGGAGTATTCGTACTTTCTTCCGCATGCCATGGGTTTACTTGCACGTTCCCAGAGTTTGAACACACCTGATGGAGACGGCAGGCGCTGGGATGGTTTACTGGGTGGGCAGAGGGTTGGGCGCAGCACAAGGGGCAGGTGTCAGCCCCAGTGAGTCATACACAGCACAGATCACAGAGGTCCTGTGCCTGGAGGTCTGTTGGTGAAGCCAAGACTGTCGCCATGAAGTTTAGACATTCCCAGGCTGCACCATGGCCCCGGGACGAGACCCTACAAAGACGGCTATGTGTGCGTGCCAGCTTCCCTCACTGACTGCCATTTTCTCTCTTTAGACTATTTCTCGTTAGACTGAAAGCTCCTCGGGGACAAGGCTGTGGCTGAGTATTTCACACTCAGTTACAGATGCCTGGGATCCTCGAGTGTTGCTGATGAGAACCCAGGAAAGAATCCTAAGCAAATATCAGAAAAAAATTCTAAGAAACAGCATCTTTTTGCAAAAAACTAGTCCCAGAAATGATATTTCTTTTTGCTCATCAAATAGCACAATAGACAAAGTGTGTTATATCAAACAAATATGTATTATTTTATGTTTATATATGTAAATATGAAAAAAATGAACTAAAATATCCGGAAGTTTCATCACACTCAGGGCTGGCAACATCATTTGTGGGACCCAGTGCGAAATGAAAAGGTGAGACCCTTGTTCAGAAATCAAGAATCATTTCAAGACAGCAACACGGGAGCGTTGATACAAGCCTGAGGGCCCCCTGAGTGTGGACACCCTGAGCATGGACCCCTTGAACATGGACCCTTTGAATATGGAGCCTTCTGAGTATGGACCCCGTGAACATGGACCTCCCCGAGCATGGACCCTCCTGAGCATGGACCCCCTTGAATATGGACCCTTTGAATATGGACCCCTCTGAGCACCGACCCCTTGAACATAGATGCCCCCGTGAGCATGGATCCCTTGAACATGGACCCCTTGAATATGGACCCCTCAAGCATGGACCTCCTTGAACATGGATCCCCCTGAGCATGGACCCCTTGAATATGGACCTGCCCATGGGCATGGACCCTCCTGAGCGTGGACCCTCCTGAGCTGGGGGACCCTTCTGATTTGTGGCCCACTGTGAATGCTCAGGTTGCATACCCGTGACCTGGCCTTGGTCACACTGCCCTGCCTCATCACCAACCACGTGGGCAGAACCGAGCTGAATCTGATGTAATCACCAAAGCTACAGGCTTCCCGCCGTGTGGCTTGGGGTTCATGCAAACACTGCACAGTGTGCCAGTGGTAAAGCTGGCATCCCAGCTCTGAGCCTGGCCTTCCGTGTTCTGCTCTGTGATGCTGGGCTGCAACTCTGCAGACCACATTTCTGTCTTTTCAGCTGCTTCTTTTGGGCACTGACGGTAGGAGCTGCCAGGGGGAGACTGTGAGGCTGTGAAGGGGAGGCAGGGACCTGTGCTTGCTGCCTGCTCCCCGTCTCTGTGCACATCGCCCGGCAGGGCTCACCTGCCACGTGTCACCACTGTGATGCTACGGGACCCACAGCCGCAGTTGTTCCCTCCTACAGCAGTTTGTTCACCCCATTTCTGACACTGCAAAACCAGTCCCTCGCATGCCACCTCCCCTCTGAGACCCTCACGGCAGTTGGCATCCCCTCTCCAGGCTGTGGGCCCTTCCTCATGTGTCTAAGTTGGAACAATTCCAACCTCTTCCCTGTTGTTCCCGGCATCTTCTATCTAAGGAGTTAACCTTCTCTTCAAAGAGTCTTTATACTAAATATTTCTGCTCAGATAGCCGGTGCGGCTTCCTTCTCCTGGCTGGGTCCTGAGTGACCCCCTTGCATGGCTCACCAAAGGGACTAGACCTCAAGAGCGATAGTTGGGTTAGGACATTGCAGAAACCTCCAGATGGCGAAGATGGTGTCCCCAGTCACAGCACGATAAAGGAAGCTCTCTGGCTCACCCTGCACGCCTGACTCTACTCCCCAGGGGAGGAGAATCCACATTGCTGGGACCCAGCATGGCTATGGGCTGAATGCTTTTGCTTTAATAATTCAATATCCACAAAATGAAAAAGGCCATGGACCCAAAACTCTCACACTGTGCCTGGTGAGAGGAGATTTCCCAGTTAGGGGATGGCTGGGCTTGCTGAGGATCAGGGCCCTGCCCGCAGTCACAGGAGGGCGAGGGGATGGCGGGCAACATCCCTGGCTTTTACGCAGCAGAGTCGCCGCGTGACAACACTGAGGAGTTTCCTCAGTGAGCAGAAGGCAGCGTTTGCTCCCAGGACAGGAGCCACATCACAGCTCCACGTGCTGCTTGGGAAAAAGAGAAAGTTGATAATCGTAAAAGCCATGTGAAAAGATGAGCATCTTCATGGGAGATGCCTGGAGAAAGCAGAGAGAAGGGCCTGATGTCAAGTAACCAACACCGAGAACACGGCAGAAATTAAGGAGCCCACAAAAGAGGCGAGAGTGGGCCCAGGGCCAGTTTACGCAAACAAAGAGACTGAGCAGCGTCGGCCGCTGCCTGGCTGTGAGAAGCCACAGGAGACCCACGGATTCGGAGAGCAGGGCTGTGTTAGAGCCACTCATTTCAGGAAGGTTTGTGTGGCAAAGAAATGCCTATATCTATATAGAGGTAGTCTATACCTATATCTAATCTATATCTATATCCATATCTAATCTATATTGCTATATCTATATCCATATACATATGTATATATCTATATCCATATATATCTATATTCCTGTCCATATCCAATCTATCTCTATATCCATGTATATCTATATCCATATCTAATTTATATCTATATACATATCCATATATATATTATAGCTATAGTCATATCCATATCTAATCTATGTCTATATCCATCTTCACACGTACGTTATGCATACATATGTTGTATACATATACATTTACATACATAGATATGCTTTTTTCTATTTTTTTAATTTGGCTTTTTATCTGGATATTTTAACATATAGCCAATGTAGAAAGAACTGTGTAATGAACTCCCATGTGCCCACCTACCTTCAACAATCATTAACTCCTGATGAATCTTGTTTCATCAATCTCTGTGTCTCTCCCTTGTTTCTCTTTCTCTTCCTTGGTCTCCCTCTCTTTCTTTAGTGGAGCATTCTAGAACTTTCCCCAACGTCACATTCTTTCATGTAGATATCTTGGTATGCATCCCCAGCAGGTGGGGACTGGTTTTTGAAGAAGCAGCTAGGATATATTAGTGCCTTTGATGGTTCTAGACCATGAAGGAAGTAAGTTTGGGGCAGAGAAGCGCAGGAGGAGATTGTTTCCTGGAGCAGCACAGAATCAGAGAGCCATCTTTGATTGTCCATGTTGGTTTTATAAGCATGATTAAATATGTGAAAAAAAATCAGTGGGGCTGGCCTGGTGGCATAGTGGTTAAGTTCATGCACTCTGCTTTGGTGGCCCGAGGTTCGTAGGTTCAGATGCCAGGTGTGGACCTAGCACTACTTAGCAAACCATGCTATGGTGGTGTCTCACATAAAGTAGAGGAAGATTGATGCAGATGTTAGCTCAGGGCCAATCTTCCTCAAGCAAAAAGAGGAGGATTGGCAACAGATGTTAGCTCAGGGCCAATCTTCCTCACCAAAACCACCCTCCCCCCCAAAACCAGCAGTATCTACTCTTCTAAAAAGTGTCCTTCAAGATAGATTGGTTTAAACCAAGCCCCTTTTATTTTCCCCCTCAAATAAGAAGGAAAATGTACCCTGAAATAAGGGGATGTACCCTCCAGGGTTATGTAATTTATTTAGCTTGCTCAGCACGGAGCTTTCTCAGAACATAGTGGGGCTGATGTTAGCATTTAAGAACACGGGACCTTGTAGACTTATTGGTCACGTGCCCTCTGATAAATTACTATCCCTCAGTTTCTTCACCTGCAAACTGGGGCTAATAATACTTGTCTCACTGAGTTGTTGCAGGATTCCAGGAGAGGGCACCGGTGGAGGGGGTGCTGCAGTGCCCGCTGTGTCACCACGGCTTGCTTCCACTTCAAGGTCTGTACCCTGGAGGAGGAGGACTCACGTCACTGTGAAAGCCTTTCCGGCCGTGTTTATAGCAGCTTTATTCAGAGTCTTCAAAAACGGGAAACGACCCCAATGTCCTTAAACAGGTGAAGGAACAAGGAATTGTGGTCCATCCGCACAACGGAAATGTGACTCAGCAATGAAAAGCAACGAATTATTGACGGATATGGGTCACACTATGGTGACTCTCACAGGCATCATGCTGAGTGACAGAAGACAGTCTCAAAAGGCTGCGGACTGTAAGGCTCGGTTTATATGGCACTCTGGGGAACGTAGTCGATGCAAAATAACCAATAACTATTCTATAGAAAAGAGAAATACGGTGAGTTTTACTTGAGCCAAAGCAAGGATTACAACCCGAGAAGGCCTTAGAGAGTGTTCTGGAGAAGCATGGTTTTTAGGACAGCCTTATATCTTTTTAGAACAAAGAACATACATTAAACATGCCCAGGATACATTTTTGCCAAAGTTTCAAAGAGGTATTTAGTTGCAAATTAGCAGGTTAACATGGTGGCAATGTCCGGGAAAGAGACTATTACCAACGGGCGTTACCAATGGGCGTGACCAATAGGGCGTAGGAGGAGAAGTCTGCATTCTTTTCTTCCAAGAGTACATTCTTTATTTTAATGGTTAAGCAGATGTACAATGTATGTTTGATAGGCCATAAGTCGGGCTTTTTAGTTCAAGCCGAATCAGTCTTCAATACGAATAGCTGCCCATATACCTCGATCTGTGAAAATTCTTGTCAAGGTTAAACCACAGGGACAGACAGCATATTGGGTTCAGGGTCAGGGAGAGAGTGATTAAAAAGTGCTAGACTGAAGTTTTTTGAGGGTGATGGAGCTATTCTGTGTCTGTTCCAGTGGTGGTCACATGAATCCACAGATGTGTTAAAACTCATAAAACTCTATGCCAAAAAAAAAAATAAAGGTCTGGGGCTGGCTCAGTGGTGTAGTGGTTAAGTTCGTAAGCTCTGCTTTGGTGGCCTGGGGTTTGTGGGTTCGGATCCCGGGTGCAGACCTACACACCGCTCACCAAGTCATGCTGTGGCTGCGTCCCACATACAAAATGAAGGAGGATTGGCACAGATGTTAGCTCAGGGCCAGTCTTCTTCACCAACCAATCAACCAAATAAACAAACAACAAAAAAAAGATCTATTTTACTGTATGTAAAGTTTTTAAAAGCACACACAAATTGGGGAGAATCTACTTTCTTTAAGCTAAAAACATATGTCTGGATTTATTATTACTCATGTATTAACCTAGGAGATATTTACCCTTATCACAGACTATTGTAACTTTTTCCAGCACAACAAATATTTACGGAGCACATGCTATGTGTGTCTCGTGATGCTGGCTCGGCAAGCCAAGGAGTCGAAAAAAAGACTTCTTGGATTCTCAAGGTCTGGCAGTAGTGCTCCTTTATTCAGAGAATAGCATGGGGTCAGAATCCACGGCCAGTGAAGAGCTGCAGGCATGGGGACAGGACCCATGGGCAGTGAAGGGCTGCAGGGGGTTGAGGGTTAGAGCTTAACTTATAAGGCATGGGTATGTGGCTTATTCCTTTACGAGACAAAGGACAGATCATGTGAAAAAGCTGTTGACATGGTATCAGCGCAGGTGGGGTCTGGTTATCGGGTGGTCCTGTAAGTTTGGACATGACTCAGGTCGAATCAGGTGAGGACGTCCTATACTTCCCAGAAAACGATATAGATCGGTACGTAGGGCAGGACACCTTGGACGTCTCTCCCTGGGGCGGTCTTGATCTGCATCATCTCCAATCAGACATATAGAGAAATTTGGTCATTCTTGCCAGCCATTGATGGAGTTTTTCCTTTGCAATTTTAAAAGCTTTCACCTTAAAATTCTCTTAGTGTGTGTGGTGGGAAGAGTAATGACCCCCTAAAAAGTTCATGTTTTAATCCCCAGATCCTGTGAAGGTTAGTTTCCGTGGCAAAGGGGATTTAGGCAGATGGAATTAATATCGCCAATCATCTGACTTTAAAATAGGGAGATTATCCTGGATCATCTGGGTGGGCTCAATGTAATCCCAAGGGTCCTCAGCTGTGGCAGCAGGAGGCAGAAGAGGAAGTCAGTGGGGTGGGACCTGAGAAAGCCCGGCCCCGCCATTACTGGCTTTGGAGATGGGGAAGGGGCTGTGAGCCAAGGACTATGGGCAGCGTGTAGAAGCTGGAAAAGATGAAAAAAAGAAAAAAAGAATCTGCCTGGGAGCTTCTGGAAGGGACACAGCACTGCTGACGGAGATTTTAGCCCCGTGAGACCCACTGAGGACTTCTGATCTGCAGAACAGTAAGATCAGCAATCTGCATTGTTTTAATCCACTAAGTTGGTGTTACTTGTCACAGCAGCAAGAGGACACCAATAAGGCGTCTTACTGGCTCTCGGCTTCTCCTCGTGTGGTCTCTCCCATCTGCTCTGGATCCCCGAGACCTGATGAGAAAGGCAGAGCTCCGAGGCCCCAGGGACTGAACTGTCACTCCCCCGCCCTCCGGGGGTTCCTGGCCCCATTGCAGGAGGGACACTGCCCTGGGACCCGCAGTGCTGGTGGCCCCACCTCCTGCAAACCCCGGGGCTTTCCAGGCCAGCGTGGCCAAAACAAATGACCCATGGCAGCTTTTGTTTCCTCTGTGATGATTGGAAAACCAGCCTTCATCTGGGCCCCAGGCCATGATTATCTTGAGTCCTCATCAGCTCGTTTGCCTAAATGCGATGTCCAGGCTTGCAGAGGTGGGTTACTTCCAAGCGCTTTGATTGAATGCGGGCGGAAGAGAGAATCAAACCCGAGCTTATCTGCCTGAAAGCCGAGATTCTCCAGGTCCAGATAATTACTGCCTGGGCGGGTCCTCTGAATGGCTCAGTCAGTGCCACTGAGTGCTAATCGAGTCCAAGACACCCTCCCAGCAGTTCCCACCTGAGTCCCTCAGCCCCTCAGCTGCCCTCCTTCCCTGCCCCACACCCCCCAACCGGCCCGAGCCACGCTGGCAGATGGAAGGAGCAATTACTGCTCCATCCCCTCGGGGAGAGCCTATCAGATGATGCTGGGGGCTCATCAGAAATGAATTGGAAGGAAGAAATTGCACCCTGAACACCATATTCTGTGTCCTCCCGTCAGCAGGTTGTAATTAGTTAATTAAATGCCCGGGCTGACAGAATGGCCCCAGTGGGGCTGCTGCCACTCGGGCTGCTCCCGAAACCTGAGCAGGAAACCTCTTGGAATCTGTGGGCAAGGGGCAGTTAACACCTCCCGCTCAATGGGCCCCTTTTCCTGGAAAGGTCACTGGGAGGAGTGCCCGGGGATTTAGAGTCTAAAACCATTGAAATGGAAAGGAGGCACAGAGAGACCACGTGGACCTCTCCGGACACTGAGGCCGAGCCTGGAGCAGGCAGGGGAGGGGAGACAAGCTGGCGAGCGGTCACAAGGCAGGAAGAGAGAGCAGGAGGGAGAGATGGCAGGGAAGAGGCTGGTGGAGAAACCCCTTCCTTGAGGCACACTGACTCAGACCCACCGCTGAAACACACAGCTTGGTGCCTGGGGAGCGCTTACGTCGGCCTTACAGCGAATTGAGCCATCCGTGGTGGCTGGCGTGTGGTGCGATTCCTGCAGAATGGTGCATGGACGGTAAACACACACGTGCCAAAGGAAGAAAACCCAACGAGAAGAGAGGATGCTCCCTCTCCCCCAAACCACCTCCTCAGCCTCAGTAACCCCCATCCCTGCCCCTCGGGGCTCCTTCTGGCAGATGTTCCGGTTGGTGTTAGGTTTACACATGTCCCGTAAAGGACTTAGAAACAACATCCCCTGGGCGTGGATGCCTCAGATTCTTCACCGTCCTCTCTTTCCCCTTCCAAGGGCATCCTGAGTCCGTCCACACCTCCTGGCACCAGGTTCCAGCCGCCAAATTCTCAGCTGGACGACAGCAGTGCCATCTCACTGGTCCTTATGCCCCATTTTGATCCATTCTCCACCCGCTAGCTGGAGGATCCTGGAAATCTGTGCACCAGTTCACGCTGTTCTCCTGTTTAACCGTCCACAAGTTCCCGCTGGTCATGGGGTAAAGCTCCCCTCCACATCTGCACCGCTCGCTGCCTGCCCACACCCACTCCACGCCCACCCGGCTCTTCTTGCCGGCTCTTGAATTACCCAAGATTATGGCCATCCAGGGGGCCTGGCACTGGCTGATGGCCTTCCCCGCTGACCTTCACGTGTCGATTCTGTTTAACTTATAGCCAGCTCCTTTCCTCCGTTCTCCTGTTAGAACAGGGTTTCCAGATCAATCTTATCATGTCATCTGCAAATAATAATAATCTTCCTTGCCTCTTTCTAATTTTTGCATTCCATTTCTTTCTCTTGTCTAAGTGGATTGGTTCTTTTACAACATCTCACCTTTAACTGGGGCTTGACCCTCTTCCTGTTTTATTAGTCTGGCACGGCCTTCTGTGTCAAACACACACAATTTCTTGGGTGACTTCCTGGTTCTCAAAGACAGGCATGCAGACTCTTTTATCATCTCAACGTTTTTTATATATTTGCATCATAATTTGCTTCTCCTGAACCCCATCTGACATCTGGTCATTTCAGCAGCGAGAACCGGTTCGCTGAGGTTTACTCTTTGTGCCTATTTTCACCATCGCAGGATTTCCTGAGTTTGAAGTGAGATTCTGGGAGGAAGACATTCAACTTAAACAGCTACCGTCTCTCGTCCCCTGGGAATATTGTTTTCTCCGTGATGAGGAAATCTTGGGGGCACCTCTGAAAACTGTCTCATTTCTCTAGGGTCTAAGGATCTGTGTTAGAGTTGGGCATGGTTTTGGAGCTGCAGAAAAGATAATGTCTCCTTAAAAATACGTCCGAAACTAATTCTGCCTCAAATTTTATGCTTCTTCTTCTTTTTCGGATAAGGCAAATGCCACTCACAGCAGACACTTGGGCCGCCTGCCCTGCATGTGTTCCTGTTCCTTCCCTTCCTGGTCACTCTAAGACTTTGCTTTGGGAAGGGGCCCACCCTTGATGCTATCCACGCAGGTGGAAGCAATCCCAGGATGCCCTCCCTGCCCCCGGGGGGCATGGCTCGGGAATGTTCCTGCCTCTGGGAGATGTGGCCGTGCAAGAGGCAGCCGCAGAGAATCCTCAGCTTCCCCATGCTCCTTGCCTGTCGGTTCTCTTCCTCCACCAGAAGACACATCTCATCAACAACTTGTCAAGAGCGCCAATCACCCACATGCCGGTAAGTAATAAATACACACTGAGGCCCGGTGAGCAACGCAAGCCAGCGAGCTTGTGGATCGCATGCTCTGGAATATTGTGTTCGCAGGAGGCCTGGGGTGGTCGTCTCTCACGAGCCAGGGCACGTGTCCTTTTGTTTGGTCCTGGATGGGCAATGCCATCTAAGCCTGATGGGCTCCATCCAGCCCATAGCTACCCAGGCCTGTGTTTTGTTGGTTAGATGCCAAGAGAGTGCAAACATGTCACACTGGAGTGATCCTGTCGGGCACTGAACCTCGAGCCAGCCCAGGAGTCATCTTAGGACATTTCATTTTTGCCACAGATCTCTTTTTTAAATGACCAGCCTAAGTTTATCAATCTGCCAACTTTGTATTTGCAGAAAACACTTCCCCGAGAAACCGCCCCCCACTTTCCTGGGGGTAGGTCAGACGCCTCCTGGGATGGAAGAAATGCACAGCCCTCAGCGTTTCAACGGGAACCTCCACTGACTGATTCTGTTTCCCGGCCACACTTCCATTGACTTGTCGCCTCCCATAGCCCTCAGGCTATGGGATTTGTTCCCTTTTCTGTGGCCAATTTAGAACAGGAAGAGGCCAGCCCTGAGCCTGAGGAGGGGCCCCTCATTGTGAAGGCCTGACCCCTCTGATGACAGAACCCCAGGGGCCTCCGGAGGGGGCGTGTCCTCGGGGTCAGCGAGTGAGCCCAGCGAGGAGACGGTTGAGAGAGCTGGGCTCAAGTCCTGCCCGGATCCCGGACTCGACTCTCACAGCCTCTTTACCTTCAGAGGCCAGTCTCTAGCGAGACCATCTTTATTTCAGGCACCCCTTAGTCTTTTGGAAATTTGGAAGAAAGACGTTCCTCTTAGAGTGTGCATGAAGAGATGACGGGTGTTTCCTAACTGTTGTGCACGCTGGTGTATTTTGAGTGGAATCAATTGGTCAGTTGAGCCTACTGGGTAGCAGGTAACCATTGATGAGCACCTTCCTGCATCCAGGAGGATCCATGTGGCCCCGAGGAAGAACTGGCTTTTATTTCCACATCCTTGGCAGTCTTCCTAAGGCACCACTCAGTGGGAGCCACAGCTGTCAAGGCTGAGAATACAAGACAGGTCCCACCATTGCATTTCGTTTCATGAGAGATTAATCAGTCTCCTGGAAGCAATGGCCGCTAATACTCAATAGATGTTCACCAAACTGTCCTGAATTAAACCCAAGGGTGATCACGCTGACCTCGGGGAGACAGACACACTTGCAAGGGGAAGTGCTTCCTTTCACACTTGCTTCCCCACCTTCATGGCTCCCATGGTCCACTCCAGGTTGGCTGGACTCCAGGCGCCTCTGGACTTTGGACGGCCGTCAGCTGCTCCTCCGTGCCCACTGTTCCTTATCAGCCTCCGACGCGCCACCTGGCTCCCTCTCTTGGAGTCTTATCTCCTCATGAAGTTATTGCTGGCCACGTGAGCCCAGAATGGTTTTCCTCTCGTCTGAGCCATTACAGCAATTCTCGTTCAGACCACTTGTTGGAACCTGAATGCTACCCTTAATCACAGGGTTTATCTCTTATATTTATCTCTCCCTTTCACACCTACGGTCCTCAGGATACTTCCTCAGCACAGGACTGTGTCTTATGCTTAGCTGAATTATCTATAGCTTGTCCCATCACAGAGTCTCTATAAATATTTAAAAATGTATTGAGGTATTAAGCTTAGGGTTATTTTCGTGACCTGACTATGCATCCTTTCTCTTCCACCCTCAGAGAACTCATTTTCACCCCTTTAATTTATTTGTGTCTATGTTACTTTCTGATCCTTCCTAATGAGGTCTTGAGCCAATAAGATGAAGTTGCCAGGGGGACTTCAAGGAAAGGGTGGGAGGAACCTTACGTTGTGGTGCTATTTAATCATGACTGACTCTGACTATACCCACATCCTCAGTTTTAGCTTTCTGCCCATCCTTGGGTAGCTGACCAGTGGGCTCCATCTTTCCAAAGTGAGAAGGTTTGAGTCACCTGGCTAAACTGCAATTGCATGTCCCTCCCACCAGAGGGCACCGTGCCCACAGTGGTGTTATCGCCCCCTCACAGAAGGAAAGGGGCACATGGGTCCACTTGCAAACGCTGAGGGCTATCTTGAAAGCTAAAGTGCTGCTTGCCCCTCTTCCACTTGTAAGGAAGTATCTGGGTTCCCATCCTTCTCATATGCCACATTGGGGTTTCCAGTCATATTTCCTGTTCACTCTTTTGGCAACCAGGAATGTGAGGTATCTGGGATCTCCCCATCTCCTACCCAAAAAATGGGAATTTCCCAACTGAGGCGCCATTTTGGTTTGGGTTTCATGGGTTTGGGCTGTCCGTTCATGGAAGGGAAAGGAGCGCCTCTAGTCTATTTCACTCAAGATATTTGGAGTGTGTGGTTGGGCTCTTTAAATAATTTATTTCCAATAAAGTGATTATTTCAATAGCTATCAATTAACAGTAAAGAATACCTGGTTCCTGACTTTTGCGACTTTTTTTCCCAAGTCTGAAGAAGGCTGGGTGTGAAAGAAGTCTGGTGTTAGCCCATTGAATTGCCTTCCATAGAGTAGGCAATCAACAAATTTGAAAACAGAAACTATGTCCTAGGCCCGTTGTGTACAATCTCAACTTCTGGCTGGAGAGCTGACATTGTTTAGTGAAAGGCTGAATTCCAGCTGAATAATCATGAGACTACAGCAATGCTTTTTACCGTTAATATCATCCTGACTTTGTTGGTTAATGGAAGGTTCGGTTGTGTGATTGGGTGATGAGGGCATTTACATATAATGATTTTCCTCTGAGAAGAGTTATCAATCCAATATTTCTTTTTTAGATGTCCTCGCTTTACTCAGTAGATTGTTCCTCAAAAGTTGAGTGTAATTGGGTTATTATAAATGGAATATTTAAAATACACCAGGAAGCTCACTCTTTTAAGAGACCTTTGGGAGATCAGAGACATTCTGATTTGGGCCCACACCTCCCCATGCTCTCCTCCCCATGGTTATATCCGTTCCTCCTTTCCCGGCATGTGATCTCGCTCGTCCAGATGGCCACTCAGCTGCAGGACCAACTCCCTGTTGTGAAAAGCGAAACATCTCATGGTTTGGCATTCACTTGGGGCTGATGTTTTCCACCAAGAGGAAGGACAGTTTTACTCTTTAAAGATTTTTATCATCAGGATTAGAAAGACATCTGTATTTGCTACTCTGAGGTCAGCTAAAACAAAACATAACAATAAAAGCAAGAGAAGACAACTGTGTATGGAGTCATGTTTTTATCTGGTACTAATATTATAGGTAGAGGCAACCGGACGTAAGTTAAAAAGGACAAAGGAGGATGCCACGTTATACAAATATGTTGTGGAACTTATCGGAGACAAAGCACAAAGGGAAAATTTTAATATGCAAATAAAAACCAGTTTTATAGACAATATTTGCATGTGTGTTGAAAAGCCCACAGATCTGGGGTATGGTTATGGTGAAAGGGACCCACTAAACTCTTGCTCATGCTCTGCAAATTCACAAATTAAGGGTTTCTTGCAGCCAAATAGCTGGACGGTGTAGCTGGTTGCCGTGGTGTGTTCACCGCATTTAGGTCTTGCTCTTCCTTTTTGCAGTGTCAGTAGGCTTTCTGGCAGACGGGAACCTGTGAGAGGAGCTGCCGACAGACAGAGGCTCACCCCCCAGGGCAATGGACCCCCAAGGGGCGGTCAGCATGGGATCCCTGAAGGCGTGGCACATTCCTTTTTTGCCTTGAGTGAATCTGGCTGGTGGCACGACCAGGCCCTGGAGCCACTGGACTGCACCTGCTCATCCGGGAATGGGAACCCCTGTCCTGCTGGAGCTCAGCATTCAGGTGTTGCCAGGAGGACACAGGGAGCTTCTTTCTCCTGCCACCCCTTCTTGAAGGAGACTCCCACTCCAACCACCAAAGCAGTTCTGTGTGTTCAGGGCCCCCCTCCACTTTGCTGACCTTCTTTTCTTCACCTTGTGGGCAGAGAGAGGAAAATGTTTACCCCATGTTTGCTCAGCTCAGAGGGGAACCAGAGCTCTCAGACGGGCTCCAGCAAGGTCACTTGAAGTGCACAGATGAGTGAATTTCTGCGAAGTTCAAAGTCTGAAGTGCCTCCTTTATTTCTGCTTTTCCTCTTCTCTGGCTCTTCAGCCCTCTTGCTCTCACTCCTGGATCTGTTGTTCCAGAGGTCAACTGCCCTTCGTGAGGATGCCCTGTCATCCCCAGGAAGAGGCCTGTGTGCAAAGACTTGAGGCCTCCTGCCAACAGCCGTGGCAATGCTCCCTCGAGGAAGTGGATCCAGGCCCCAGTCAAGCCTTCAGATGACTACAGCCTCATGAGAGACTCTGAACCAGAACCACCAGCAAAGCCACTCCCAGATCCTTGACTTTCGTAAATCGTGTGGGATGACAAATACTTGTGCTTTAAGCGGCTAAGTCTTGGGTAATTTGTTATGCAACAATAGATAACTAATACACAACCTTCATTAACTGAGAGCAGGAGACTGAACTAGTGATCTTGCCAGCTCCTTGATCCTATTATCCTGTGCAGATGTCTTCCTCTCTGGAGCCTGACCCTTTGCCCCATCACCTGTAAAGCGCCTGTGACAAAGGGGAGCAGCTGAGCCAGTTTTCATTACGGACAGCTGTTTGTTAGGAGTAATTAGAAGGCATTTCTTTGTAGTGCCAGCACTCAAGACCACTTCTGAGGGATTCCCAATTTTCAGAATTCTGTAGACAAACAACTAATAGATTGAAATTTTAAGGGGTGTTGTCCCACATATAACAAAAGTAAAAATACTGAGTGAATAATACAAAAGCTTACAACTTTTTTTTATCTTTGTTGATCTCTTCCAGAAAAGGTTTCTAGTTAGGTTAATCTTTTTCTTTTTTCCCTGCTACCTTTGGACTCTTACCAGGTATTTCAGACCTGAAAGTCTATAAATAAAACAATAGTTTCAGAGACTGGCTGTGCTTTCCAATATGGTGGCCATAAGCCACACATGGCTATTTAAATTTAAGTTAATTAAAATTAAATAAAATTTAAAATTTAGTTCCTCAGTCTCACTAGCCATGGGGCTCATGGCCACCGTATTGAACGGTGCAGATTATAGAGTGTTTCCATCATCCAAGAAAGTTCTACTGGACAGCAAAGATCTGAAAGATTAGCATCATGACGTCTACTTCTGCAGTGACTACCACCTTGGCATTGACTTGGCACACAGTGGGGTTGTGACACGTCACTCTGAACCCTGCCAGTCTCCCCTAATCTCAGAAGATGAGCCGACTGAGGGCTGGTTGGGAGTGACGTGTGGGGCACCTGAGAACAGGAGCTGCTGGACCAGTTCTCTTCCTCGTTCCTCCCAGGCGGAGGCCTGTTGTTAACAACATGTGTCCTACTGGAGTCTGAACCGAGGAGATGCACACTTAGCAGGTCGATGTTAATGGATTTAAGTTGCCTCGACTTGCATTTTATCAGGAGCTCCTTCTTGGACTCATGAGGTTGGTCCAACTTCCAGTCCTTGGGGAACTGACCGTTTTGTCCTCTCCCTTTGGCGGCTCCTTCCTCTGCTCTCTGAGCGCAGCAAGAACTCTGCCTGCTCAGCCTCGAGGCTTCAATGGGTTGGCATTTACAGACCTTCGGGTGGCTTCAGGACGGGGACTGAGCCCTCTCAGCTCCGAGCCCCACACGCCATCGCTCTGAGGGAAGCCTGTTCTCTGGCCCACGATGGGGCCTTGTGATGTCACTTTGTCATGTGTAACAAATCTCTAACAGCAGCAAGCCGCACCCCCAAACCGCCACGCTCGCCTGGGCCATCACATTCAACAGCTGTTACCTCTGCCTGTCAATGGCCATTCAAATTGCTGCCTATTGATCTCGGGCATAAAAAGGCACAGCTGAGCTCATTAAAATATATTTGTCATGGGGCTGCAGGTTTCCATCTTGACCTTTCTGCCCCCAGTTTTCATTCCTCCTTCTCCCCTGCTCCCACGTTCCCTCCTGCTCTCCATCTGCAAACCTCTGGCCAGCGCAGCTCTGCTGTCACAATCATGGGGCCTTTGGGTTCATGCGCAGGGTCTCAGGGTGCGAGGTCAGGACATGTCCCTCCCACAGTGACCAGTGTTGGCTCCCCTTCTCCCACCTGGGTGAACATCCTCCCAGATCCGTAGCCTTGACTTCATTTTGTTGCCTCTTAGGGTGAGGGAGCAGGATTGCATGAGGCTCCAGGGTCTGTGTGGGTGGCGATTTCCTTCCATGTGACACTGCGGTCAGGGCCACTGTCTGGGTCCCCGGAGAAGGGAGCACTGGGGAAAGGGGAGGCGGTCATCTGTGTGGACAAAGGGGACAGTGGGTGATGACCACACAGAGAGGGCAGTGGCAGTGGCAACAATAAGCTCATTTCTTTCTAAACCCTATATCTTGAAAATTTTCAAACACACTCCAAAGTAAAGAGAGAAGGATGGTGAACTCCGTCCCCAGGTTCAAGAATGAGTGACATTCTGAAGCTATTCTTGCTTCAGCTGCGTCCCTCTTGGAGTTTTTGGTGGGCATATTTTAAAATGGATCCCAGACAACGTATGATTTCATCCATTTATTTCATTCCACTAAAAAATAAATTCTTTCTTATGTTACCACACTATTCTTACCTCACTAACTGATGATGATACCGAGTGTCATCCAGTGGCCAGCCTGTGTCTGGCTTCGCCTGTGTTCCACGAAGGCCTTTTTATGGTGAATCAGACTCTAAACACATTCCACACGTTGCGTTTGGGTGAGATGTGCTTTAGTCCTTGGCAGTTTCCTAACCCTTTAAAAAATGCTTCTATTGAAGAAACCGGGTTATTTTTCTTGAAGTAGTTTCTACACTCTGGACTTTGCTGATCGAATCCTCAGGGTGTTTTCCTCTCTTCTCTGCGTTTCCTACCCATCAATAGCTAGATTAATCTGGTGAGATTCAGGCTCTCTTTTTTTGGCAGGAGTCCTTCCAGGGGATGCTCCATGCTCCCTCTCTCGTCAGATCAGGAGGCGAACGCTGTCAGGTGGAGAACCCATGACTTCCAATTTCTCAGGGCAATAAGCTCAGGAAAATCTACTAGAGACGGTTTCTGAATAAGGCACAACATCGATACGACTGCCAGGATGGAAAACACAAGTGGCATACTGCACACGGCCTGCTATCTGCAAACAATTGCATCAAAACCGATCTTTCTCTCCCCGTTTTCTAACCTCAGGAAGGGTGGTCCCTCCATATATTTCACCCCTGCCTCCTCCTCTGCTGGCTTCTCCTCTCATTGTAGAAATGGGCTGAAATCTCTCCTGTTCTGAATGGTCTGCATCGGCTCCTTCTGCCTTCCCACGTCCACACCTCCTCAGTCCGCCTCCATTGGCTTCCCTCCCTGTCACCGCCCTCACCAAGGCCCCATGACCACCTGAGCTGCCAAATCCAGCAGGTTTCTCAGTTGTGGGACTTTGGGATCCACCTTCTCTCTTTTGAAAGTCTCTCCTTTTCCGGCTTCCAGAGACTACGCTCCGTGATTGTCCTAATGCTCTTCTTCCGCGAGCGTCTTAACGTTGGCATCTCCCCAAATTCCACCCTTGACCACCTTCTCTTATGACTACACACTCTTCCTGGGTTATCCCATCCATTCCTGTAGTTTTAATTAAGAATTATAGGCTAATGGCTCCCAAGTCTATATTTCTGCCCCAGATCCCTC
Source organism: Equus asinus (assembly GCF_041296235.1). Taxonomy (NCBI): domain Eukaryota; kingdom Metazoa; phylum Chordata; class Mammalia; order Perissodactyla; family Equidae; genus Equus; species Equus asinus. The sequence goes on along the minus strand of NC_091790.1, from coordinate 22,501,345 downwards.
TCTCTCGAGATCCAGATGTATTTAAGAGTACCGGAAATCTCTGCTTAGATAACACAAGACATCTCAAACCTAAAATGTCCAGTTCTGAACTCACCACCTTCCCCTTTAAGCCCGATCGTTTTCCTGTATCTCACCTGGAAGGAGCACGCTTTGGTGTTCCAGTCACAGCTCGCCTCGCAAACCACTGGGAAAAGCATCCACGAGCAAAGCAGACAGTAGTCAAGAGCCTGACCACGTGGTCTTTCCTCCAAGACACACGCCCGTGGAAGACAGAGGGTAGGCTGGCTTGGGAAATGGCAGCTGGGGCGTGCGAGGCGCTGGCAACTTGCCATCAGGGCTGCTGGTCAGTATTCCAGCTCCATCCCGGCCCCCGGGGGCAGCGTAAAGAGGCAGATGTAGGAAGGGCAGAGCACACAGCAGCCCTGAGTCCTCTCCATTAGCAAAAGAGAAAATATCATGAGCCCGGACCAGGGAAGCACATCCTTCTCCTGGGGGTTTCGAGACTCGGGTTTGCCATGTGCAGAGTGAGAACAGATCAGACCAGTCTGCGGTGCCAGGGTCTCTCTGGGAGTTTGGAATAACAAGGCAGCAAAGCTTTGTTTTACCAACATTACCCCATTTGTGTGGTGAAGAACTGGGACCTGTGAAAATAGAGATTTGTCTCTCTGATAAAATACAGGAGACAGGAGGATGGCTAAGGAGGGAATCCTCTCTCTTTTTATTTTATTATTTTTTTTGAGGAAGATTAGCCCTGAGCTAACTGCTGCCAATCCTCCTCTTTTTGCTGAGGAAGACTGGCCCTGAGCTAACATCTGTGCCCATCTTCCTCTACTTTGTATGTGGGACGCCTACCACAGCATGGTGTGCCAAGTGGTGCCATGTCCGCACCCAGGATCCGAACCAGAGAACCCCGGGCCGCCGAAGAGGAGCATACAAACTTAACCGCAGCGCCACTGGGCCGGCCCCAGGAATCACCTCTTGAGTTGATGGGTTAAGCTCTGTAAACCTTCATGACAGGAAAATCTGTAGTTGAAAATGGAAAATCTTGTGGAAAAGGTAGCGTTAGAGATCTAATGTTGAATGCAAACCCACGAAAATCATTATGGATTTTGTTAAATCTTTTTTTACTGTTCAGTAAAATAAAGCAACAGGGTATTCATTTCCTGTTGATGCTGTAATAAATAACCACAAATCTTGTGGCTTAAAACAGCACAGATTTATCCTTACAGTTCTGGAGGTCAGAAGTCCAGAATCCATCTCTCTGGGTTAAAGTCCATCGGGCAGCAGGGCTGGCTCCTTCTGGAGGCTCCGCGGAGAAGCCATTTCCTGCTCTTCCAGCTTCTGGAAGGCCCTGTATTCTTTCCTTTTCTTCAAAGTGCGCCATGAACCTTGGCTTCCCTCATCTCCTGAACTTCTCTCTGACCTGACCTCCCGCATCCCTTCTATAAGGCCCCTTGCGATACATCCCGCCCACCAGGGACCATCTCCCCGTCTCAGGATCCTTTACTTACTCCATCAGCAAAATCCCCTTTGCCACATAGGGTCTCACAGTCATAGGTTCTAGGATTAGCACGTGGGTATATTTGGGGCAGGGGCCCCTATTCGACCTCTCACAGTTACCAAATGGAATAAAGAAGACTTTTATGACTCTACACATCTTAAATGATAACTGGTCCTTAATACGATCGCCTTCTGCTTACTCTGGGCTCCTCGTCAAAGACATTTCCGTATTTCCTTTGAAGGTGACTTGTTCTCCCTCCCTGTGGCGGCTGTCTGTCTAACATCTCCTTCTTCTCCTCACATGTCTGTGGTCCCCCAAGCTGCCGGACTGCGACGGCAGCTGCAGATAGAGATCTGGGGGTTTCATCTGAACGCTCAGTCACCCAAAGTTAGAGGACGTGGTGCTGGGGGCAGCCGCTCACTCTGCAGCTTGGAAGCCAGGCTCATCCCGCTGTCTGCACCTGCTCACACCTGGCCCTGCCCTCCGGTCCTGTGCCCATGCCTCACCCCTCACAGGAGCAGGTGGGGGAGCTCATTCACCTCCTGCGCTGCTGAGCGAAGGCCTCAGCTCTTTCTCCTGCTCCACGCGGCCGCAGCTCCCTCTTTATTCCCGTCATTCCTGGAACTCCAGGACACTTCAGCTCAGGAGGAGAAATACCACGTAAATCTGTGGGGACCCTGTGCTCCCAGGTGTAGCATGTACAGGAGCGAGGGAGCACGTTCCCATGATTCCCACTGTTCCCTGTCACCCAGCACCAGGCCACCACCTGGCCTGAGTCTCTAGAGGACTCCCCACCCTTGGACTTGGCTCCTCCATGGGCATCCTGCTCTAGCCCTGCTCCCACGGTGTGGAGTCTTCCAGGCTCATCCTTGTGCTGTATCCCTCACGCTTCACAGGACCAACCCCTGGGCAGCCTCTTCCGCAATGAGAGGGGCATCTCAGGTGGGGCTCCCGCAGGAGGTGGCTCGGCTCTGGGGTTCCAGGTCTTACGGAAATGGCTCTTGCAGTACACACACAGTCACGTGTGGGGGGGCACGTGTGTGAATATGTGCATATTCAGAAGTGTGCACATGCACATATGTGTGCGCATCTGTGCGTATGCCTGTAGGCACATGTGTGAACTCATATGTCTGCACATGCATGTCTCTGTGTACAAGTGTATTGTGTATATGTGTGCATGCACATGCATGCTCTGGAGACGCACATCTCACAGGGGCAGGTTTGGGAGAGTTTACATAAACCCCCAGACCTCCGGGCACCACTGCTCTCGTCTGACCCTGGGACTCACTCTCCATCTGGCTGGGCATGCCAGGGTCTCTCCTGCTTCCAGGCTCCTTCGTCCGTTTTGAAGCCTGTCCCCGTCCTTCTCCCAGATCACGTGTCTGAATGCTAGCTGTGGAATGGCAGGCAGTTTCCCGAGGAGCCCTCCGTTCCCATGGAGACAGGGCATGTCAACAGGTACCTGGAGGCGTCAACAGGTAACTGGAGGAGTGTGCGGGGGGAAGGTTATCACCCCACTTCCCATGGCAAACCTACTGAAACGTGTGCCCCAGCAGCTCCTGGACCACTTGTCCCAGGGCTCAGTGTTGGGGGGGACCCCTCACACTCCTAATTCCCACATCAGGTTGGCCTCCCACCTGCTCTGAGGAACCAGAAGCAGATGAACAAATGCACTGAACAGAAGCCCATGTCATTCGAGGCCATTGCTTTTAGAATAATTAGTTACGTCACCTGTTTGTCCTCGCCGTAGGACTGGGAGGTGACGTTGAAAATGTTTAGTAATTGAAGACCCACTGTGGCCTGGTACTGGCCAGTCTGAGTGGATGCTGGCCCCAGTGACTGGCAGAGCTGTCCGGGTCCCCGCGTCGAGCTGTCTGTGTTGGTGGCAGGCGTCATGGTCACACGTGCCATGTGACCCTCAGAAGAGGTTACCTTGGTCTCACCAGGAAGACAGCACAACAGAAATTGTAACAAAACCAAGCCCTGTCCTTTAGGATCAGCAAAGGCAGGTGGCCCCAAGGAAATGGACTTGTGAGACACTGGCAGGTGGGGTGGAAGGAGACCCACGAGCAGTTTGCAAATCATTGGAAAACCTGGCTTAGATGCCAGTTGAGCCTGGCTTTTGGAATTGGCCCTTGGATGACAGTTGGTGACTTGACTGCTGGAGGACAGGTTGCAAGGGCTTGAGAAGTGAGTGTGGGAGCTTCTAGAAGGTTCTCCTGAGCTCGACCCCCTCCACACCCAGGCCTGTGAAGAGCCTGGAGGATGCTTCCGTCTCCATGCCCGATGGACTCCACCCCGGGAGCAGAAACTGTACTGTGTGTCCGTCTGTCTGTGCCAGTGACCCTGAGCCCCATGAGGACAGTCCATGACGTGGGGCATGTGGCAGGTCTCAGTCAATGCTTGTGGAAGACAAGCTGTGTCAAGACGCGGGTTCCTGATCCAAACGTGAGCTCTTCTCCCTTTTTTCTGCTCGTACCCAGCAGATGACGCTTCAGCTGCCTCTGCAGTGACATCAACCATGTGCACCCAGTCCAACAGACATGCAGCCGAGTGGTGACATTCATGCCATGACACTCAGGAGGCTAGAAATTGGAAAAGTGGGGAGGGTTCAAAAGGACCTTTCCTTTTTACCCTGAGACTCCCAGAGACAACTGAGCCCCAAGAACTCCCCCTTTTAATGCTCCTGGAGAAGACCCCTGTCTTCCTTCAGGCTGGATGCCGGCCAGTAGAAGGTCAGCCTGGTGGAAATCGGCGTGGGCCTGGAGTGGACAGTGGGCCAGGGTGGCAAGAAGTGCTGGGCACAGGGCGAGGCCCACAGGAACAGATGGTGGTGGACGTGGAGATGCACGTGCAGTGTCCATACAGGGCCTGTGCAGGAACACAGACAGTACATGCCTTTTGTTATTGTCAGTCTGTGCTGGCCGAGGCTGTTTGCCCGTTTCCCCATCCGCTCTTGGTCACGTCCCCCTGGGCAGGCAGGTGTGGCCCGTGACCAGTCCAGCTGATGAAATGTGCCTGACGCCAATGTGGGGTCACGTTCAGGTCAGGGAGTTGGAACCCAGTGCACCTGCTCCATTTTCTGGATCCTTCTGCTGTGAACTTGGTGGTCTTGAGTTGGAGGGAGGGAGCTACTGGATGGAAGAGCTTGGGTCCCCGAGTCACAGCCTGGAAAATAAAAATGCTTCTTTCAGATGCCATGTGGGTAAGGAGGGCCTTCCACTGAGCTAAGCCACAGACACTGGCTGGTGGCGCAGTAACAGTGTGCCACGTTGCCTTGAGGCTGAGTCCACGAGGCTCCCTCCAGGTGTCCTCCTTGGGCACAGAGCCCTCCTGCCCACAGAGATTCTTGGAGAAATGAAGGAAGACGACAATCCATGGTCATGCCCATCTGTGCAAGGTGGCAAGAGAGAGATTGTTCCAACACAATCACTTTTACTGTACCCCAAATAGAGGCAGACTGTTTTTCTTAAATCGAGTTCTCCAGGAACCCCTTTGTTTGGATGACTTGAGGAATAGCCCCAGAGTTCAAGTGAAAAAAAAGTCTCTTCCCTGACACTGAACATCCAAGCCATGTGCTCCATTTTCCTTACACTGGGCTTGAAATTTGACCTCTGTGGGATGCCTGAAATTGCCCATTAAAAATTAATATTGCCTATCAAGATATACATAATTATGTAATATAATTGATATGGTTTAAAATATAAATTAATGTTTGAGCATCTCGGAAAGAGATAATTCAAGACAAGTCTGTAGCTTTCATCAGCATCTCAAGGGGACCTGGGAGATTAATGCTTAAGAATCTTAAGACGTGAGTCTCTCACATTCTGTTCTTCCCTCAGCTCATGGCTGTCAGACGTCCCTGTGGACGTGGATCACGTGAGTTTGAGTGGCACACAGGTGGTCGTGGTGCAGGGTGTTCAGCTTGACATCTATTGGCCACTTCCCCCATGAGCACAGCAGCTCCTGTGCGTCTAAGGGGGTACTGCCCTGTCACTCCCTCTCCCAGTGGCTCTGAGTTTCTGGGATGTCCAAGGAAGACGGCTGGAGTTTCTGAGCGTCCAGAATCCCCAGCATCCTGGTCCAAGGAGTGTGTTGATCCTGCGCTGTGTGTGAGCGGTTGGACCAGCCCATCCTTCAACCCTGAGCCGAGAAAGATCTGCCTGTCAGCAAGTGTAGGTTAGGAGCAACCACCAGGTCACCCAAAGGACAGGCACCCAACTGAGGTTTCTGAAGGGTTTCCTGGCTTATAGGTTCGTGAATTCCTGAGACCAGCACCTCCTGCAACGAAACAGACGAGAACACCCAAGTTTTCAGCCAGCCGTTCAAACAGGCAGCGACTCACTAAGGAGGAACCGTGTATTCAGTCACCCAGCAACCAGTGCTGTGACAGCTGCATGGGACAGAAGATGACCCAAGTGGGGACACTGACCAGAGGGCTCAGGAGAGACGACGGGACAAACCCTAAAGGCGGTGGCTCTTCATTTACAGGAACACTGCACCCGTTTAGTGGTCCGCATTAGTTGAATTGCCAAAACCGTCTATTTTCACTGTGGTTACCCACTTCTTTCAGATCCTGACAGCTCCTTTGGTTTTGACGTACTGCGTTGTGTAATCAGTAATGAACTGTTAATGCTTCTGTAAGCTATTTCGTTTACCCTTGGATAAATATTAATCTAGAGTAGTCACATGCATTAATATGTTACTATACCGTTTCAGGCACACATGTCTGCACGGACACATGGACACTTAACTCCATTTGTCTCGTCTCTGTGTTTTAAATATTTAACAAAGAGAACACAATGTTATGGGAAAAGCAGCTTAAAATCCAGACACTTCGGTCTGAGGAAATGATTTTGTCTCTTATGTTTAACTTCTTTCTCTTATTTTTAGCGGTAATAAAAACACACATGCAGGGGATCGTGGGCTCCGTGGACCCTCAGCTGTGCTCTTCTCTGGGAGACGCATCGTGGATATCCCTCCAGCGTGTCTGCAGGTAAGGGAAGCCCAGTCAGTCCTTTGCGTTTGTCAGCCCTGACACCCACCAGGGGCCTGCACCGGCTGTGGCCAATCTGAAGGGTGGACACTGTGGATAGTTCCGGAACCCTGGAAGGAGCTGCAAAGGGGTCCTGTGGCTGTGGGTCTGGGCTCTTGCCTACACCCTCTTGGCATTGCCTCAGAAGTGCACGGACCTGAGAAACAGCCTCAGTGTCCACCTTGCACCCACATGGCTGCAGAGTTCACTGGTCTATTTCCCACCTGGATGCTTGGCACGGCCTCAGCCTTCTGGGGTGACGTGAATGAGTGTGTGAATGTGTGAGTATAGGTGCTAGAGTGTGTACGTAAGTGTGTGAGCACGAATATGTGTGTGTGAGTGGCATGAAAGCATGTCAGTGACTGTGTGCAGTGTATGTGCATGAGTGTGTGAGCACAAATAAATGTGAGGGTGTGGACGAGAGTTGTACGTGAATGTATATGTGAGCTTGAGTGTGAAATATATGAGTGTGCACGTGCGTGGTGTGGAAGTGCATCAACGAGTGTGTGCAGTGCATGTGCGTAAGTGTGTATGACTGTGTGAGTGAGAGTATAGGTGTGTATGAGTTGTGCATGAATATGTAAATGAGTGTGAGCGTGAAACGCGTGTGTGCATGTGAGTGTGCCCGTGTGTGTGCGTGTGGTAAGAAGTCAGGCTGGGGGGAGGGGAGGAGGCGAGACTGCTGGAAGGCGCGGGGAGGACTGGCGCGTCCCACTCCGTGCAGCACATGCTCCCTGCGTGTTCTGGCACTGCCCCTCGCTCGGAGCTGTGTCTCTTCCTGCAGGAACCTCGTGAAGGCGGCACATTCTGCCTGTATACCCACACGAGGAAACGGCCCGCATCGCCAGAGGACACAGAGCCCCAGCTGTGCTGACGTGGCCCACACTCCGCCGCGTTCGCATCTTCCTCCTCTCTGCACCAGGTACCCGAGCTGAGGACGAGTGGCAGGCATCCTGCACACGGATGTGAAAGCAGACTGGGCTGGCTGGGGACTGGGCGGAGCCCTCTCTCCTGTTCCTGACATCCTCCATGCCGGATGCAAACCTGCCTTTGCCTCACTGATGGCGCCTGAGCCCAGGGCTCCCTTCCCCTGCTCGCTCCCCTGTGCCCAGAGCCCCAGCTCCAGCACAGCTGTCACTCCACCCAAGGCCAGGTGGCCATCCCCAGGGCTGCGAGCCCAAGTTTGCTGAGGTGTTTGGGTCTTCATCCGCCATCCAGCCGGCTGCAGCCCCTCACTGGGCCTTCCTTTCTTTTCTCTCAGTTGGCTCCAAGCAACATCATGGTTTCCGCTTACACAGGTGGCAATGACACAAATACACATGCATGCCTGCACCAATATGTACACACAAACACACCACACGCATGCACACACATGTCCATGCACATGTGCATGCACACATACAAACGCACATGCACAAACACATCTCACAATGCATGCACACACAAACACACTTGCACAAACACACGAACACATACACACAAGGCAGTGCACATGCACAAACACACCACAAAACATGTGCTATAACACACTCACATGCACACACCATCCACACAGTCACACACTAACACATGCACATGCAAACACAATGTACCGCACACACACTCACACTCATGGACATACATACTCTCACATGCATGCACACACACTCACACGCTCACTCACACAGGCTAACCTGGAGCAGGAGGCACACCTGTCATGCTGAGTGCACCCTGGCTGCATGAGGAATCGCGGATCTAACGTCTCACGGGCATCCGCCCCGGGGCTGCTTCTTGCTCCAACCCAGCTGCGGCCGGGCGGGGAGAGGCGAGTCTAGTGCAGAGACTCGTGAGGGGCAATGGGTCCTCCTGGAGGCGTCAGATCCACTCACGGTGGCTGGACTTTGAGCTTCCCTCAGCGAGCAGGACGGCAGGAGGTGGCCTGGGGGTCAGCCAGGCCCCCAATCCCAGATCTGCAGAAACCCTGAGTTGCCTTTCAGGTCGAGATGGCCTCATCTGAAGATGGAGTAACATCCCAGGAGCACCTGAGAGTGGAGGACAGCTGTATAGGCCCCGCGCGAGGAGGGAAGAGGAGCAGGTTTTGAGAGTCCACACGGTGGGGTCTCCGTGCATCCATGCTCACGGTTTTCCCCTGCAAAGTCGGGATGGTCCCAGGTGCTTCTGTGTGTGCACTTCGCCAGGTCCAGTCACAGCCACAGGACGGGTCCCAGTCCTTCTGCACCTGTGCCATCCAGCCGGGCGCCTCCTGGCTGGCTGAGCTGGCTGCGAGCCTCTGGGTGCGAGCTAGGATTTGACACCTATCTGAAGGCACCCCGCCCACCACACAGGTTGGAGAAGGGGTTCTTCTGAGCAGCAGACATTTACTAAGTGCCTCCTGTGTGCAAATGGACAGGAAGACACTCCAACCAGAGGGATCCAGGATCCCTCAGAACCTCTCCATAGAAGGTGAGTTAGGTCCCCTATCCAAGTAGTGGACAGTCCCCTCCAGTCACAGAGGGCACGTGGGGGCTCAGGTCACAACAGAAAGACACCGACAAGCTAATTGCTTAGTGCTTGCCCCCGATGGTCGGCTTTCAGGAAAATGCCCGTGGGAGTCTCCCTGTCCTGTGGTGTCAGCTGGAGACGTCTGACATTGTCCATGGATCAGACAAGGTGGCCGTTGTCAGCAGCCCAGGAGGGCTGGCACCAAGGAGGGTGGCATCTCTCAGGGACTTTCCCACCCTCGTCGTCCAGAGGGTCTCAGCCTGCCCCAGGTGTTCTCTCTGAGCTCATGTTGGACCCTGATGGGGTCGGGAAGGTCTGGGGCGTGTGGTCCAGCACAGTCCTCCCCGGGGAGCTGGCTGTGTCTGAGTGACTAGGAGCCTTCTGTCCAAACTTCCAGCACACAGGACGGCCACGTGTTGTGTCCGTAAACACACGGAGAGTGAGCATTTCCGGCTCTGCAGGCCCCACAGCCTCTTCCCAGGCACTCCTCCCTGTGGTGGAGCCAGCAGGCAGCCACAGGGCTTCACCGCGGGGGTGGCTCCGCTCCACCAGAGCTTCATTGACAACACGGGTGGGGGGGTGGGGGTGGGGGTGGGCTCCCTTCCCCTGTGGGGGGCATTGCCCTGTTCTGGGAAAGAGCAAACCGTTTTGTCCTGCTGGTTTACCTGTAGGGCCCTCTACCTGATGAGGATGGACCAAGCCGAGCTTCCCTGGGTCTCATCTCTTGTCTGCATCTCATCTCCGCAGTTTCTTTAAGCTTTTCCTCCCGGGACGACAAGTAAGTTCCATCTGTTGTCCTGGCTGCCACTCCTAGGTAAGAAAAGACACAGGCTAGGAGGGGAGAGCCATGATCGATTAGCAATGTCTGCCATGGGCACCAGCGGGCGGGCCATGTGGCACGTGCTGAGCATGTGCCACGTGGGCTCAACTGCTTGGACCCACTTCTGCTCTTTCCAGTCCCACCGAGTCTGCCAAGGGCAGGAGGAAGGCATCATGTGAGACAAGATTGAAAGAATGAGACTGAACTTGAAGAAATGCATCTGAACCCAGGTTGGATTAACTGCGGGTTGTTCCTTAGAACAAGCTGATATGGGGGCTCTGCACCCCTGCGGCGAGCCCAGCCTGGGCAAACATTTGGGAGCACTCTTTCAGGACCCCTGGTGAATGGACCACAGAACACATACTTTCCAGCCCTCAATGATCTCATCTCACTTTCGCCTCTGGACACCGTCACTCAGTGTGCCCCTTTTTGTTCTCTAGGCTTGGCCCCAAGTGACTCTTGGTTATACCCTAAATCGAGTCAGTCCTATTAAGAAGACGTGTCTTTCTACAGCTTGCAACTCTTCAGGCCACGTGGACTTGGGAATTTTCACCATCCCAAACAGAGGCGGTGTCCTTGGAAAACCAAACACTTCCCGAAGGAGAGGACTGTGCCAGGAGGACCCTCGTTGGTTGTTGAGTCATTTGCGTTGGTTGAAGGCCATCGTGGGACTTTGGATCCGTGTCCGTGGAGCCCTGCATGGCGCACGAGGCGTGGACCACACTGCGCCAACACCTGGAGTCACCCGACGGGCACCGGCCTCCTCTGCGGCCGCTTCCACGTGGGCTCTGCTGTCCCTCTCTGCACGCCGGGTCACATGCGCACTGAGGCCAACAGGAGCCTGCTAGACGTGCCCGCACCGTCTCTCGTCCCGTACGTGACCCCAGCCTGTGAGCTGGTCCCTCTCAGGTCCTCCCTCTCGTTGAGGGCTGGGCTTCTCTGAAAGGAGCTGCAGCTCCTCCTGGACCTCCCTCCCTCCCTCCATCCCTCCCTGCTCCCTCAGCCCCGGTCCTGGGAGTCATCTGTGCTTAATCAGGCTCCTCGGGTGGGAAAGCTCCCTCCCTTGGCCCAGCCCTGCAAGGGGCCCTGCCCCGAGCGTGAACAGGCCCCTGCCCGCCCGGCATGCTCACACTGCTCAGCTGAGGCCCAAGGAAAAGGTCTGAGGGGTCTCCCGGCTGCTTTTCCTCCTGGGATGGTTTCTGCTCAGGACGGGGCCCGTCTTTGGAAGCTGGTTGACATTCCTTGAAAGGGATGATAAGGAACGGGTTTTGTAGCCAAAGCCCACGGCCTGCTTTTCCGGGCTCTTCCAGCAGGAAGGCACTTCAAGCAGCTGGGCACTCCTGTGAGGCCCTGCCTGGCCCCGCGATCCTCAGGGAGTGGAGGACCCCGCGGGCTTACCTGGGCTGTCAGCCGGGGACGCACACCCTCGCAGCGTGTCCTTGCTGGGCCGGGTCAGCTTTCCTGCCACTATTCTCCCCTGGAAAGGAAAGGCTCTTTCTTGTACTTGGAAGGCTTAGCATTAATCTCGGGGCCCCCTTTTAGCTGATGAAGTGGTCCCTTGCAAGAAAAGGAAGCTCACGTGACCTCAGCACACGGGCAACGGAGAGCTGGCTTGATGGACATTTTCTATGCTTTTCATTAATTGAAATTCCATTCTCAGATGTTCCCTCTCCCTTGCTCTTTCTCACACGGACACACACGGCCACGGTTACCGTCGTTTGAAAGTTGCCTTGTTTGCTGCGTAATGCACAGCAACCGACAGCATCGCTCTGTGTCAACGGCTCACTGTGTTCACATACTCGCCCAAGTGTTGTACTTCAACTCAGAACAACCCTACGAGGCAGCCAGCTTTAGGATCCCCATTTTACAGCTGGGGAAACTGAGGCACAGAGAAGCTCAGTCACCTCCCAGGCCATTTGCGGCCAGAGTCCATAGGGCCGTGACCTCTCTCCTCCCCCTTGACCCTTCCGAGGTTGGGAATACTGTCCTTTTATAGGATCAGGGCTTAGGTAATGTGAGTCTGGAAGCCCACAATCCAATTGGCTAGCTCCGTTCCTAAACCATTCTGGAAATAACATCGATTTGTTGTTCTGGTAGAATCAGGAGAATTATTTAGGGGTTAGCAAGAAACTTTTGAAATGGTCTTGCCTTTTAGAGCTTGAAAAGTAGATGAAAGGAAATGTGTTACCCAAGTCCTTGGAGAAATGGGGCTGCTGGTGTGTCGAGTCCAACACGGCAGAAGGTGCAAGGATGAGATCAGGACAGCGTTTCCGCGTGCTCCCCGAGCATTTCAGCTCCGGGGCTCAGAGGCAGGGATTCTGTCTCTTTGCTCCTGTTCGGTGCACAGGAGGGCGCTCGGGGTCTTATTAGTTTATGCATTTTGTTAACCACCTGCTCTGGACTGTCCACCGTGCTAAACAGGGCGCGTACGGTGGCAAAGGGGAATGCTGATATTCCTGTGCTCATGGAGGCCAGGACTAAGGAGAGAAGAATCTGCCTCTGGTCCAGACTCCAGGCTTGGGGTCCAGGAAGCACTGCCCCTAAGAGATGTGGGAGCTCTGCCCAGCTGCGGCCGATTCCCCTGCAGGGATCCCCGAGGCAGCAGGGCTGCAAGGCCTGAGCTGAGGTCGCCCCAGAGGCCTCGGAGACCGTGGTCCACCCAGCCGCTGGGGCATGGGCCCCAGAAGATCTGGAAACAATTAACGCTGTTGGTAACTTGTTTGTCTCTCTTTTATTTTCATTTGGAGGACAAGAGGGAGATGACAAGACTATGGAACAGGATCAGTCAACTGTTCAAACGATGAAGTTCACCAGGAGTTGGCGTCGCTGGCCGGACGAGGCTGTAAGAATTCGTCTGACCCACTTTACTTCCCCTCCCCGGCTCCGGAGGCCACTGACTTCCCTCAGCGGCTCCAGGAAGGTCCAGAAGCTGCCGTACGATCCCGCCTTCATGATGTCTGCAAACCAGGCATCTTACTTCGCGGTCACCAGCCACCAGGAACACAGGGGTTAAGCCCCTGCTCCTCCTCCCCGGACTTAAGGAAAGTCTGCGGATGCCGTTACAGCAAAGCTGGACTTGATCAGCCTTGGCCAGGAAGAACCAGGTGTGAGGCGTCTCCTTGACTGTTTCAGCTTTGCCCATTGGAGCCGGCCAGGCAGAAAGTGGCCAAGCAGTTCCCTTTCCGAGGAGATCCCCACGTGCCCTTCCTATCAGTGCACGGTCCTAGGATGGTGCCGTGCTGGGGGTCCCCTCGCCCCTGTGACACGGCTTCCTTCCTCGCATGTTGTGTACCCCAGCCCTTAGCTCGGTGCCCGGCACCCCAGGGAGGCGGCGCTATAAACACTCGCTAATGACTGTGTGGAGGATGGCCACCTTCTGCGGGGTGGGGAGCAAGCATCCACGGTAGAGAGAGGGCTTCCTGGAGGCGTGGGTCATGCTGCGCTCTGACATGAGACCACAAGGCTCATGCGCCCCTGACCCGTCAGCGTCCTGGCCCACCCTACTCTTCTAGAGAAGTCCATGAGTGCTAGTTGGCACAGGAGAGAATTCGGCGCCCTCGGGGTCCTGGGACACAAAGACGAGGAACCCTGAGGACTCAAGTTAGGACTGGCCGCTCCGTAGCAACTGCACCGCCTTCATGCGGCAGCTCAGGGCTCTCCGGCGACCTGAGGGCGGGGCCCTGTTGCCAGTGACGGCTGAGCTGGGCTCTTCCCGCAGCTCAGTGCTCCCCGCTGCCTGTGGCCTTCCTGATCTTCCCAGGGCACCAGCCCGACCCTTTGCATTCCTCCAACTGTCCAACAAGAGGAGGTGGCAGAGAGCAAGACGACACAGCACCACACCATACCATAATACCACACCTCACAATGCTTCACAATACCACACCTCACAACACACAACACCACACCTCACAACACCACACCTCACAACACCTCACAACCCCTCACAACACCATACAACACCACACCTCACAACACCATACAACACCACACCTCACAACACCTTACAACACCACACCTCACAGCACCTCACACCACACCTCACAACACCACACCTCACAACACCATACAACACCACACCTCACAACACCTTACAACACCACACCTCATAATACCACACCTCACAGCACCTCACACCACACCTCACAACACCACACCTCACAACACCATACAACACCACACCTCACAACACCTTACAACACCACACCTCATAATACCACACCTCACAGCACCTCACACCACACCTCACAACACCACACCTCACAACACCACACCTCATAATACCACACTACACCTTACCACCATAGCACTCCATACAACACAACACCACACCACACCGTAACACGTTGCATCATACCATACTGCACCACCACACTGGACCACACCACACAGCACCACACACCACAACACAACATCACCCGCCACCCACCCACTCCAACCCCCGCCCAGAGGTACCCTACCTGTGAATACGTGCTGGGACCACCAGAGTTCCCCAGGAGGGAGTGATGGCCATCCACCAGCTGGAGGAAGAAACAAATGTTTGTTTGGACAATTTGCATCTGTTCCTTCACACTACTTCTTCAAACCGGATAAAAGAGAACTCTGTAGAATATACACAGAAACTCCTGTTACTGGTGCAATCTTAAAATATTTATACCACATACAAACAATGCCAAGGAATTCCCCACAAGCCATATATTGACTTAATAAACATGGGGCCATTATGTAGCGTTTGTCTTCGTTATATACGACAAGTTATTGATTACAGCAGAGTGAAATCTGTAGGCCAGGATTGCAAGACCACGGCTTTTATATACAATACGCTGTTGGATTTCGCTACCACGATAAGCTCGGGGATTGACGTATTGCACTGTTAATCTCAGAGGCCACAGATGCGCCGTCTTTGGGAACCCACAGCCTCCTGGTGCAGCCGGACCCAGAGTGGCTCAGCCTCCCGGTGTGACGAGACATCCTGTCCTGTTACCGCGGCAGCCGTACTCACCTATAGGCCAGGGCTGCCCAGGGACCCTGAGGCACCCGGGTAGGTGGCCCTCTTCCCCGATTGGCCACCTCCCCTCATCCCCCGACAGTGACGTTCCAGATGGCTCGTAGGAAGCTGAATGTAGAAGAGGTGGTTCTTGCCTCCCTGTCTGCTCTGCTCTCCACCCCAGGCCAGCACTGATCTCTCATTCCCCTTTTGAATTCTGGAATCTCTAAGAGTAAAAGGAAAGCAATTGTAGAAGCTTCTTTCCATAAAAAAAGCTTGGACATTTCTGAAGTGTCATTTTAATGTCATTTATCTCTGGGAATAAAGAATAGCCCCCAATAAGGCAAGAGAAAAAACAAAAAATGAGCCCCTTTCAAGTCTCAACCCCAACTGATAAGTGGTCTTATCTGCGCCACATGACACTCCAGGTCCTTAGGTCCTGGGCGGCACGGGTCTTAGGCCACCTTTGTTAACTTTCAAAATAAGCCCAGACAGAGCTGTGACACGGTCGGTTCTGGAGAAATGTGAACTGATGACTGTAAATGTCTTAGTGAATGACAGAAGGCAGGAGGAAATAGGACATGTGGATAGAAGAGGCTGGATTAAAGCGGTCTGTGACAATTGGCCCCTTTCTGATCCTGCCCAGTGCCCACGAGAGCGTTGGCAGGGTGAGGAAGCGCAGGCACGTTCCAGCCGGGAAGAGGAGAACTGTGAGCGGCGGCGTCTGCCGTGACTGCGCCCCAGCTCCCTGCCGTCTTTCCGGGCAGCCTCGTAGTGACGATCTTCAACCACACACGTCCACACCTCCACCCATCCCTCATCCGCTGCACCTGCTCGCCGGCCAGGCTGTGCGCATCTCTTCCCAACTCCTCGCCCAGACACTTCACCTTGGTAGCTTCCAACTGGCCGTGACGGGATCATTTACACCACGGAAATGCACAAATGCTATAAATCAGGGCTCTCTCTTCCCTTCCGAGAGCAGGCTCATCATTTCATCCAACCATCTATCTTCTCAACCACTGAGCCATTTCCCCATCCAACCATCCATTTAATCCAACCATCGTGGTAAAACGGATCCATCCGAAAACGGTCAGCTGAAGCCAGGGAATTAGGCAGCACAAGAACCGACCGACACACGGAGAAGATGTGGAGAGCAGAACCCACTGGATTGTCACGATTTTTTTCTTCTCCATTGGTTTACAGCTGTCCCACACATACCTGAACTCACGTAACTTTTTTTTTTTTTTTGAATTTTCTCTTTGGAGTCTTTTCAAAGCATTCAACTTAGATTTCATGGACATAATGCCTCTTCAAGTTTATGCACATATTCCGTCAGAATGAGGCTTATCTCATTAAATTATGCAATTACAATAATAAGTCCAACTAGAACAAATAAACCCGTGCCCTCGCTGTGCGCACAGCTGGGCTGGCGAGGGCAGAAGTGTGCGTCCCCGAGGCAGTAGGAGGACTGCTGGGCTGTGGGGACAAGGACAGGAAAGACTCTGCATGATTAGTGCCCAGGACCTGCTCCAGGCTCTCCTCCTCCTTGAGGAGAATTTTCTTATATTTGGGAAAACCTCAGTCTCCACTGAGCCTCAGTCCACCAAGCCTCATGCTTGTCCATGGAGCTTAGAAGGTGGCAGGAGAGAGGCACGGTGGGCATCTGCGGCCAGCGCCTCTGGGCCCCAAGTTTAGAAAGTGGTTCCTGAAGACCAAGGAGCCCCAACTCCGCTGGCTCAGGGACGGGAGGACCCACGCTGGGCCAGCTGGAAAGGCTCCTCTGGCCTTGGGCTCTCAGGCTGAATGAAACCGGGAGAGAAAACTCAAGTTCAAGTGGCTTCATTCTACTGTCAGGGCTGCCTGAGCGTGGCCCAGAGCAGGGCACAATTAGAGGCCCATGGAGTGCTGGCTAAACTGGAAAATCATAAACTGAGTTAACAACCTGCTAAATCAAGCATTTCCGTCCTTCTACACTGAAAACTAGAAGTTAACAGAGAAAATTAAAAAACATGTAAAATTATGGTTATTATATGATGGAAATTGACAAAATATCAGAGACCACCGAATTCAATTCTTATTGTGTGTGTTTGGCTATTCTCTTGATGGGCTGTTAATGTTTGGATTGTACAAAACTGAAAGCACACAAAATTCATAAATCTTTATTTTTATTCTGTCAAAAATCAAGATTCTCATGTTATTTATGTTCTATTGCCATTAATGATCTAAATTAGGATTAAAAATTAATTGTATTTATAATGTCCAAATTTGAACATATAAACACCGAAAAATGAATACAAAGAAACAAAATATTAAAAGATTATTTTGCTTTAAAATATGTATTTCTTGGGGCTGGCCCCGTGGCCGAGTGGTTAAGTTCACGCGCTCCGCTGCAGGCGGCCCAGTGTTTCGTTGGTTCGAATCCTGGGCGCGGACATGGCACTGCTCATCAAGCCACGCTGAGGCAGCGTCCCACATACCACAACTAGAAGAATCCACAACGAAGAATATACAACTATGTACCGGGGGGTGTTGGGGAGAAAAAGGAAATAATAAAATCTTTAAAAAAAAAAATATGTATTTCTTCTAAATGTTTAAAATTATACAGTAAAAATAGAAGGAATGTAAATTAGTTAATTATATTTAATTACTATGAAAATTTGGATTCAAATTTATTTAAATAAAGCTACATTTTAAATTCAATTCTTTAAAAATTTAACTAGATCTTACTAAATGTTTTATAAAAATAAAAGGCATAATTAGCCATATAGAATTGTCCATCTAGTGGCCGAAGGAAAGACTCAGTATCACATTCCATGTGTGTTACATTAAGAACGTTCTTACTGTGTAACGCTCCTGCTGCCCCGTGCACTGTAGTCAACAGTGGACCAATCCCTGAGTAAGTCCTTCTGGAACCATGAATGGACACCCAAAGAACAAGAAAATGGGTTCCTGGCACTATCAGGAAATAATATTCTGCTATGCAACAATCTGCTGTTTTCGGGATAGCTGAGAGAAAAGACGGAACACATTAATTTGTCTTCTCCTTTACCCACGTTTTTCTGCTGCTTAAGTCGGTGTTTCTCCAACTCACTGTGGGGAGGACCAGAGTTTTCAACATCTCATTTTCAATTTGTTGTACGCTTTCGAAAAGTACGAGTTACTAGAAAAACGAAATAAAAACAAAGACACATTTTTTATTATTAGCTTCAGTAGACATAGAATTGTTCTCTCAAACATCTACAACAATTTCCAACGGCTTGCTCTCAGTTTCTGTGCTTCCCTGTCGTGGGCCAGTGGAGGGCGTCCACCTGTGTCAGGACGCGGCCGGCCTGTGATACGGTGCGGCTGCCCTGGGCCTGAGTGTGTTTGCTGGGGGCGTGAGCATCTGGGGTTTGGATGAGCTGGGTCAGTACCAAGGGTCGACCCTCAGTGACACAGGCGTCCACGTTTATTCAACACAGGTAATGGTTGCCCCTCGTTTGTGCTCTGTGGCGTTTGCCACGTCAGTGCCCTGTGAGCCCGTGAGTTCTCACTGCCCCCTCTAAGCCCCATCCGCTGGCCTGCCCTTTGTTCCTAAGAAGTTCATTTTCTGCTTAAGTGAACCAGAATGGCTGGAGCTGCTTGTCACCAAAGAACGCTAACAAATAGAGCTGTACCCCAAGCACACCCTAGAGAGGGGGTCTGGGGACAACACACTGCTTGCTCACGGCTCACGGGGCCCGGATCTTGGAGGAGGGACCCTGCAGTCGACTGGAGTCCAGAGCTTCTCAAGGCGATAGGGTCCCTCTCAGAACTGCCTTCCTGATCGAGAGGAGACTTCCCTTCCCGCTGTTCTGTCTCCTTCCTGGGAAACGTGGCCTGCATCCCCCTCCCAGGACTGGGTCACTTGGGTCCTTGCAAGCGGGCTTTTCATTTCACTTCAGCTATGAATCTCACCTAGAAAGGACAGTTTGTGGCCCGAAGCTGTCTTCCTGCACAGCAGTTCAAAGTGAAAAGGCCAATATTGGCAGCCATTTTTTGTAAAACAGACTATTTTTCCATCTAAAAGAGTGAACACACTTTAATCTGTTCTTTTTTGGGGATGGACACTCTCCTAGTCAGGACCTTGACCAGACAGACTGTGTCAATGCAAAAATGTCTCAAGTGCCAGCACCGTGATTGGATTCGGGACGTGGAACATTCGGGGCTCTGCATGGAAAACGCGAGCTTTCTCTTCGGGGTCAGTCAACTCTGGCTGGAGAGTGCTGTCTGGGGCCCGACTTCTTAAAACCCGCAGTTGATGGTTTTCATAAAGCCCGTGATGGAAGAAAACAGCAGCTGAGGGTGAGGCGTGCGGCTCGCTGGGTGGACGCTGGCCAAGGCAGACTTGGCGTTTATGTTCTATCTTCTCTGCTGCCGGAGAAGAGAGTAATGAAAGGATCCCAAATATTCCAGCGTGAGCGTTTCCCCGTCTATTCCTCAGAGACGAGGCCACATAAGTGGTTCCGGGCGCTGCTGACTCCTTTCCTTCTGGCCCCATTGGGGACCCCGGGCAGGACCTGAAGGATCCTGAAAGCTGTGCATTCCAACTTCGTCACCGCCACCAAAGGCAGCCGTAAAGAACACAGCAACTGTGTCTCCACGTCTGCATCGTTTTGCAGATACAGGTGACAAAATGGAGCTTTTCTGGTGAAAAGACGAAGATCCGTTATCTACTAATTTAAAGGCAAGGCTAATTTAAAATAGAAGAAATGTTTCTTCTCAGAACTGGGGAAAAACATCCCCAGGTGACGTCGCCCAAGTATACACATTCCACCACGTATTCAAAGCCTGTCACCTGGCGTGTTTGGCTTTGGTGCCGTGCAGACCTGGGTTCGAATCCTACAGCTTCCAAAGGCCCTTGGAGTGGTCTTGGGAAATCCCTTAGTCTATGTCTTTGAGACTCGCCTTCTCGCCCATCCCAGGGCCCTGGAGGGCAGCTGAAGGGGTCTGTGTCGGAGACGTCAGGGGGCAGTAGGCTTTGTGCTCACATCCCTACCCGACTCTTGCTAGCTGAGCCACTCCAGGCTGGCTCCTGCACTCTCTGAGCCTCGGTGCTTTCCTCCACAGATTGGAGGTCATTCTACCACAGAGCATTTGGGAGGATTCCCCAAGGAAACGAGTGTTCCGTGCTAGCCCCATGCATTATTGGGACCAGCAGTTTCTTTATGGTGATGGGGAAGACCTGAGCGCAGAGCCTGTGCTCAATCAATCTCTCTTTTCCTCCTTTGCAATTCGGTTAAAATGCCCGCTTACAAAGGGAGAAACAGGATCTCCTTGCTTGACGCTCTCAAAAATGACCTCTAATGATTTATCACCTACAAATTCCTCTCAGTTTTCCCATATTCAAATTTATGTGGAAAGCCATCACACATTACTCCAGCAAACATTTATCGCATGCCTACTGCGTGCTGATCTCTGGGGACACAAAAACAAACAAGAGTAGGCTGATTTGAGCCGATGTCCGAGCCGCAAACCCGTCGATTGTCAGATGCTGTGGGGTGGAGAAAGGGCACCGCGGCCCTCGGAGGAGGATGGGCACTGGCCCACCAGACGCCCACTCTGCCCTTCGGCCTTCCCGTGTCTCTCACGCAGGTGCGGGTGCTGTCCTCTTTCTGCGGGACCCTCCAAGTCCTCTGCCCCCGTGCCACCCTCCGAGGCTCTGGCTGTGATGTTTGGAGCAGAAGAACCATGAGCGGCTTGACGGGGAAGCCAGGAGGCAGCGCCTTCCAGGAGGGTGGTAACAGCCGAGGGGCAAAGCCCAGAGCCGCTCCCTGACGGAGCTTTGGGGAGCTGAGACGCGAACCGTTCTAGAAGCTTTATGCTCCTGGATGTTTTTTATGGGTTAATAAAGTAAATGCCTCCTTTCAAGAAGGATGTATTTAGGAAGCTAAACTGTTCGCTTTTTTAACATGAATGATCTATTTTGCAGAGCTTAAAAGTGTGTCCAGGCCGCCTGCAGTAAATCCTTCCCGGGCTGTAATGGATAATGTAAGCAACGTGGGTTGCCGTTTAAACAGTTCCCGTGTGGCACAGCCAGCCCCGCTTGAAATGCCTCTGTCACTCTAAACAGAAACAGATGTTGGAACGGCGGAGCTGTGCAGAAGTCATTCTTCAAACAGTAGATTAAAACATCTGTCAGGGCAGCCTGGAGGGGCCGGGCCCGCGGCGGCTGCCTCAGCTGGGCCTGCCAATCACCATGCGTCGAGGGGCATGGGTGAGTGGACAGAGGGGACCGGGGAGGCAGAGATGCCCCGTCCTCTTTAGCTCATCCTGATTTTCCTGTCAGGAGTCACATGTCCTGCTGGCCCATCCCTTGTCCTGCTTGCCTGTCCCATGTCCTGCTGGCCTGTCCAATGTCCTGATGACTTGTCCCGTGTCCTGCTGGCCTGTCCAATGTCCTGATGACCTGTCCCGTGTCCTGCTGGCCCGTCCCATGTCCTGATGACCTGTCCCGTGTCCTGCTGGCCCGTCCCATGTCCTGATGACTTGTCCTGTGTCCTGCTGGCCCGTCCCATGTCCTGCTGGCCCGTCCCATGTCCTCTTGGCCTGTCCCATGTCCTGCTGGCCTGTCCCATGTCCTGCTGACCCGTCCCATGTTCTGATGACCTGTCCCATGTCCTGCTGGCCTCCTGTCCAATGTCCTGATGACCTGTCCCGTGTCCTGCTGGCCTGTCCCATGTCCTGCTGGCCTGTCCCATGTCCTGCTGTCCCGTCCCATGTTCTGATGACCTGTCCCGTGTCCTGCGTGCCTGTCCCATGTCCTGATGACCTGTCCCATGTCCTCCTGGCCTGTCCCATGTCCTACTGGCCCGTCCCAAGTCCTGCTGGCCTGTCCTGTGTCCGCTGGCCTGTCCCGTGTCCTGCTTGCCTGTCTCATGTCCTGATTACCTGTCCCATGTCGTCCTGGCCTGTCCCATGTCCTGTTGGTCTGTCTCATGTCCTGCTGGCCTTCTGTGGGTCTTCCTTGTATGTGCTCTTTCC
Source organism: Equus asinus (assembly GCF_041296235.1). NCBI lineage: Eukaryota > Metazoa > Chordata > Mammalia > Perissodactyla > Equidae > Equus > Equus asinus. The sequence goes on along the minus strand of NC_091790.1, from coordinate 22,479,522 downwards.
CTCTCCTGTGTGCCACTTGTCACTGAGGCCCTGGACAGGTAGCCCCCTGGCTGGCCTCTGTCCCCAGCACTTTGTGGAGCCCTAGAGATTCTACTCTAGCCAACGGCTACTCGCTTGGAAACACCTGGTGACCTCCATCGTCTGCTTTTCACGCAGATGCTCGTCATTGCAAGGGCAAAACCTCTGTGGATCTGCCACCAACAGACGCGGTCTCCCTGTTCGCCGCCGCTTTGTGACGCTGAAACGTCCCCTTGTGCTTGGCGCGCTCCAGCTCAGGTCTGTGCACTGGGTCTCGGGGTGCGTTGATGTGGGTGACGGGAGGCTCACCCAGAAAGAGAGCAGAGGGAGGGAAGGAAAGCAGTGTGTGTGGAGGGATGGAGGACCGGGGGTCAGCCCTAGGACCCCACTGGCCCCTGCCTGTGTGCCGGGCGTGCTGTGGGCAGAACAAGACGCTCCGACGAGCTGCCTTCTGCCCACAAGGGGCTTCCTTCCTGCGGGAGACACGGAAGAGACCCAGTTACAGGAATGCGCCCTGGGGGCTCCCAGAGGGCTCCAGGGGGCAGGGGCACAGACGACAGGTAAGTGCAGGGCACCGAGGGCGGAGGCAGCTGGGTACTGAGTCGAGCTTTGAGCTTGGTGGTCTGGAATGATGGGCGGTGGACACAGGGCTTCAGGAGGAGACAGCAGAGTGGGCGGATGGCTGGGGTGGCCGGCGTGTCCAGGGAGCTGCAGAGGCCAGACTGGACGGGTCCATGTGCTCCTCTGTGACCTGGTCCTGGGAGTAGACATCAGGCCCCGACCCTGCACTGCCAGGGGGCGTGGTGGTGACAAAACACGGGCCCCTCCCAGGTCACCTCCCCAGTCCTGTGGGCCACCCTCCACAGCCTGAGGGGCTCTGCCCTCCTGGGTTTGCAGGAAGTGGTTCATGATGTCTCGTGGGCCAGAGGCTTCCAGGTTCATCTTCTCTTGTATCATGAATGCATATTTGGGCGGAAAAAGATAGAATTCTTTTCAATGTATTAATTTCTTCTTTGCTTTTTCAGAATATCCTCCTCTACTATGGCTTCACGCTACCGTCCTTTGAAGCCTCAGTGGACGGATGGGAGACGTCCTGAGACCTCCCCACCAGCCCCTGCCTGCCCAGGCCTCCCTAGTCTTCTCTCATGTTCTTCCACACAGAACTGGGCTGTCACTCCCGAGGGTCGCCTCCCCCCAAACCCTGGCTTTTCCCAAATCCTCTGAGAGTCAAGATTCAAAATTGTGCCCTGACACACGAAGAGGCCAAAATCTTTGCAAGAGAGAAAACGGGGCCATTGGGAGAATGTTGTCCTCAGATATGTTGTCCTCAACATGTTGGCCATGTTAACAAGTGCATGGACTCCTGAAGAAAGGAGGTGAAAGGCCTGCTCATCTCTGCACTCAGGCAACCCCTGGAGCACTGTGCTTGGCTGTGGCCAATACATGTAGAGGACATTGTCAGTTTCCTGGGGACAGACCATGCTGTCCTCATGCATCAGAGTGTCTCCCGTTTCTAGTTTAGTGCTGGCAAAGAGATATTCATTAATTCACTATTCCATTAATGAAATATGTTCAAAAGATGTTGTGGATCATCCACTGTGTGCTGGGCAGTGTTACAGGTCCTGAGATACAGTCATGGCTGAAAGATTCACAGTCATCGCTGAGTGAACAGTAGGAGCATGTTCAGAGGGAAAGAGAGAAATTTATTTTAAGGAACTGGCTCACGTGATCGTGGCACATCTGAAATCTGCAGGGCGGGCCGGCAGCCTGGAGACCCAGGAAGAATTGATGCTGCGGCTTGAGTCTGGAGACAGAACTCCCTCCTCCTTGGGGGACTTCGGTCTTTTCTCTTTGTGTCTTCAACTGATTGGACAAGGCCCACCCACATTAGGGAGTCATTTGCCTGACTCAAAGTCTGCTGATTTAAATGTTAGCTTCATCTTAAAATACTTTCACAGCGACACCCAAATGCTGGGCATCGTGGCTGGGACAAGTGGACACATAGACTAACCGTCCCAGGAATGTAATCGCTATTTGTAGATTTAGGATAGTCAGCTTATAGGAAAGAGAACCAGACTCATTCCGTGTGGTTCCCGGGAGCTAAATTGGGAGCAGGAGAGGAATTTGTGACCAGGCTCTCAGGGCCTTGTGGAATTTTTGTAATATTTATGAAAAGCTCAAGCAGACTTCAAGAGAAGGCAGAAGAGGTACCACACTTGCCTCCAGAGACTTCCCAGGCCACGAGAACCGGGGGGACGCGGCCAACACCACCCCAATCTCCCTCCCGACGCCTGCAACAGGGGTGCGGTCTTGTGTCATGAAGACCCCGCGGTCTAGACACACCCCCTTCCGCCTTGTTCTAGGATTTCTCCTACTTTAACTCACCCCAGGTGACCAACCAGAAAAGGAGACCCCCCCCAGGGCAGCAGAATTACACCCGGGGGTGCATCGCATCTCCTCCGTCATTTTAACTTCCTCTGCTATCATTTCTCAGCTCGCAGACGGGGCCCAGGGAAGAGCCAGCCCAATATTTCCAGGCGTAGCCGCGAGCTGTGGCCCGGCTGACCTCTGCCTTCCCAGGGGCGAGCACGTCAGCTCAGGTGCCTTGTGCTGAAATGGGCTGCACTCATCCAGCAACCGTGACTTTGGGTGAGTGGGCTGTCACAGGGCCGTCGGAAGTGACTCTGCGTCCCCACCCCAGTGGCGTCAGCACCTGGCTCTGGAGCCTCCTGAAGATGCCCCTGTGGGGAGGTGGGTGCAGAGAGGCGCCGTCATCGGCCGTCTCGCAGAGCAGGCATGGTTTAGCTCAGATCTCTGCCAGGGAGCCCCCGGGACTGTGGGAGCCCTGAGGGCACAGTCGAGGCCCAGGGGGTCTGAGCAGCCCCAGGAGAGCTCGTCTTGGGCGTCAGCGGTCTGTGGCCACAGCTCCTGCAGCCGAGCCCAGAAGGTGGACCTGCGTCCTGCTCTGGACGGGCCAGAGGCTCGTGCCTGGAGGCCTGGGTCAGCTCTGCCACCTGAGCTGGCGTCATTCCTTCCCATGAGGGGCTTGACTCCCACACAGGCCACGGTGACCCTGGAGCGCAGACAGGCCCTCTGAGAGCCGTGTGGACGGTGCCCCGGAGGTGACCCCTGTGGTGGCCGCTACCCCAGGCCCGGGCGGCACACTCCCTCACAGCAGACAGCAGCCCCACCCCGTTCCTCACCCAAGCTCTCCCTAGTCGGCCATGGAGGACATCAACACGGGAGGGACACTCCTGTTTCCCGTGGCTCCGCCACGACCTCTCCTCCTCTGCCAGTCACATTCTGCGTCTTGTCTCATCCTGAATCCTTGGCTTGATCAAACTCCCCGCTCCCGCACAATCACCTGTGCGTGCACCCATGAGAGCTCCAGTGCACCCGAATCCGCTACCTAAAAACAGAGGCCGCTCCCGGATCACATATGCCCCACCCCTTTCCTCCCCGTCATAGAAACCGAAACAGGAATTTTCCTGAAGGAGTGGCCAGTCTTCCCGCGACATTTCCAGTTCTCTCCTGGACACAGAGCTGTCGACTCCTTCGATGCCGTCCGCTGAAGCTGCCCTGGCCCGAACGGCACATCTTCTTGCGGCCAAATCCAGGGGCTTCTGTGCCAGTCCTCCGTCACGTCCGCCCTCATGGTCAACCTTGTCTCTCAAATACACTCATCCTGGCTGCAGGGAATTACTTACCTGAGTTTTAGGAGGGCCGGGGGCCAGCGTGCAAGGCCGTGTGGCCCAGACATGAGTGACTACGGGAATTGCTGCCCTTGGTGCGTCTCCCAGGGCCAGGAGCCCACCCCCAGGGCTGATGCTCCTGCCGGGAGCACCAGATAGATTAGAAAGATCTAATCTACCTTTCTATCATCCATGTATTCATCTTCATCTTTGCATCTATCTGTCTATGTTTCTATCATCTATGTATCTATGTATGTATGTATGTATCTGCTTTTCTGTGTTTCTCCTTATCTATCATCTATCTACCATCATCCATCTATCTAGCGTCTATCTAGGTATCTATCCATCCATCTGTCTATCATCTCTCTGTCTATCTATCTACTACTTATCTATCCGTGTATCTCCCTATCATGTATCTATTTATCTATCACCCACCTCTCTATCATCATAATTATCTATCAATCATCTAAAACCCATGTTCTCTTCTTCTTTTCCTCCGTGTCTCGCACAAAGCAGATGCTCCGCGAATGTTTGTTCATCTGTGATCAACGAACGTCCTACTGATTCTCGGACTGTAAAGGCCGCCAGGTGAGAGAGGAATTACTTTGCTCTGTATCGTCTGAGGAGGTGCACTCAAGATCTACAGAGAGAAACGGCAAGAACTCTCTGGCTGTCAGCAGCCTCCAGAAATGGAACAAGCTTCTCCAGGGACAGCGTTCAGCCAGGCCTGTGGGGCCGTGGTAGAAAGAGTCAAGAATTTGATGGCGGGATGACCCCTGTGACCTTGGAAATGTCCTCCAAAAATGAGACTGGGTCACTGCCTCTGCCTGGAAAGTGGAGGAGGGCCTCCTGCCAGGAGCACTTGGATGGGGAGGTGGGAGCGCTGAGCTGGGTGGAGGCTGCGTCGAGTTCACTTTGCCCGTGGGGATGGGTGTCACGGACACCTTCGCCCTTTAGCACCTTGTTAGGCCCATTTCTCTGAGCTCTGACTTCAGACACACAGAATATCCCCTGGGACCTGCCACGGATCGTGCGCACTCTGCAGGGTCACCTCTCGGCCTGAGCGTAAGAATAGCAGGATCTCACGGGATGGGAAGGAATGGAGAGCACATGGGACGTGTGCCCTGAGCGTCAGCTGTTGTTGCCGTCGGCTCTGGGTGCGTGGTGCCCAGGGCACCGGGGTTGGGACAATGGGACAGGTGAAGGGACAACATGTCTACCGTGACAGGCAGGGTGCTGGGGTCGTGGGCTGTAGGAGAGCACCCACACCCAGCATCTGCCCGTGTGAAAGCCCGGCACGTCGCTCTCCTCCGTGAGTCCCACGTTCCCGGGGTGATCACTCGGCCCCACAAGGTTACGGGGGCCCTGGGGTGCTGAGCTTAGGGAAGGCCTCTTAAACAGTTGGGAGACAGAATTCTGATGCCCGATTCCTGCCCTCCTGGTTACACAGACGCTAGTCCAGGAGCTCCTGGGAGGGGACTTGGCATGTGATTAAGGTCCAAATCAGTTGACCTCAACACGAGGAGATTATAGGGGGCCTGACCTAACCACTTGGACTCTCCAAGAGCAGAGTCCTCCCTGGCTGGTGGCCGAGGAGCCCTCCTGCCACCCGGGGAGAAAGCAAAGGTCCACACTGTGGTCGGGGCCTCTGGGAGTGGCGGGCTGTCCCTGCAATGACGGGAAGGGAAATGGGGGTCTTGGTTCCACAGCACAGGGAGGTGAGTCCTGCCCACGGCAGGGAGCTCGAACAGGCCATGGGCCCAAAGGAGCAGCGCGACTTCAGCTTGGGGAGACCAGGGCCAGAATCCAGCCACCCGTGCCCCAAGGACCAGCCTGTGACACTCAGAGGGCGTAAATGTGGGTTGTTTTAAGCCGCTGAGTTGTGGTTATTTGCTTGTCCAACACGAAGTGTGATGGGAGGGCAGGGAGCATGGGGGGTGCATGCCTCCCAGTCGTCCAGCCAGCACCGGCTCTGGGACCACGAGTGGATGGCACGTCAGAGCACGTGGTGACTGGGAACGCCCACATCTGACCAGCCCCGAGGCCGCAGTGCCCGCACATGGGTCTGTCTTGTTTTTCCATCAGCAATTTGCTGAATAAGGACAGGATGGGGCGGTGAGCCCCAAGCCCGAACACACTGTGCATTCCTCGGCAGAAAGGGCTGAAACGTGCGTGTTTGTGAGCGGCTTTAGCCAGTTTGCAATTTATCTTGGTTTTAACCCAAACAGGCTGCAGACCAAGACAAACACCCTTTGATCTAATCAACCTATGACTCAGGCGGTTTGCAGGATGGTTCCTGTGCGGAGGAAGCAAAAAGAAGGCCTTGAAAAGTTGCCAATGGAAAAGTGTGTGTCTGCAGCTGAAGGGAGACCGCTGGTCTCCACATTCCTGCCTGGGGCAGCCGAAGGAGTGGACGTCTGTGTTGGTCACTCAATGCCCCAGGGCAGACCAAGGAGTGGACTTCTGCGTCAGTCACTCAGAGCCCCAGGGCAGCTCATAGAGGAGATGTGTATGTCGGTTACTCAGTGCCCAGGGGCAGCCAAGGGGTGGACGTGTGTGTCGGTCACTCAGTGCCCTGGGGCAGCTCATATAGGGGACGTGTGTGTTGGTCACTCAGCATCCCGGGACAACCCAAGGGGAGGATGTCTGCATCAGTCCCTCAGGCATCAGGAAGTCACCTGCACACATGCATCACCTGATGCTCACACATTTGGGTCCATGTGAGGCAGCTGTCAGACGACCCAGGTCAGGGGACGATGCCCCTTCGGAGGTGAGGCTGGAGCCTCCTTGGGTGGTCGGCCCTCACACCTCCCTCCCCCTGGGCTGCGAGCCCCATGCTTCAGGGGACGGAACCGTGTGACGCCGGTGCCACCATCCCCAGACATTGGACGTGGCAAGTCCCGGAACAGCCGATGGTCTCTTCCAGCCACAGGATGATTCCTTCTTTTCTACCAAAACTAAACAAACCGAAGCCCCAGGGTTCATGACACTCGGAATTGGCGGCAAGCGAGGCTCGGGGCCTGGCCAGGGTCGTGTTGCTCCTTCAGCAACGTCTCCGCTGCATGCGCCTCCGGGTCGGCTCCGTGACCGAACCAGGTGCTCCCATTTGATGCTGTGCGTGGCCGCCCTCCCGGCGGGCGTGTCCCAGGGTGCATGGGACATCGTGCCCTTCAGGAGACTTTAAAGGGAAAGAGGGGTTTATTTCTGATCACACCCCAGCCAGCCGGCTGCCTCTGGAAACCAAGCTCAGAGCCACCGGGAGGGAGGGAGGCAGGCCCTCTGCGAGGCTGAGCTCAGCGTTCTGGGGCTGCCCGGGCCGTGCGTCCTCACACTGAGCTGCCGATGCAGAGACTGGGCCCTCCCCGGGTGCCTGGAACTTCCCCAGGCACTGGAAGGTCGTGGTTGGACAAGCAGCTCCTTTCTTCCCAGAGCTGAAGGCCCAGTTGGAGAGACAGACGTGAAACCAACCCACACACAGGGACTGTCAAATTCAGGTCCTGTCAGGAAAAGCCCACACGGGCTCCAGGGAGTAGCTTGGAAACACGACCCACGGTGAACTGGTATTAATTATTAGTATTTGTGTCATTTAATGAAGGGAAAACGAACTATGCAAAGGGTGGCCTGCTGACAACCTCAAAAACAATAGTGGCCGTGCTGGAGCAGAACCCCTAAGAACAGACGGGGAATCCACTGGAGGGGGCCCCTGCTCGTTCAGCAACGCTGTGCTGTGCTGCAGGGCACGGGGAAGGGAGGAAAAGCCGCGGAGAGTTCTCTGGCTGGACAGAGCCAGCCCAACTCTCCTTCGGAGATAGGAACCCCTTGGAACCTCCTGTCACTAAAGTGCCAGGTGACTGGCCACAGAGGGAGCCGTGTTGCTGTGACGGACAGGAGGGTCTGTGCTCCTCGAGCAGGCACACGTGGTGGGGTGAGGGCCCTGGAGCCTATTTCCACCTGCAGGAGAAGCGGACTGATGAGTGCGTCCTGGAGGAAGCTGAGACTGTCTCCAAGGCTCTCAGGGGTGACGGTGCCTCGCCTCCACAATCTGCGGTAAGAATGGGCCTCTGAGCCTTGCGGCTGGTCCCCAAGTGGCCGGCTCTCTGCAGGCTGCACGCCAGGTCGGGGGATGGCTCTGGTTGCCCGTCCTTGGTGGACGCCCTGGCTGGACAGCTTCGTTTCTCCCAGGGTGACCTCTCTCAGCAATGCACACACCCAGCGGCACACAGCCCCTCTCCTGATCCGAGACGGGGTCTGTCCCTTCTCAGCTCTGCAGAGTCTGCATGCTGCTCTGCCCATGGCCAGGCCACACACCTTCTCCTTGCTCTCGAACTGTAGAACCGGGAAAATGAACTGGAGAGGAGTGCGGACTCCTGGGCCAGCCAGAGTTCAGGTGGGTCCAGGGTGGGGTGGGGGCCCCTGCTGTGCTCACACACCGCCGGTGGCTAATAGGGGGGTCGGGGAGCCTCCCCACAGAAGCCACCTCATGGGTTCCGGTTCTGGGCAGGCTCATTCTCATTCCTAAAACTTTGCCCCAGCGGGGACGGGCACGTGTGAGCAGGGGACAACATGGCTCAGGTTTGCTGCCTCTGCGCCTGAGGGTGCGCCCAGGTCTGAGGACACTGCGCCAGTCCTGCCTTCCCTCCAGGCCGACCTACTCCAGACCAGCAGCCTCGTCTGGGACTGAGCCCTCATCCTCGTCCTCAACCTCATCCTCACCCTTGGGGTACGCCCGGCTGATGGGACTCCTTGGTGCCCTGGCCGGGAGCCTGCAGCACAGAACGTGTTCCCACCACCCCCGGCTGCTCAGGACCCTGAGTTTCCAGGTTTCTGCAGCAGAATGAGGCCTGCGGCCCTGAGTCCAGAAGCGCTTCCTCCGCAGAGCAAACCCAGGTGTGAAGTCACGTCTCCCCAGCTCCTCGTGACGAAGGTGCTGTCAGCCGGGTCTCCCAGACAATCCTGCAAGGTGCCGAGACAGGGCGGCCAAGCAAGGACTCGAGTTGCAAAGATGTGGCTGTGAGCCCCGGGTCTGTCTGCCCCCAGGTGAACTTTGTGCCTTCACCTCCCAAGTCTTGGGTCCCTCAACCACGGTTCTCATGAGGACAGAGCACAGTGAGAGGATGCTTTTGTGCCTGGCTGCGGGTCGGCCCTGAGAAGTGCTGGCCTCCTTCCCACCCTGGAGAGGGCGAGGGAGCTGTGGCGGATGGTCATCAGCTCAGCTTTTAAGAGAAATGATCCACGCACACACCTACACTCACACGCGTGTGCACACAATGCATATGTGGACATGTGCATGTGTACACACTGCACACACATGTCACACCCAAGCACACCACACATCACACATGCAAACATGCTTATACTACAGTCACACACGTGCACGCTGCACATGAACACAGACAAGCACACAGGGTACATGCACACACTTATATACCGCCACACACACGCACACACACGTGCACACACCGTCAGACTCAAGGAGGCTTTCCTGGTTTCGTCCTCGAGGGCCTCGTGTGATCTGACGAGTCTGGAGGCCGCGTTGAAGGAAGATGGGGTGGGGATGTCTGTTCGGGGACAGCGAGCCCAGCTGTTGGAGGTTTTGGGGAAGAGCGTTGGAGAGGTGGGTTGGGAGGGAGGCCAAGTTAAGCCGTGTGGACTTCACCCCAGTTATGAGGGCCTGGGGGTCTGCGGTGTGGTGGGGGCAGGTTAGGAAAATGGGACCAGGAGCATTGCTGTGGCTTAGATTCTGGGCTGATCACCCAAGAGGCCATGCAGGGCACCAAGGAAGCTGGGAGGACGGGGCACAAAGATGTTGCAGAGGGACACTGAGGACCCCTGGGCCTGACGGCTCCTCCTTCTCCTTAGTCCTCACGAGGAAAGATGAGGACAAAATCGAGGACGGCTCGTCCGCGAGGATGGCAATGGCTCAGACAGCACGTGGGAGGCAGTGCCAGTTCGAGGGTTCGACCTTGTCTCCTCACGGCACAGGGTGGGGGAGTGAGGGAGGGGTTGGGCAGTGGTGGGAAACCCCCAGCAGGCTCCGGGACCCACATGCACCTGCTCCTGGAGCTCCACATCAGACGACAGAGAAGAAACAGTGGTGGCCACTCAGGGCCAGGTGGGGAGCTGGGATGCAAAGGGCAGCGCGAGGGGCACAGGACATGGGGACACCATCACAGATGTTTCCTCTGGCCCCAGCTCTTGTGCAAAGCTGGTGTTTGTATTTCACTAAAACTCAGTTTTCTTCTCTGAAGACGTGAGCGGTTAAGCCCCACAATTACTGAGCTTTGGATAAGTATCATCTGACAGTGTGTGACGGGCGCTCCTGCCTGCTGTCAGGGGTCTTGCTGGCTGGGAAGTCGCAGACGCATGGATGACTCCCTGGAATTCAGAACCACCTTGCCAATTTGGTATCCCCTAAATTATACAGTGCCCCATTCCACAGACGTCTGTGCACCGCAGTCTGACAAACCATCTAGGGAGGAACCGCAAAGACCAGAGGGGAATCGCTCCCCGCCAAGAGCCCTGCGCTCCAAACAGGAACAAAATCCACCACTGCGTGGTGCTCGATGGCAGAGCAGGTCTTCTGAGAAGGAAACTTCCTGAAAATTGAGGGGATTTCTGGCTCGACGGCCATCGAGACTGCAAGACGAGAGAGAAAGTTGTGGGTCCCAGGTGGACCAGCGGTCTGAGATCTCGTGATGACCACTCTCACATCTCACAAGCTGTTTGACTCAGAGCACCTTCCACCTGGTGACATACTGAGGTGTATTTGGCACATTGCTCTTCCAAACAAATTGTAGAATTATTTTTCCACATTTCGTGAAAAATCTTATTGAGATTATGACCAGAAGTGCGTTGACTCTACAGGTCAATTTACGAAAACTGTCTTCTTTGCAATATTGAGTTTTTCTTTTTATAAATATGAGCTACCCTTCAATTTGTTTGGGTTTTCTTTTACATCTTTTAATAAAATTATATAGTTTTCTACACCTAGGCCTTAGCCTTTTTGCATGTCTTCCTGGGTAATACAGTTTTTGTGGCTGTTGTAAATGGTCTTGGTTAGGGTCCTGTTTTCTAACTTGTTGCTACTGTAGACACGCCATCGGTTTTTATATGTTGATCTTGGAGCAGGCACCTTGCTAAACTCTTAACAATTCTAATAACTTTTCTATTGTCTTCAGCGTTTTTACATAGGCAATCAAATCCTCTGCAATAAATGAATGACTTGCTTCTTTGCTTTCAGCTCTTAAGCTTTTTCTCTTAGCCTTCCTGTGCTTGCTGGGACCTCTGGTGTCGTTTTGGATGAAGCAGTGACAGTGGGCGTCTTTGACTCCTGACCACAGAGGACATTTTACAGTTTCACACTGAGACTCACTGGGACTCTGAACAGACCGAGGATCTCCAATGCTGGGAGAAGAGACCCATCCAGACAGAGCCCGGAAAGGATGGTTCATGTCGATACCTTCCAGGTCCTCCCTCACAGGAGGGCAGCCGCCCCACGCTTTCTCTCGAGTGGGTTTCATGGTCAATTTCAGAAATCTCATAGATTTCAGGGCTAAAAGAAACAGGAGGCGAGCAGAAACTCTTACACATTACCCTTCCAGAACTTTCTGTGTGGGCATTCTTCATTTCTTAAACCCTGTATTAAGGAAAATTTCAAATATATACAAAGATAGAGAGAATAGTGAAGTAAACCCACATGGGTCTACCACACGACTTCAAAAGTTACCAATTTATGGCCACTCTTGTTCCATCTCTGCCCGGATCTCCCCTTCCCCTGGGTTATCTTGAGGCTCATCCACGTCCACTCTTTCCCAGCAGGACACCCCCCTCCATCTGGTATGTCCCCTGCCAGGTACAGGAAGGTGGCAGACCAGGTGAGGCTCTGATCTTCTTGGCCCTTGAGAGAAACTGCTGTTCAAAGTGTTTTCCTAGCTTTCATTTGGCCACGTGCTGGTGACTTTTAAATTACTGCTTTTCTTCACCATCAGGAATACTTATATCAATGCTTCTTGTACCAGAAAAGCAAAGCTGCTACTTTGTTTTATTAGGTCCTTTTGGGTGTTGTAAATTTTTTCTTTTTAGGTATGCTTTTTGGTGAGGAAGATTGGCCCGAGCTAACATCTGTTGCTAATCTCCCTCTTTTTTTCTTTTCTCTCCCCAAAGCCCCAGTACATAGTTGTACATTCTAGTGGTAGGTCATTCCAGTTCTTCTATGTGGGCTGCCGCCTCAGCATGGCCTGGTGAGCGGTGCCGTGTCCACACCCAGGATCCAAACCGCTGAAACCGTGGACCGCCGAAGCAGAGTGTGTGAACTTAACTACTTGGCCCCAAGGTATTGTAAATTTTTTGAATTCCATTTTCTATACATCATTAGCTTATTAGTTGAAATAGTGGTTGAAAACGACCACTGAACACTTTAGAAAATTGAGGATTGTTTAATCCAGATGATAAATAGGAATGCCAGTTTTATTTGTTTTTATCATCAATGGGCTCAACAGAGTAAGGAAAGATATTAGCCTGTTGGAGGTGTTAACACTTAATATCTATTTCTAAGCCAGAGAGTTTACTGCTGACGTTGTTGTCAATAATGTGCAGGGTTAAGTCTTGATCAATTTTTCCAGATGCGCATATCTTGAGGGAACTGCTCCTTCTGATGTGTGCGTGATTCCACTTAGGGACCTCAGGGTCCCTGTTAGTTAAATAGATACATCTGCACCCTATTTATACACAAGTAAATGGGTTCAGAGGTGTAACAGCACATCTAAAATGCACAGTTAATAAGGAACAGAGCCGGAATCGGTCACAACTCTAAGTAAATATCCAGTATTGCCTCCACAAGAATAGACTGCTTTTCATTTAATTAACCAAAAAGCTTTGATTTGAGCTCATCTCAATCTATGATTGTAGACCGTATGGAAAATGGGTATTATGGAATTCACTTAGAGGTCCTCTGTTCCTTCCTGGCCTTTCCATTCTTTCCTTCTGTAGTCAAACGTTAATGGCAACTCAGTCTTGTCCCCCAGACGTCAGCCATGAAGGTCTGCATCTCGTGAAAGCAAGATGGAAGTCAACCGCCAGCAAGTGAGTGGCAGCGTTTTCCACCTGTGTTCCCACGCTGAGCTTTCTGGTCCCCCTGGCGCTGTACCCGCCGACCTGCAGGGTCCGGTCATCATGAAACCCTGGCATGGCCACACTTTCCTTGCCTCTCATGTGAGTATTTATGGTGAGTTTGGAAAGTCACCATAGTTTATTCCAGCAGGAGTCAGCCAGGTCAACTCCTGTGAAGTCGAGATAAAGCCGTAGGCCTTGCACAAAGCGAGGAGGAATGGAGATAAAGAGCAATCTGGGAGATAATGGATTTGCCTGGCATTGTGGGGCCTGTGAGTCATAACCAGACTTCAGAAGAAGGGAGGAAGTCCAGGAATTGGTAACTTCCCTTGTAGTTCATTATCACTTTTTCAAGCTCAGGGTGTAGATGACTTGAAATTATGGCAGGAACCAATTCCTAACTCAGGAAAGTCACCTCCTCTTTACTACTTTTCAGAACGAATTTTCAAAAAACAAATAAAACCCGGGATTTAAGCTATGTCTCCCTAGACAGAAACAGCGATGTAATGAAGCGACCAGTGGCCGTTTCCCTGGGATAGCCCATGCTTTGCGGGCTGGTCATGCAGTGGGGATTGTCTACACCCAACCTCAACACAACAGACTCTCCACGTCTTAATGAGCCCGACCAGGTGATCTGAAAGTCCGCATCAAGAAGGGCCATGGGCAAGATCCCTGGTGGAAACGTTCAGAATTGTCCTGAGATGAGATAAAGGGGAAAGACTCAAAAGTCAACAAGGAGGGGCTGGCCCCGTGGCCGAGTGGTTGAGTTCACATGCTCTGCTGCAGGCGGCCCAGTGTTTCGTTGGTTCGAATCCTGGGTGCGGACATGACACTGCTCATCGGACCACGCTGGGGCGGCGTCCCACATGCCACAACTAGAAGGACCCACAACGAAGAATACACAACTATGTACCGGGGGGCTTTGGGGAGAAAAAGGAAATAAAATCTTTAAAAAAAAAAAAAAAGTCAACAAGGAACGAGAAGACGGAGAGGGAGCTGTGCGTGTGTGTGCGTGTGCGTGCGTGTGTATCCATGCATGTGTGACTGGGCGCATGTGCTTGCACATGTATGCGTGCGATGTGTCTGCTCATGTGCATGGGACGCCTGCAAGTGTGCATGTGCACACTGCACTTGACGTGGGGATGTGTGCATACATGTACATTTACGTGTTCATGCACCTGCATGCATGCACGTGTGCACATGCGCAAAATGTCTTTGTGTGCAGCTGTGTGCATGTGCGCACTGCACTTGACGTGGGGATGTGTGCATACATGTACATTTACGTGTTCATGCACCTGCATGCATGCACGTGTGCACCTGCGCAAAATGTCTTTGTGTGCAGCCGTGTGCATGTGCGCACTGCACTTGACGTGGGGATGTGTGCATACATGTACATTTACGTGTTCATGCACCTGCATGCATGCACGTGTGCACCTGCGCAAAATGTCTTTGTGTGCAGCTGTGTGCATGTGCACACTGCACTTGACGTGGGGATGTGTGCATACATGTACATTTACGTGTTCATGCACCTGCATGCATGCACGTGTGCACATGCGCAAAATGTCTTTGTGTGCAGCCGTGTGCATGTGCGCACTGCACTTGACGTGGGGATGTGTGCATACATGTACATTTACGTGTTCATGCACCTGCATGCATGCACGTGTGCACCTGCGCAAAATGTCTTTGTGTGCAGCCGTGTGCATGTGCGCACTGCACTTGAGGTGGGGATGTGTGCATACATGTACATTTACGTGTTCATGCACCTGCATGCATGCACGTGTGCACCTGCGCAAAATGTCTTTGTGTGCAGCCGTGTGCATGTGCGCACTGCACTTGACGTGGGGATGTGTGCATACATGTACATTTACGTGTTCATGCACCTGCATGCATGCACGTGTGCACCTGCGCAAAATGTCTTTGTGTGCAGCTGTGTGCATGTGCGCACTGCACTTGACGTGGGGATGTGTGCATACAGGTACATTTACATGTTCATGCACCTGCATGCATGCACGTGTGCACCTGCACAAAATGTCTTTGTGTGCAGCTGTGTGCATGTGCGCACTGCACTTGACGTGGGGATGTGTGCATACATGTACATTTACGTGTTCATGCACCTGCATGCATGCACGTGTGCACCTGCGCAAAATGTCTTTGTGTGCAGCCGTGTGCATGTGCACAATGCACTTGACGTGGGGATGTGTGCATACATGTACATTTACGTGTTCATGCACCTGCATGCATGCACGTGTGCACCTGCGCAAAATGTCTTTGTGTGCAGCCGTGTGCATGTGCGCACTGCACTTGAGGTGGGGATGTGTGCATACATGTACATTTACGTGTTCATGCACCTGCATGCATGCACGTGTGCACCTGCGCAAAATGTCTTTGTGTGCAGCCGTGTGCATGTGCGCACTGCACTTGACGTGGGGATGTGTGCATACATGTACATTTACGTGTTCATGCACCTGCATGCATGCACGTGTGCACCTGCGCAAAATGTCTTTGTGTGCAGCCGTGTGCATGTGCGCACTGCACTTGAGGTGGGGATGTGTGCATACATGTACATTTACGTGTTCATGCACCTGCATGCATGCACGTGTGCACCTGCGCAAAATGTCTTTGTGTGCAGCCGTGTGCATGTGCGCACTGCACTTGACGTGGGGATGTGTGCATACATGTACATTTACGTGTTCATGCACCTGCATGCATGCACGTGTGCACCTGCGCAAAATGTCTTTGTGTGCAGCCGTGTGCATGTGCGCACTGCACTTGACGTGGGGATGTGTGCATACATGTACATTTACGTGTTCATGCACCTGCATGCATGCACGTGTGCACCTGCGCAAAATGTCTTTGTGTGCAGCCGTGTGCATGTGCGCACTGCACTTGACGTGGGGATGTGTGCATACATGTACATTTACGTGTTCCTGCACCTGCACGCATGCACGTGTGCACCTGCGCAAAATGTCTTTGTGTGCAGCCGTGTGCATGTGCGCACTGCACTTGACGTGGGGATGTGTGCATACATGTACATTTACGTGTTCATGCACCTGCATGCATGCACGTGTGCACCTGCGCAAAATGTCTTTGTGTGCAGCCGTGTGCATGTGCGCACTGCACTTGACGTGGGGATGTGTGCATACATGTACATTTACGTGTTCATGCACCTGCATGCATGCACGTGTGCACCTGCGCAAAATGTCTTTGTGTGCAGCCGTGTGCATGTGCGCACTGCACTTGACGTGGGGATGTGTGCATACATGTACATTTACGTGTTCATGCACCTGCATGCATGCACGTGTGCACCTGCGCAAAATGTCTTTGTGTGCAGCCGTGTGCATGTGCGCACTGCACTTGACGTGGGGATGTGTGCATACATGTACATTTACGTGTTCATGCACCTGCATGCATGCACGTGTGCACCTGCGCAAAATGTCTTTGTGTGCAGCCGTGTGCATGTGCGCACTGCACTTGACGTGGGGATGTGTGCATACATGTACATTTACGTGTTCATGCACCTGCATGCATGCACGTGTGCACATGCGCAAAATGTCTTTGTGTGCAGCCGTGTGCATGTGCGCACTGCACTTGACGTGGGGATGTGTGCATACATGTACATTTACGTGTTCATGCACCTGCATGCATGCACGTGTGCACATGCGCAAAATGTCTTTGTGTGCAGCCGTGTGCATGTGCACACTGCACTTGACGTGGGGATGTGTGCATACATGTACATTTACGTGTTCATGCACCTGCATGCATGCACGTGTGCACATGCACAAAATGTCTTTGTGTGCAGCTGTGTGCATGTGCGCACTGCACTTGACGTGGGGATGTGTGCATACATGTACATTTACGTGTTCATGCACCTGCATGCATGCACGTGTGCACATGCACAAAATGTCTTTGTGTGCAGCTGTGTGCATGTGCGCACTGCACTTGACGTGGGGATGTGTGCATACATGTACATTTACGTGTTCATGCACCTGCATGCATGCACGTGTGCACATGCACAAAATGTCTTTGTGTGCAGCTGTGTGCATGTGCGCACTGCACTTGACGTGGGGATGTGTGCATACATGTACATTTACGTGTTCATGCACCTGCATGCATGCACGTGTGCACATGCGCAAAATGTCTTTGTGTGCAGCCGTGTGCATGTGCGCACAGGAACACACGTGTGTGCGCATACATGTGTGGCACGTGTGCCTGCATGTGTGTGAACATATATGTGCGTGCTTCTGAAAGGTAGATTGCATTTGAACCTCTCTTACGTAGGCCGTCAGGGGTTGTCCTGGACTGTGGACCGGGGAGGGCCGACAGGTGTTACCAACTGGCAATGCTTAGCGTGCCCCCACCATGTGCTAGAACAGACAAAATCCTGGTGTTCACGTTGCCTTTCTGTGCTCAGATTCAGGCTCGTGTTGTCAGAGGGCAGTATTCAAAATAAAAATCCAAGCAGGCAGTTAGTGCAGAATCAATGCTCTGTGCCTGGTAATAATCACCGGCTGACGTTTGCCTTCAATTTACAGTTTATAAGGTGATTCTGCACACGTGTCTCCTCTGCCTTCGCAGTCACTTTGAGGCAGACGTGACGGAACAAGGCTCGGTCATTCCGCAGGAGAGGGAGCAGGCAGTGGACATCACCAGGGCTTCAGAGGGAGGCCTATTCGCATATGGTCTCTGTGTGACAAGTGACTAAACTCTCTGGGCCTGTGAGGTGACGTCTCCCTGACTAGGCCGTCAAGAGGATTCTGGAAGATTCTGTGGTCAGAGCCTGACCCTTGTTGACCACACAGAGTGACAGCCCGGACACTCACGCCTGTATTCTTTGGACATGTAATTGGAAGAAGCACTGAGACAGTTGCTGTGGACTCAGAGATGAAAGGACCCAGCTCTGTCTTGGGCAGGTGGCCTGGCGGGAGGGACAGAGAAGCCGACCGCAATGACAGTCGTGTATCCTGGTGATGACACGTTGTATCGTGAGCCATCAGAGTCGGAGGGATCTAACTCCACGCTGAACTCCCTGTGGAGAGCACGCTCGCCCTGAGATCTGAAGAAAACGTGCAGTGCACAGTCAGAGAACTGTCAAGGCTGGAAGACATTCTAGAAACAAAACGGCCTGTGTGTGAAGACTGGGAGCGGAGCACACGTGAGTGTATGCGTGTATAGAAAAGTGTGCACACATGTACATGCAGGTCTACATTCTGTAAGTAAGTATCCTTTGCAACTGGAAACATTGATCCGGTTTACAAAGCAAACCACTGAACGACAAGGGCAATTTTTGTTAGTTTCTTCCATTTGGCGCCCAGCACGTCACGGCTGTTGAACATGCGTTTGCGCATGTGGACGATGTGAGCGCTCAGGGGTTTGTGCTCAGTGGTGATCTGGAATCCTCTCTAAGCAGCATGCTTCTAAAAGTACTGTTTTGCTTAACACCTGTTGTCTCACTGAATCTGCCTTTGCAGGACGTGAAAGGGCCTGAGGACACAGGATCGCCACCAATTTCTCCTTCACACACACGTCACGTGGCCACCTCTTCCTGCTCCTTCACGACTGGCCAAGCCCGGTGGTACGTTTGAATGAACAGACATTCTATTTCCATTTCTTCCCTCCTATTAAATTCTAGGTTCATTTCTTATCCACTTTATCCCATAGCAACAGTGTCGAGAAGACAGGGCAAACCCAATATTTGCTCTTTTGAACTGAATTGCATCATTTCCTGGTTGAAGAAGAGAATGAACTTAGGATTTTAAAATTGTAAGTTTGGCTTCAGTAATTAAACATTGAATGCAAGGCAAACATTTCTGTTCTTATTGTTGGAATTCCCCTATTACCAAGTTGAGAACAGGGCCAACAGAATACTTAGAAAAATCATTGATGTTTTGATTCATACATAAGATCCAGAAAAGGAACTATTTTGACGTAAAGTCAAGTGAGAATGTCACCAAAGGCGGGCAGAACCGAAACTAGATCCTCCTTGAAATAATGAAAACTGCCCGTGGACTGGATGAAACGTCTACATTTTTTCCCAGCAGTTATTCTGTTTCCAGATTTTGTTATCAGAGTTGGTAACTGTCATAAAAAAACCTCTGTCCTGGTCCACGGGAGGCCATATATATGCGCGGGCATTGAAAAACCACACCAATTGCTTGAATGTCCGTCCACACAAATCGTGGACACAGTGTTATGTGCAAAGCTTTGCAGTGTGTGTTGGTGTCTTTGAACCAGCTGACACTGCAGGGTTCTTGGCAGGCAGCTCTGTCCGGCAGCTGAAGAAGGAACACGTACCTGCATGAAGGTTTGTCATGCCTGGTTAAAAAGGAAATCAGTTCAACGTTGAGAACTGCACTTTGCATCTAAGAGAAAGCTGGGTGGTTGTGGCCTACGATGGTCTTTGGATCATAAGCAATTGCTGGGCAGTGACCACGTCTCCCCATCTGCATGTGCCCATCGACAACTGTGGCGACTCCCACATGAGAGGTGCCAAATCAGTGCGGATGCGTAAATGAACCAATAAATGAACGTGTGTGTTTCGGGGTTGTCTTATTGGTGGGAGGGGAATTGCTCTGGTCACAGGAGAACTAATGTCTTCCATGCATTTTAGGGTTTAACGAAGGTGGGGTCAAAGACTGAGAGTGCGTTAGCCCTTATCTGGGCCTGCACCACACACACACTTGAGAAACAGAGACATGGGACAAGAGTCCTTTGGTTATGACTGGCCCAAGCAGGGGAAACATTGGGTGGGAAAAAGGAGGGAAAGCCTGGTGTCCACAGCCTACGTTTCCTCCGGACGCTGGGAAGAGCGATCTCACTGCAAAGTCAGGGAGCAGAACCCTCAGATGAGAGCGTCTAATTTCACGGGTCACAGGTCCTCCGGCTAGGACTTTCTGCTGCAATGTGAAATTTATAGCCCCCGAAAGACTGCCTCTCCTGGGAACTCTCCCTCAGTATCAAAGGGAAGCAGTAACAACAGACCCGTTCACATCTGCAAAGGGCCTGGAACTGTGGGGACACCCCCAGGCACAAACAGTGGTGCCGAGGCGCCGTCTGTCGAGTAGCTTCTGGAATGGACTCTGTTTCCTCAGGGTCAGGCCCTAGGTCATCAGTATTCTGCCCTGGATTAAGGAAGCCCACGGAAATTTAGGGGGTGAGACCAGCGAGGGGGCTTTGGCTGCTATCTGCCTGCAGGATAATTTGATGGTAAATTCATCACCGCTTACAGATCAGGCATTTGTGTTAACTAGACTTACCATGGGGATCATTCCACAATATACACAAATATTGAATCATTACGTTACACACCTGAAACTAATATGTTACAGGTCAATTACACCTCAATTACAAATAAATAAACAAAACAAAAAAGATGGCCTCTCCTCATTTCCTCTTTCAGCGGGCGATGGTTATAGAGACAGCCTTGAGCTGGAGCTGGGTCCACATCTGGAAGGTACCACTTTCTGGCTCTGGGGGAGGTGTGGTAAAGTAAGGCCCCTGTTGTTTCCCTCTGAGGCCTGGTGTGAGAATTACATTGGGAATTTATATGAAGTGGAGCACAGCCCCTGACAAGCTACAGCACAGAGGAAGGAAAAGGCAGGTGACGGTTTCCCATGGAGGAGCCTGGAGAACGTGGGAGCCACAGCAAGCACCTCCGAGGACTCGAATGCATTTGTGGGTTGTCGAGCCCTTTCCGTGAGAGCTGCCAAAACGGACAGTGTTGCAGAGCTCCACGCAGTGAGGGAGGAGGCAGTGACAGCTGGCACTGACCACTGCCACCATGTGCCCAGCCCTGCTCGGGGTGCATCCAGCATCATCTTGGAGGAGCCCCGTGAGGGAGCAAGGCTCGCAGCCCTGTTTGCAGATGGGGAAACTGAGGCTTGGAAAACTCACACCCTGTGAGCAGGTGTCACACTTTGGCTTTGGAGAGGCAGGTCTGCAGGGGTCACAGAGCCCCGGGCCCCTGGGCAAGGTTTGGACAGGAAGCAGCAACAGGGTGGACGTCCTGGTCCCAACTGTACGCTAGGTGAACGGGTCCATCACGGACAGTGATGGGGGAGGGGGTGCAGGAAGGAAGGAGGGAGGGAGAGGTGTAGGGGGTTCAGACTGGGGCCCAGGAAGTTTACTTTACGGCTAATTTTTACACATTTGTTTAATCTGTTACCAAGGGTCATGGGTCAGGCTGCTGCTCCTCTCCTGCAGTGCCCGTTCCCAGCAACACGCCTGGGAAGGAGGAAGAAAGTGCTTTCCAGAGACTCGGCGAAGAGGAAGTGTTGTGGACGCGGGCCTGAGAGGGCTCCCAGGACGGAGGTTCACCCAGCGAGGCGTCAGGGTCAGGAAATTACTCGCCCCTCAGTGCCTCTTCTGCTCGGGTGGCCGCATCACTAGGTCAGCCCCCAGGGAGCCTCAGGAGCAGCCCCCGTACGTCCCAGCCACCTGCACAGCTGCTTCTTTGGTTGGGATTGGATTCTGGTCAGTTAACCCCGGGGGAGAAAGTCGTTTATCCAACATGATGATGGGTCTTTGGTGGTTCTGTTGGCTGAAAAACTTCAAGTTTTAAGGAAATTCTTACACATCATGCAACATTTTAATTTCTCTGAAAACATAAATGCTATTTTCAAATCTTTTGAGAGAGGGTCGGTACTCTCGTTGTTGTTCTTGGAGCCTCGCGGTGTTTTCCATTCTCAGACCGCGGCAGATGCCCTGACCGGGACTCCAGCCTCGCTTTTATGAGAGTGGATTGAGGACATGGGATGCTGGTGACACAGCCTGAGCTGAGAGCCCCACGGGCTTGTGGGTGCCTCACCCACATCTGATTTGACAATTTTTTTTACTCACTCCCTTCTAAAAGGTCATTCGAAAACATCCATATTAGCTCTCATAGAAACCATTTATTTTCCTTTTCACATTCATATAGAATGTAATGTGTGTAATTTGTTACCCCAAAAATATTTAGTGCCTCCTGAGTGTCTGACACGTAATAGTTAACTTATGTAACTGCAGTATGTGATTTTGGGAGAAGCACACACATGTGACTCTAGGTGAGCACAACTCTACTAGGGGGGCGGGCACACCTGGGCACTGAGGAATGCCCACAGATGTGATGGTTCCAGAGTGCCACTGGCACTGGGTGCTCGGCAACACAGAGGAACTAGGGCAACCACGTGTGAAAGGAGCTGGGTAGGGGAGACCAATTAAAAGAGATTTTTGTCATCATCGCCATCACTGTTGTCATCACTATCACTGTCATCATCACCGTTACCACCACCACCATCAAAATCACCGTCACCATCATCATCATCACCATCACTACTATCATCATCATCATTGCCATCATCACCACCATCACCATCATCATCATCACGACTAATATCACCATCACCATCATCACCACCACCATCTCCATCATCACCATCAGCACCAGCACCAGCATCATCACTGTCATAACCATCTTCACCATCATTATCACCACCACCATCTCCATCATCACCATCAACACCAGCACCAGCATCATCACTGTCATAACCATCTTCACCATCATTATCACCACCACCATCTCCATCATCAAAATCATCACCATCACTATCACCATCACCACCACCATCTCCATCATCACCATCAGCAGCAGCACTATCACCATCACCATCATCAAAATCATCATCATCCTCATCATCATCATCATCACTATCTTTGCCATGACCGCCATCAAAATCACCATCATCACGTGACTACCATCATCAAAGCTAGAGGTTTTGAGCATTTACATTAGGGTCTATGTTCAACACATTACACGGACTGTCTCCTCTAGTCCTCCCATTACCCTGCAGCAAAGATCTTGCTTATTGTTTCCATTTCAGATATTGACACTTGAGCTCAGATAGGCCAAGTGACTTGCCCACAATTGTACCCAGTAGGTGAGAGGTGGAACTGAAGGCAATCTGTGCTGGGTGATACCATCTCTCCAAAGTGCTATTGCCACAACCTTACAGTTTGAGGAACTGAGTCACAGGTAAGTCAGGTGGCCTTGTGGGCCTGGGTCACACAGGGGACTAGAGGGCAGCTTGGTCCTACCACAGCATCCACAGTCTTTCCACCTGTCTTCCTGCTCCATGCAGCTGTCCCTTGTTGGAAGGACTCTCAGACCCTAAGCTCGCTGAAGCACCCGTCTTGCCTCTTAGTGGCCCATATGAGCTCTACCCCTCCCTGGCTCACAGCCACCCCAAGAGGATCAAAGCCTGAACTGGCCTGATGTGGAAATGCCTGGGGAGGCACCTGAGCTCTAGGAAAGGGACACAGTGACAATGCTGGTGATGGCTGCTGCTAGAGTCAACTATGAGTATTCAGAGAGTCATGTATATTACTCACCAAATCTTCCACTCCTTTGAGATTTTAATTTGACATATGAGAAATCGGAAGGAAAAACCATCCCACAGCAGATCTGGGAGGCAAACCGAGGTCTCTCTGATTCCAATGCCTGTGGCCTCCGCTGCTGGTCCTGCATTCCTAACCCCCTGGCAGGAGCCACCACTGGGTCTTCCAGAGGCCCAGGCCTCCTACGAGATAGTGTCCTCCTGGAAGGGAAGGCATGGGGTTGGGTCTCTCTGCTGATTTCCCAGGATGAGGTGTCAGGGATAAACTCATGCCTCCCTCTGCGTTTGTGTTGGGGGTTTCTCACCCACCACATTCGCTCAGTCAGCAGGAGGAACTTGGGCCCCATTTGTCCTCCCAAGAATCTGAGATTTGAGGTGAAGCCTGAATCCAGGCTGGACTCTTGAGATGCTTCTCTGGGAACTTGGGACTGTGCCTGGCTCCCCCAGATCCGAGTCCTGCTCCCTTCTCCTACAGCTGCTGTTGTCTGGCATTTGGTGAGGAGACAGCAGATCACTCAGAGCTTTGCTGTCACTGTCTCCTTGCAGACGCGGGCTATTTTCCATTAGTGACTTCTCCTGTTGCCCACCTCTCCTCTACACGCCACTCTCCCAGCAGCCTGATGAACTGCACCTGACTTAGCGATGGCGGGCCACTCAACACACACGCCCCAGACCCAAGCCAACATGGTCCTGGCCTCTTCCTGCCTTCCCACACTCACTCACAATTACACACATCACACATGTATACAATCACTCACACTCAGCCACATACACACTCATGTGCACACAAATTCACACACATGCAATCACACATGCTCACACACAAGCACACAAGCACACATCTAGAGCACACACTCCTAAAGGGGACGCAGCACGTCTTGCTCCTCATCTGTCCCCACGGGCGGTCACATCCCGTCACATCCTAGGAGCTCATCAAGTCCTTGTTTAGCTGAAGTGACTAAAGTGATGAGATTATCTTAAATAAACATTTATAAAGTTAGATGTGCAAATGTGTACCTTTCAAAATACTGTTTTTGGAAAGTCATTTGTTTGGTCCAATGACGACCAAGGCACTCTTGGAATTCCACTTATTTACCCGACAAGGCAGCATTTCTCTGGCATCTGCTCTGCTCCAGGTTGAATTAAATGTCAGATGCTCAGTTAATGTGGTACCCCTGCCCTGGAAGCTCGTGGTCCTCAGAACTGGAGTGCCAGCTTCAAAACACCACCTGGTTCTTGTACTTGATTGTCACATCTTGCCTGCAGTTGAATCAGGTTTTAGGGCCCCATGTCTCAAGTCGCAGGGGTCCATCCAAGTACGAGCCTGTCACATTCAACCACCTCTGAGAGTGGGGTCCCCTCTTACCTGCGGGCGGCTCTTCCAGAGACACAGGACTCAGCGTCTGGTCACAGAGCCCGGGAGTCCCTTGTCCCCTGTATCTGGTTCTTGGTGACTAAGGATGTTTAGAAAGATACATGCTCAAGGGTGGGAGAGAACTTAAAGGACAAGTACCATAGGCCCCGAGTCAATTCCAGAGGAGGAGTTAATGCAGTTTCTGAAACAGGTGCAGAGCGCGCGGGACCTCTGTGAAGGGCAGAACCACAGCACGCACTGTGCTGCTTACCGTCGCTGTCCAACAAAACCATCAGCTCAGACATGTCATCTCATAGGGTCTGTGGGGCGGGAATCTGGTCCTCGCTCAGCTGGGTTCTCTGCAGGGCTGCCATCAACAGTTGGCCAGGGCTGGGCTCTCATCTGGCAGCTCTTGGAGCTCTTGGCAGGATTCCAGTCCTCGAGGCGTGTCAGACTGAGTCCTCAGCCTCTTCCTGGTTGTTGGCCAGAGGTTGGCTTCAGTTCCTTGCCACATGGGCCTCTCTGTCTTGGCTCTTTTCATTAAAACCAGCAAAGGAGAGAATAGCTTAGCAAGACACACATTACAACTTCATATAACATAATCACGGAGGTGACATCTGTAACCTTTGTCACATTCTATTGGTTGGAAACAAGTCACAGATGAGTACCACATTCAAGGGTGTGGACTCCGGAGAGGCGAATCTTGGGTGGCATTTTAGTACCCTTTTGCTGCATATATGTTTGGGTGTGTAGTTTTGCTTACTCTTGCATCTTGGGTAGGATTAAAGGTGCCCACTTTAAAGATGTGTCTTTAGGAGGCCAGCTGGGTGGCATAGTGGGTAAGTTTGCATGCTCCACTTCAGCAGCCCAGGATTCGCAGGTTCAGATCCCAGGTGTGGACCTACACATGGCTCATCAAGGTGTGCTATGGTGGCATCCCACGTACAAAATAGAGGAAGATTGTCCCTGATGTTAGCTCAGGGCCAATCTTCCTCACCAAAAACAAACAGACAAACAAAAAAGATGCATCTTTAGGAAATGACGAGAGGATGGAGCCTGGAGTACATGTGGGTGGCCCAGGGACCCTGTGCGTGAGAAGGAGCCAGCTGGAGCAGCGTCTCGTGTGCTGCACCATTCATCCTTTAGCCAAGGAGGAGTTTGTGTTCACCCCAAAGGGAAATGGTTCCCATGATTCTTGTGTAATCCTTGGAAGAAAAGCCACCGATTCACACCTGCTGCCCAGGGTCCAGAAGGGAGAGCTGCCCCACAGCCTGTCTGCCTTCCTCATCTTGTAGTTGGGGGTGGGCTTGGTGGTTGCAGTGGAGGCAGCCAGGGCCGTGTTCTGATGAGGCTTTAGGCTCATTGTCCTGCGTCCCAAACCGTGGTGACTCGTCCAAATGTCCCCCGTACATTTATGAATTAGTTAAAGGGACTTTTGTGCTGCTAATTGCCAACATCAAAAGTTAGTCTCACTCCTTGTTGATGGTTAACAAATGTTTATTAATGATGGTTAATAGCAACGACATACATAGCCTGGACAATCCCAGGCTTCCTCAATTTACCATTCCACGTGCTTCCTAAATGTTTTCCTGGCAAACCAGAGTGTTAATAAATAACATCCCCAATGAGTGATCCTCAACATCTAATTTACCAGCCCAGTGGATTGTGGTCCTGAGTGAATCTGCAAGTAGTTTATCCATAGGAGGAAAAGGCAGTGCCTCAGCAAGCGCTCTTTTGAAAGTTCGTGTTCATTACGTTTTTTTGGTAGAAGAGGTTAGAGAAGAGAAGGAGGGTCAGCACCATAAGGCGGGAAGACATTCTCATCTTTACTTTGTGGATGATGGGCCTGAATTTCAGGAAGGTTAAGTGGGATTTACAAGGACTCACTTATCCCTGCATTCTTTCTGACATCTCTTTTTTCGCAACTGGCAGCCCTGTGAGTCTCTTCTCTCTATCTGTAGTCTTCTCGGCACTGTTCCTGGTCCTGTTCCATCCTCTCTTATCAGCTGTGTTGTGAGTAGGGGAGAAGGAGAGGCAGAGGCTGCAGATGATTCTCTCCATCAGAGGATTTGGCACACGGTGAGAAGTGCCACTGATCAAGAGAGTGAACTCAGGAATTGGAGCTAATTTAGGGTGAAAGATGGTGAGCTCATTTTTGAAGGGGTTGTTCTTGAAAGAGAAGGTGTCAGGCATGGCTAGTGAAAAGGAGTGGTCATGAATGAGATGAAGAAGAAAGATCTGAGGGGCTCAGAAGCAGAACCAGGAGTCAGCAGTGTCAGATGATCCCAAGAGGTTGGGGTGGTCAACAGTGAGCTCAGGTCAATTGTTGACCAACAGTGAGCCTGGTTGTCAAAGTGAGGATAGGGTGGTCAATAGTGAGAATGGATTGGTCAACAGTGAAGACAGATGGTCAACAGTGAGGATGGTGATCAACAGTGAGGATGGGATGGTCAACAGTGGCCATGTGGCATCTGTCCTAAGGCTTGTGGAAGATCCCACATTTCTCTGACCTGCTTAAGAGAGCAAGAGTGGTTGACCTTTGACCCTCCCCCATTCTTACAAAGCCTGGCACAGGGGAAGAAATAGAGCCAAATCTGCCTCTGTGAGCTGGCTACTTCCAACCAGTTAGGTGACTGATAAAATCAGTGGACCTTACTGTCCTTAAACTTGAAATCAGGACAATGACGCCTGGTTTTGGGGCTGGAGCAATGTCTGGAAGCAAGGTTGAAGCTTTCCAAGAATCCCCATCTTTGGATAGGGCTGCTGGTCACAGGACTGAGAAGCATCCAAACTTCACTGCCCCTGCTCAGGCCTCAGGATGTCCTTCTGGCTTTCCCAGAGGGCATCCTTGGCACCGTGCCTGGCCCCACTCTGGGTGCTGCTGTCTCCCTCAGGCTTCTCACAGGGACAAAGAATCACAATTGATGACATTCATTGGGCACCTGCTGTGTGTTCACAATGTCAGCTGTTACCTTATTTAACTCCTACAAGAACTTTCAGAGGCAGCCCCAGTGTCACCTTCACTCTCTGGTATCAGAACCACACAAATCGGCTAGAAGAATATACTCTCTCCCCAGCTCTGTGATCTTGCCCGTTCTCTCACGGAAGGCTTTTGTTTATTACAGTTGACAATTCATCAACAGTGTAAATTTTCAAACAGAACTTTCCTTAAGCCTGTAAGCGTAACTTAGACATTTTTTTAAATATAGTAATTTTTATATTAACATTAAAAGTGCTCATTTGCTTTGATTCTTCATTTAATTCTCAGCTATGAATTTTGCCAATAAAATTCCAAAAAATACCTTATATCATCTGATTGACTAAATTTCCTTGGATGTTACATTTCCTACTATGGCTATAAATTTGATATATCTGATTTTCTTGGGTCCTTCAAACACCTAACAAGGAAAACTTATAAATCTAACCAACAAAATCTTCCTAAGGAATTAAACAATATTTATAAACTTCTTAATTTAATGAAGCCGATTCCTTTAAATTAGTTTTTTAATGGTGATACTCCTGACATTTTCAGTGCGTGATTCTTTGCTGTGGGGCCGTCCTGTCCAGTGGGGGGCACTTTGCAGCATCCTTGGCCTCCATCCACTGCATGCCAGCAACCTTCTCAGTTCTGACAGTAAAACGTGTCCTTAGACACAGCCCAATGTTCCCTGGGGGTGGGGGCGGAAGTCACCCCTTGTTGAGAATCACTGCCTTAAATATTAAGACACGATCAAAAGTTTAATTGACTAACCCCTAAGTATCGTCTTAAAAATCACAAGACTACCACTTCAGACACACGAATGCTTCAACTGCATTCAAAAGTCAAAATATCAATGCTCTTACGGTCACAAAGCTTGTGGCCACACATCCAGTTGGCTGACAATAAGATCATTAATGCTCAACATCAGATCTCTACCCAGCTGTCTTCCTTCCTTGAAGTCGCTGAGCCCATAAGGGATGCACCTAACCCACGAGAGGCAGGAGGATTGCATCTCAGGTCACCAGGTGATTCATGTGCAGTTTCTGGTCAGTCTCAGGTCAGACAGGAAGTCAGGACCAGGGTGAGAGACCTGAGACCAGGACGAGCCTGGGCTCCTGGTGGGATGATGGCCCTGAGTGGGCACCATTGGCCTTGCCCTTCCTGAGGCCCCTCCAGGGCCCCAGATCCCACAAGCCCAGCTTTCTTTCTTTCTTTTTCATTTTTTGAGGAAGATTAGCCCTGAGCTAACATCTGCCTCCAATCCTCCTCTTTTTGCTGAGGAAGACTGGCCCTGAGCTAACGTCTGTGTCCATCTTCCTCTACTTTATATGTGGGACGCCTGCCACAGCATGGCTTGCCAAGTATTCGGTGCCATGTCCACACCCAGGATCCGAACCGGTGAAACCCAGGCCTCCGAAGCAGAACATGCGCACTTAACCGCTGTGCCACCTGGCTGGCCCCGAGTCTGACTTTCTTTTCGGTCTCTCTAGAACTCTCACCACCCATTTTGACCAGACAGAGTTTGCAAGCTTCTGAGCCAGATTTTGTGCTGATAGAATTATCCGCTGGGTGAGAACCTGCATGCCTGTTTGGGTTAATCGATACACAATGTTCTTGGTAAAAATTGCCTGAAACTCCTTGTCAGGCTGCTCACTTGCTCCTTTTGACACCAGTCGATACGTGGGGCTTTCTGTGGCCTGACTGTCCTCGCGTGGTGTTGGGCGGTCACGACTGGCCGGTGGAGGCCCTTGGGGCTGACCTGGTTGTTCTTCCAGCTCCACCCCAGGCTTCTTCTGAAACTTTCCTACTTTCTGGAACAACATGCTCTTTCAGGCTCGTGTTAATTTTCTCTGCACCCGGACGTTGGCTCGGCTGCTCTCCCAGAAGCCCTGGTAGCTTGTGAGGACAACGTCCGTGAGCGGGGCCTGCGCGTCAATCGTCTCACATGAGGCCTCTCCAGGGGAAAGAAACGTCGGAAAAAGACATTACTGCTTTCTCAGATCAAGTGTTATATTGATATTTTTCTTTTAACTCAACTCTATTGCCTTTCTTCATAAAATGTTCTAATATGAAATATTTTTCACCAATCCCCTCCTTCGTGAGACAGCAGCTTCTCTACAACATTCTTTTCCCTTCAAGTTGCCCTAGTTGGTGACGCGTTTAGAGGGCGGTGTTGTCTGGCTTCTCTATAGTAATCGGATGCCAGCCCTCCTTCTCTT
Source organism: Equus asinus (assembly GCF_041296235.1). NCBI lineage: Eukaryota > Metazoa > Chordata > Mammalia > Perissodactyla > Equidae > Equus > Equus asinus. The sequence goes on along the minus strand of NC_091790.1, from coordinate 22,449,784 downwards.
TATAATCCTCTCGTGCCTCTAACGCTGATCGTCACTCCACAGCCGCCTCACCCACACACGGAGTGGGATCCCGGGACCCCTCACGACAACGGCCCCTCCTCTCTGCCTGCAGGGCTGGGAGTTCCCCCAGAACTGCTTCCTGGATGATCAGACGTGCTCAAGAGCTGGGCTCCTGACTTGGGCTCTGAGCAGGACGTCTGCCAGAGATAGAAGGGCCTGGTAGGAGGCCCGCAGGTCTGAGCTCCATAGATGAGGACTCTCATTTTTAATAACAATGGTGTTATTTGGGGTTGAAATTTTATGGCATAGAAATTTCTAGACTAAAACCCCAAGGAGGATGTCCATGTTCTCATGACTTTTTCCCCGCTGACTTTTGGAGTTTGCCTGGGCTGTCGTTTCTCATCAACTCCTGGAACTTTATCCTGAAAGCAACATGCGTGAGACGTGGAAGAGATGCTCGGGAATCTACCCAAAGCACAGGACCTTCTCAGGCGGATCTGGACTCCCAGCAGGAGGCGTTTCTCCAAAATACTCAGGCATGTTGCTGAAGGAGTGAATGAATGACCCACTAGGATGTTCCCTTAATTCTGAAGGGGATGCCTGAGCTCTCCGTGTTGTCCTCTGGGCTCACTAACCCCCCGGTCCTCCGGGGCAGGCTGGCAGGGAGGACGACACCTGCTCCCTGGAATGGGCCTGCTGTGTAGACTCAGCCGGGATGGGGTGAGCAGCAGCAGGTATAGAATCTGGGGTCGTTCGTCCTCGTTTCTGAGGTTCACAGCTGGCATAAGCAGCAGCAACCCCTAGCCCTTATACCCGTGCTCCTGTTAAAGGGGCCTGTGTTTAACTCCTCACTGTATCTTTATCTTCTTTATCTTTAGGCTTTATCTTCTGCTCTGACCCTAAATGCAGATCCCACCCCCAAACCATCCAGCTTGCATGTGCGTTTGTGGGAGCGGGGAGACCAGAGGAAGCCGAGGACCTGGAGGAAGCGAGTACCCTCTGCCCTGGGAGGTGGAGGCAGCGATAACCCACTGGTCTCAGGGAAACTTGATCTGCGTGTGATCCTGGCCTTCTGTGGGCCACGTGCTTCATCGGGGCCATAACGGTGCCCTGAGGAGCCCCTGGTTTAACCAGATAAGACTCGAAAAGGAAGTCTGTGGTGTGAGGCTGCTCTGGACCAAACTGAGTCCCCCCAACATTCGCAGGCTGAAGTCTTAAGCCCCAGAGTGATGGTATTTGGAGCGGGGGATGTGGACTTTAGAGGGGTAATGAGGTTTAGGTGTCAGTCCCTTCGGGCTGCTATAACAAGATACAGACCACCCCAGACCAGGAGCCTTACGAACAACAGGAACCTATTTCTCACGGTTCTGGAGGTGGGATGTCTGAGGTCAAAGTGCCGGTACGTCTGGAGTCTGGTGAGAGCCCGCCTCCGGATTCATGGACGCCAACTTCTCGCCATCCTCACGTGGCGGAGGGGCAGGGAGCTCTTTGCAAGGGCACTCATCCCTTTCATCAGGGCTCCACCCTGCGACCTAATGACCCCAAACCCCCACCTCCTAATGCTGTGTGGGTTTGACCTTCAACACCGGGATTTTGTGGGACACAAACATTCCACCTATGGCAGTCTAGACGAGGTCATGAGGGTGGCCCCCAGGATGGACGAGTGTCCTTCCAAGAAGATGCTCCAGAAAGCCTGGTCCGTCTCTCTGCCCTGTGGGGACGAGAAGGCAGCCATCTGGAGCCAGGAATCAGGCTGCCACCAGGACCCAACCCTGCTGGCTCCTGGATCTTGGACTTCCAGCTCCCAGAGCTGTGAGAACAAACATCTGTTCTTTAGGCTGCATGGCCTGTGGTGTCTGGTATGGTGGCCCGAGCTCACTGAGATGACGGGCTCTCATCAGCCTGGAGGAAGAGGGGTCGCCCGACACTGTCTCCAGGAGGTGAAGACCCCCAAGAGGGAGCTGGAGGGCTGAGTGAGAGCATGAGCCTGGGTCTCCTGACCCCGCCTTGCCAGCTCTGTGTTTCTGTTCTTCTGGGAACATGGGGTTTGGAGTCCATGTTAACCTAACACACGTGCTTCCACCTGGAGCGTGCTGCCTCTGGGGCTTCCTCTGCCCGGAGGAATGGTGATCTTACTTAGACAGCTGCAAGGAGCGCGTTGCAGACATCTGAGAGGAGAGAGAGAGGGCAGGCGCTAGGCCGCGGGGCGGACGCTGACCCGGGCCGGGGGAGCGGGGCGGGCAGGGCCATTTCCTCCTGGCCCCATCTGCTAATCAGGCTTAGCCTCCAGCAGAAATTCTGATAATCCTCACTGTGTTTGTCTTGGCAGGCGTTTTTATAGCTGCCGCTGTTGTTCACAGTCACGGCTAATCCTTTTTATGAAATGACTCTTGCCTCATAACTACGGGGCATTGCTGTGTCATACGGACGTGACAATAGAGCTGAGTGGGAGGGAAATCTCGTTTCCTGGCTGGAGGGAACTTCATTGCTGCCATCACCATCACCAGCGATGATGGAGCGGATGGAGCGTGGCTCTGCCTTAGCGCCACGCCCCTGAGTGAACCCGGTTCCGTGAATTATTAAACACGTTCAGATATACGTGAAAGGATCACCCCTCGAAACAGAATCACCATCACAGTAAGTTTCCGGCAGATCTGAGTCCCATAACAACACCGCAAAGGCAATTGCCTCTGTTTCTGAGACGTGATGGGTGTGAACACAAGCACACCCACCGCTCCCCACGTGCACAGCACAAATTACACAGAAGAAATGATCTTGGGGTATCTTTTCTCCTTGAGGAACCTGGAAGGTTGCAGACGTTGGAGGCACGATGGAGGAGAGGAGGAGACGGGCTTCGTCTCCACTGTGGTCCAGTCCAAGTTGTCGATGCAACAGCGTGAACTTATGGTCTTGCTCTCATCCGTCTTCCTCTGCTGAGTTGGGTGTTTGTTGATGGAAATAAAGCCCGGTCAGCCCTGGTCAGGCTGAGATGCAAGGGCACAGACGAGGCCGGGGGTGAGGTACTCTCCATGGCCTGATAGCCCAGAGCCGACGGGTCCCTGGGTTGTACCCTGCACACCTCGTGTGCGGTGGGGAGGTGGTGGGCGTGCTGACCGCTCGGCCGGCACCTCGGTGGGCAGCCCCTCCCGCCCAGCAGCAAATCTGCCAAAGACACTGAGCAGATGAGTTTATGGGGCAGGAAGGAAGGACAGGATGTGGGACTTCCCGAGTGACAAGGCTGCTCGGCCGCAGCAGCAGCCAGCCAACCAGGCGACCACCTTCTGGACCCTGGCCCTTCCAGGACCAGCCTCCTGGAAGCTGATGGAGCTGGGTCTCCAGGTGGAAAGCCCAGAGCACGGAGTGAAGGCTGTTGATTCTGCTGAGCCCACCTACCGTGATTTGCACACTTGCTTTCTGTGCAAATGTGACCTAATGAATCAACGAAGGAGGAGGCTGAATCTCTAAAAATGTCTGATGTGAGTTGTAAATACCATGCTGACCCATGTCCCCTGGATTCTGTCATATCTTCTGGGAGTTGAGCACACCTCACTTCGCCATCCTCTCTAAGGAGAGCACAGCGTGTCCCTCAGTCCAGATGGCATCCGGCTCCCGCTCAGGGCACACGGATGACCCCTTGACCCCACACCTTGTCTGTGGTCACCTGCCCTTCCCTGTCCTCTGCAGTAAGAGCAGCACCTGTGCACGCATGACGAGGACCCAGACACAGCAGAGAATCAGAGCGGGATCGAGGCCGGAATCGCACAGGTGGACTGTGCGTCACTCAGGAGCGAGACCAGGTTTTTGAAGACTCATGTGGAGTTATGGGGATTTCCACGGGGAAACAGTAGACCCACCTCACCAGGAGTGTGGACTGTCATACGTGGAGCGTGACGACAGGTGCAGGGAGGGGAATGTGGGCCTAAAATCCACAAGCCAGACAAATGGAAATAAGTGAAAAGGACATTCTGAGCCTAGAATGCTGGACCTGGAACTTCCCCAAGGGCCGTACTTTGGGGAGTGGCAGAGCACGGTGGGGACAGGCTCTTGCTCTGGCATCACCTGACCCTATGGTGGGTCACCCCACACAAGTTTCCCCTGCTGGGTTGGTGCGTAAAGGACGGGGGAGCAGAGAGGAGGGACAAGCGGGCATCTGGCATGAAAACCCATCCAAGCTCCTGGGACAGGAGAGGGCAGCATGGTCCTCCTCGGCTTAGAAGCTTGGGGACAGCGCAGCCCTACTGGGCTCAGAGGTTCAGGGGCAGTAAGGTCCTCCTGGGTTCAGAGGCTCGGGGCCCCCGGGCAGATGTTCGTGGCCATGATAGCAGTTTCTGTTCTGTCCTCTCCAACTCGCCCTTCCTTCTGCTCATGAAACTCCGGCCCAGATTGCGGCATTTCCCTCTTTGTTGGCAGGACACCCTCCCTGAGGCCACTCTCCAGGGCCCCTCAGAGCCGACCTGACTCTCTGGCGTGGGCTCCTGGCTCTCGGTGGGGGAAGGGGCAGGCCTGCGAGGGGCCGGCACTCTGCACGCAGCCACTTCCACACCCGGTAGGCGCCTCTCTCCTCCAAGGAGGCCGACGTCCCCATCACTCAGACCGGCCTTTCCCCAATCCCATGTTGAAGAGATTTCCTCATTTGTCATAAATGCCACAGTACAATATCTACTTGAGAAATCAGATCACCCCTCGGCTCACGGTGAGAGTTGGGGCTGTTCGCGCACCTTTGGCTCCTGCTGGATGCCACCCTGGGTGTCGTCCTGACTGGGTCCCCAGCCTCAGGCACCAGTGTGCAAAGCTAAGCCTCTCAGACTTCATGTTCCAGACAAGGCTCCCCTGGGCAGGCGGTCACCCATCCCGAGTCCCTGCGCCCAGGCTCTGTCCTTGTTCATCGTCAACATTAGACAGATGGGGAAACTGAGGCAGGAGTTACACAGTCTCCAGGTCATGCAGTAACCAGGTGACAAAGCCACGGCCCAAGTCAGGGTCTGGCCGGCACCTCCTGGCTCCCTCCTCCCTGTCACCAGGAGCCAGCCGCAAGCACAGGGTCTGCGCTTTCTGATGTCCCTGCCTGGACAGGCCTCCCCCTGCCGTCCCTGAACCCTGAGCCTCATGGCCTCCCTCTCTTGACCCTGCTCCTGGGGTCACTGGGGTGAGTTCCCTCTGGGAAGTGTCAGCTCCTGCCCTTCCGAGGGACACAGTGACAAGGGCTCTCCACCTGCATGCCCCCGAGTCCGCAGATCACCACTGGCCCCTCCTGCCTCGGTCCTCACGGATCAGGACTTGACCTGCCCCTCCAGGCCCGAGGGCGTGTCTCCGTCTGCACAGGGGTGTAGGCACCCCATGAGGGAAGAGCACACAGTGTGGGACCAGCTTGGGGGTGCTCCTTTTGGCAACACAGCAGACGATGCAGGACAAGCTGCCCCGGCCTCTTCAGGTCCCAGTTGGAAGCTTGGGGCTTCAAGGACCTGCGGGGCAGATCTCACGAACACCCTGCTTTGCTGACGGGAAGATGGAGGCTCAGGGACGGCCAGTGTGCTGTGGATGGCCCACATCGGGTCAGTCGGGGAGACAGGATTGGAGGCAGGGCTGTGGGGTCTCAAAGCTGAAGCCTGGGCTTCGTACATGGCTCCCCAGGCCTGGAGCTGTGGGGCGTTATCAGGTGGACTCAGCCCCCCAAATCCTGGGAGGGCCGGGGCTGAGCACAGAGAACAGGGGCGTCAGATGTCTCCTTTCAGGGTGCATCTTCGAGAACGAGCACCCTTGACAGCCATGGGTCCTTCCAGACGTGGTGAAGGGAGGGGGCAGCGAGCAGCGGTTCTGTGCGCCTGTGTGGCAAAGGAGCAGAGTGCGCGGGCAGGGCGGTGGCCACGTGCCAGGAAGCATTGCCCCTGGTTTGCCCCTCTACCTGCTTTCTGCTGGGAGGAGAGGAGAGGGTGCATGGAAGGGAGACTCCAGAGGGAACCGCAGCTGTGTGGGGAGCAGCACCGTCTGCACAGAGGGGTGAGGAGGGAGGCGGGGCGGTGCCCATGGGACCTGCGCGGCCTGATCGCACATCCTTCCCAAGTTCCTCTGGGTGATGATGTTTTTTCGAGACCAGGTCACATGGGAAAAACCAGGCTGGGTCTGAGCTGCCCTTGCACTGGCCCTGAGGGAGTAGATAATGACCCGTCAGCCCCTGCCAGCTGCTACCCCGAAAGACAGTTATTGGCTGGGTAAAGCTGATATCCTCTGTGGTGCCTGCGTGGGTGCATGGCTAAGCATCGCATGTCCACTGGAAGCGACTTGTCGTCTGCTGGTGTCGCCCATCCTCCTGTTCCCAGGACACCGACAGGCCCCTGAGATTCCTTCCTTGTGGTGTCTTGATGGCTCTGAAGTCTACACGGATTCTGAGCCCTGGAGGCAACACGGGCTCTGAGCTGGTGCTGTTTTTTAGGAGAAAACGCAGTGTTTCTTACCTGGAGAACTCGCCTCCACTGGGGGTTCTGCCTTCAGCTTTTGGACCAGGAAGTCCATTTTCGTCATCGCCCGGAAGAGACCGACTCACACACAACCACCCAGGGAACTAAAACACACACGAGACAAACACATTCACCTATAACAAGAGTAATTGTCACAAAAACCCAAGACTGACATGCCTGATGCGAAGATGCTGGACAAGAAGGCTCAGACAGGGGCGGTCAGGGGACGAATCGCCAGCATCAGACCGTGATGACCTGGCACATCTGTGATGGGTGCGATTAAGGGCTGTGTGAGTAGAGGGGACTTTGGGAAATGAGGGCACCTTGCTCGGTCTGCAGGGGGGCAGCCCCTCCTTGCCCTGGAAGTGTCTCTCGGACACGCAGATGGAGAGCGAGTGGCCTCCTGGGAAGAGAACGGCGGCATCTCCTGGTCCCTGGTGCTTGGAGGCGGCTTCTCACCGGCGGAGGAGGACGGACCACCTGAGGGGCCTGCCGGAGGAAGGCACCCACACCCGCAGGCCTCCCTTCCCGGATGCTCACAGTCTCTGACACTCTCCCAGCAGAGAGCGGAAGGCAGGAGGGCCTCCGGCGTCCTTGGCAGCGGTCGCCATGAGGAACAGGAAAGGGAACTGTGCCGGGGCCACTGGGGCCGACACAGCCGACCCTGCGCGGTGGGCAGTCCCCTGCTCTCCCCATTGCACAGCCGTCTGTCCGCCTGCCTCCCCAGGGAGTGAGCTCTGGGGCACTTGTTTATTTACCTATTGACCTCATTTGTCTTTTCTCCCCAGGATCTCGCACGGCAACAATTGATAGAAGGAGCAGAGGAATAAATGAGGGAGAATACGGTATTTGGCAGGATGCTCTGGGTTTTCCATTCTCCCGTGCTTTCTTCCTTGCACTTTCTCTCCACACGGCAGACCAGTGGGGGCTGATCTTATCCTGCATCTTGGATCTCTCCTCCATCTGGACCCCTCTCCTGGATTGCCCTATGTCTGCAGTGCCGGGGACTCATGGTCTAGGATGCTGGCTGAGCCTGTTTTCTGGGTGAATCCTGTATATTTCTCCAGCGTCCTCTGCATCCCCTTGGCCCAGTCATGCTCCAGGGCCCTGGCCTGAAATGGTTTGAGGCAGATGGTCCAGGCCATGTTAGCCTAGATACTGGGACAGAATTCCCTTCTGCCTAGCCCAGGGGGTGGCTGGGGCCTGAGGTCTAGCCCTGCTCTGCACTGTGCACGGCCCGGGGAAGGTGTCCTGCGACCCCTCGGGACACTGCTGACCGCTGATGCTCAGGGAGGCACACACTCTGGCTGTGGGTTCTGGGGCTCATAGGGGATGCTGCTCTTCCAGCCCAGCCGGGCAGTGGGTGGATTTGAACCCAGGCAGCAGGAGTGGACATCTTTTTATCTTCCCTGTTGTGGAGACAGACATCCTTCGAGAGATGGGAACACACCCGCACAAATCTCTGCTGCCGTGCCTTCCCGTGAGAACAATGTGGGGACAAATTGTCCTTCAGCATCTCTGTTGCACTTGAACCCACGGCTCCTGTGGCCTTACCTAACCGTTCCCTTCCGTCTGTGAGCGTGAGGGTTTGTGTGCTCCTCGTGTGCACACTTCGCACACGCACACACACAGTAATCACATGCTCGTGCTGTCACTGTGCTAAATGCCTTATTTTGTCCTTTTATCTCATTTAATCCCCCATCATTTAAAGCCGTCCCCATTTTATGAAAAGGGAGACTTCTGCCCAGAGAAATTAAGTGACTTACCCAGTTGGTCATTTCCTCTGGTCGGGGATACAGAGCACCACAGTCTGGGGCTTAAAGGGCTGAGTTTATCCTCTCAAGGTTCTGAGGCCGGAAGTCCAGGATCACAGTGCGGGCAGAGTGCCTCCCTCCACCTTCTGGAAGCTCCTTGGCTGGTGGCAGCGTGACTCCAGTGTTCACTGGCTTCTTGCTGTGCACGTGTCCATGTCCAAATTTCCCTTTTTCACATGGACACAGTCATAATGGATCAGGGCCCACTCCACTCCAGTATGACCTCATCTTCACTAATTATGTCTGCAAAACCCTATTTCCAAATAAGGCCACACCGTGAGGTGCAAAGGTTAGGACTTCAGCATTTGAATTTGGGGGAACAAAATTGACCCCTGACATCAGGGTACAGAGCGGGCAGGTGGCTGAGACCCCAAACAAGCTGCTCAGGATGTATTTGATGATGGGTGAAGCCACATGGAGTATCTCCCGCCTCTCACCCATGGTGGTCCCGAAGTTGTGCACAGGACGCCAGGGGTCAGAGCCAGAGCTGGGGCTGGTTTGCCATCATGCCCCCTGGGGGGCTGCCTTCCCTGTGGGGGTCTAGTTACTGTTGTCCAGAGGCCCTGCCCACCCTAACTCACTCAGGGGCAGCATTCACGTGGCCCGTCACAGGGAGCGAAGTGGCTTTGTGGGAAAGTCTGCCCCAAGACACTCAGCTGGAGATATCTTTTCCAGATGCATCTACCTGATTTGATTTTCCAAAGGAAAACCAAAAAAAAGAGTGAGGGAGGTGGGGCTGGGACCACAGAGGAAGCAGGAAGTAGGTGGAGGCCACTGGGCGTGACCCTGCATGCCCGGCTCCTGTAAGGTGACTGCTTCAGGAGAAGAAAGCAGGACAAGCCTGCAAATCATGGCCTGTGATGACAAGAAGGGCCTCGTAAAAGTAAGCACCCTGTGCCTCTGGAGGAAGCAGAGCAGAGGCCGGACGGGGCAGGGTGGGAGGTGATTTACAGCCCAGAGTCTCCCCAGCAAAGCTCTCTCTGGAATGGCCTTGGCTTGCAGACGATGATGGCAGGGTCGGGGGGGGGCCCACAAGGAATGATGCTGCTGCAGAGATGGTGCAGGGAGGAGAGTGACAGGCTGGGGGGACAGTGACTGACCAGTGAGGTGGAGGCCAGGCAGAGGGAGTTGAGTTAGGGCCCCCCCACCCCTGTGCCTGTCCTCCTGCTGGGAGGGCCCTGCTTGGAGGCGAGAGATAAATACCAGCACATAAAGGGTTTCCAACCTACCTTCTCTGAGGGGTTTATCTTTTATAGAAATAAAGCAAAACCATAAAGAAGAAAGACCTAGTGGAAATCTTTCAAAGGAACAGAGAGAAGAGGCGAATCCAGGAGCTGCAGAATTGCTGATGGATATTCTAGCAGCTGAGGTGAAGAGGGCTATTTGTTGTATACATTTTATTTTCTTTCAAAAGAAGATGTAACATGCTTTTGGAAATTACCCCATCACTACTACCGCCTCCATTTGCCAAATGCAAACTGCATGACGGATGCCCCGGGTACCACATGACAATCTGCACACACTTCTATGAAGAAGACCCTGTGACACTGTTTTACAGACAACAAAACACATACGATGCAATCTTGTGCGTAGAAAACCTTAAAGCAGCCACCAAAACAAAACGAAGGAAAAACTACTAGAACTGATAAGTAGGTTTAGCAAGGTTGGAGGATACAAGACTAATATACAAAAATCAGTTTTATTTGTATATAACAACTGAAAAATTCAGAAATAAAATTAAAAACGACCCCATTAACAAAAATCTTAGTAAGAATAAAATACAAAGAAGGAAGAAATTTAACAAAAGAAGTGCAAGGTCTATATCCTGTAATTTACAAAAAATCACTAAGGAAAATTAAAGAAGATGTGAGTGTAAAGGAGGGAAATTCATGAAGACTCATTATTGTTGATGAAAATTCTCCAAATTCATCTATACATTCAATGCAATTCCTATTAAAATCTTAGCAAATATTTTAATAAAAATTGACATGATCCTAAAATTTGTATGAAAATGAAAAAAACCTAGAATAACCAGAACAATTTTGAAACAAAGCACATAGTAGAAGGACTTACTCTATCTGGTTTTAAAAATTGCTATAAAGCTCCTGTAATTAGTGTTGGCATAAAGATAAACATACAAGTCAAGTGAGCAGAATAGAAAGTCCAGATGGTTGATTGATTCTAAACGATGACACTGACGCAATTCAATAGGGAAAAATAGTCTTTTCAACAATGGGATAACAGGAGAGCCATACGCAAGGAAACAAACTTAGACCTTTATCTCACAGCAACACAAAAATCAACTCAGAATGCATGGAAGATTTAAATGTAAGAGCGAAAACTACAAAGCTTAGAGAAGAAAACAGGAAAAAATCTTTGTGACCTTGGTTTATGCAAAGATTTCTCAGATGTGCTGCCAAAGGCATGATAATGAAGGAAAAAATTAATAAATTTGACTTCATCAAAATTTAAGGATATCGTTCTTTGAAAGACACCATTAAGACAATAAAAGAAAAAAAAACAAGTCATAGATTGGTAGAAAATATTTGAAAAATACGTATTTAAAAAATAAGAATTTTATCCATAATATGTGAAGAATGTACTCAGTACTTGCTAGTAAGATAAACACCTTGTCTTTTAAAAATGAATAAAAAGATTTTAATAGACACCTCACTGAAGAAGTCATACCAATGAAAATAAGTATATGAAAAGATGCTTAATATCATTAGTGATTAGGAAAATTTAAATTAAAACTCATTGAAATACTGCTCCATACTCGCTTTGTTAGTGCTGTTGAGTGAATCCTGCCTCCCAGCGACCCTGTGGACAGCAGAGCAGAACCCTGCCTGGTCCTTTGCACCACCCTCTCACCTTCCGCACTCTATTAGACAATACTCCATTGCTGTTCACAGGGTTTTCATGGCCAGTTCTTTTGGAAGCGGTGGTCAGGTCCTTCTTCCTAGTCTGAAAGCTCTACTGAAACCTGTCCTCCATGGGTGACCCTGCTGGTATTGGAAATCCCGATGGAATAGCTCTTAGCATCACAGCCGCCATAGTATGACAACCGACAGACAGGTGGTGAGGCTCCCTGACAGAGAAACGAACCCCGGGCTGTGGCGGTGAGAGCACTGAATCTTAACCACCAGACCACCAGGGCCGGCCCAGGCACTTAGCCAAACATTACTTCCGGGTGTGTGTGCCTACGAGAGTTTCTGGATGTGATAAGCACGTGAGTCAGGAGACTGAATAAATATATTGCCCTCCCCAGTGTGGGCGGGCTTCATCCTATCCACTGAGGGCCTGAAGAGGACAAAAGATGAAGAAGGGAGGGTTTGCTCTCTCTGCCCAGCTGCTTCAGCTGGGACAGCATCTTCTGCCCTTGGACTGGAACTTCACGCCTGGTTCTCAGGCCTTGAATCTGCAAGTGGAATTTATGCCATCGGCTCTTCTGGGTCTCCAGCTTGCAAACAGCAGATCTTGAGACTGCTCAGCCTCCGTAATCACATAAGCTGGTTCCTTATAATAAATTATATTTATTAAATATTTATATATTCTACTGTTTCTCTGGAGAACCCTGACTAATATAGAAATTGGTACCGGGAGGGAGGTGCTCACGTAACGGATATCTAGAAATGTGGAAGTGGCTTTGGATCTGGGTTCTGGAGTCTGGGAGAGTTTTGAGGTGCATGTTAGAAAAAGCTGGGACTCCCGTGAGGAGACTGCTGAAGGAGATTCCAGGGAGGGCTCAGAGAGAAGAGAGCAGAGCTGGAGAGAAAGCTTCCATCTTCTCAGGGAATACATAAAGAATCACGAGCAGAGTGCTGTACGGACGGTCAAGGCCATTCTGGCCAGGCTTTAGACGGAAGTGGGGAAGGTGTTATTGGGCGACAGAGAAGGCCATCCTTGTTGTTACGCGGCAAAGAACTTGGCTGAACTGTGTCCCTGTTCTAGCTTTTCGTGGAAGGTGGAACTAGCAAGCAATGAAGCTGGATATCGAGCTGGATGATTTCTGAGCAAAGTATTGAAGGAGCGGCTTGGTTCCTGCGACTGCTCAGCTAAAACACAAGAAGAGGGAAGTGAAGTGAAGAAGGAATTGTTAAGCAAAAAGGAGCCAGAGTTTAAAGATGTGGAAGATTCTCAGTCTATCCGCATTGTAGAGGACACCAAGGATGTGGCCGAACAAGGCCTTGATAAGGAGATGGGTGTGGGTGTGACTGTGGACTCGATCAGCGACCCCAGCAGGAACTGCCAGTTAGAAGTGAAGGGGACAGAGATGGGATGCAATTAAGGAAGACTGTTGGACTTCTTAGACCCTCCAGGATAGGACCATAGAGTTAGGTGACTGTGAATGTGTGCTGTTCTTCAAGACAAGGACGAATGACCCGGACGCAGAATCAGAGATCACGAGGGCTCCCTCCTCTGTTTTAAAGGAGAGGGACACGGCCTCAGTTCCAACAGGACAGGTGGCAGCTGGCTGGAGCCTTGGGGGATCCAACCCTCCCCCATAAAGGGTCTTGGATGCACAGGAAGACCTCCGCCCAGCTGAGCCGCGGGGGCAGGATGCCACCCCAGTGGGTCCGGAGGGAGGGCAGAGCATGGAGCCAAAGAGGATCATTCTCAGGCTTTTCGACTGAATGGAATTTGCCTTGCTAGGTTTACACTGGCCTGAGACCCATCCTTCCTTCCTTCCTCCGCTTTCTCCCTTTTGGAGTGGGAACGTGTATCCCAGGCCAGCCACCTTTGTCCTTTGGAAGCACATAAGTTGTCTGATTCTACAGGTTCATGGCTGGAGGGAAATTTGTCTCAGTAAGAATCGTGCCTCTTTCTTCCCTGATTTACATGAGACTTTGGACTTAGAGATGATGCTGGAATGAGGAAAGACTGTTGGAGCTGTTGGGATGGAATGACTGCATTTTGCAAGCGAGAAGGACATGGACTTGGGGGGGCAGGGGTGGAAGGTTACGGACTGAAGGTGTCCCCAAAATGCACATGTTGAAGCTACAGCTCCCACGTGATGGTATTTAGAGGTGGGGCCTTTGGGAGGTGATTAGATGTAGATGAGGTCACGAGGGTGGGACGCTCCTGATGGCATTAATGCTCTTAAAGAAGAGGAGGAGAGAAATCTCTTTATCCACGTGCACACACATGGAGGAAAGGCCATGTGAACAGACAAGAAGGCAGCGTCTACACGACAGGAAGAGGCCCTCACCAAAAACCAAACCTGCCAGCACCTCGGTCTTGGACTTACAGCCTCTGAACTGTGGGAAACAAACGTCTGCTGTTGAAGCTACCCAGTCTGTGGTGGTTTGTTATGCAGCTGGAGTCGACTGAGACACAACCCAATGTCCGTCAGTGGATGAATGGATAAACAAAACATGGCACATCCACACGCTGGAATATTATTCAGCCGTGAAAAGGAGGGAAGCATTGACACGTGCTACAACGTGGATGAACCTTGAAAACGTCATGCTCGGTGAAAGAAGCCAGTTGCAAAGACCGCATGTTGCATGGTTCCATTTATATGAAATGTCCAGAATAGGCAAATCCATAGAGAGAAAGTGGATGGGTGGTTGCCAGGGGCTGGAGGGAGTTGGGGCATGAGGAGAAACTGCTTCCTGGGCATGGAGCTTTACTTAGGAGGGACGGGAATGTTCTGGAACTATCCAGAAGTGCTGGTTGTACACGGTGGGTGTATCAGATGCCACTGAATTGTTCACTTTAACATGGTTAATTTCATGTTATATGAATTTCACCTCAATAAATTACTTTAATTTTTATTTTTTAATTCCTGGGTCAACCCTCAGATTTGCTGCCCACTAACTGTGGTGTCTGGACTGTTGCTGAGACCTGAGTGTGCCAGGCCTCCTTCCCCGCAAACCAGAGGAAAGAGTCCTCCCCTGGAGATTGTTCAGAAGAGTAAACCAAAGCGTGAAAGCACCAGTGCGTAAAAGATGTTCTAGAACAGCCCCCTCCATTTCTGACTCCCCCATCGATGGGCACTTTCCCGCTGGAAGAAGCAGCTCCACCCACCAGCTGTCTAGGAATTCCAACTCAAGAAACAGATCGACCTACAGCAAAGACAACCTTTGAAGTCAGATCTGGTGGGAGAAATTTCCCCTCTCTACCTACGAGGCTCCAGAAAGAGACGAGCCGTCAGGATAGAGAGTTGAGTAGAGATCGCCGTTCAGCCATCAGCACGTTTTCGGCGCGAGCTTTGCATCCATGTGTTTAATCCTTTCCCGCCTCCGTGTGCTCCGGGCACCTTGAGCTGCTGTAGACCTCTGGACCCCCCTTGCCTCTCCGAGCTCCTCTTCTCTCTCCCCGTCTGAGCCTGCTCTGTGCTGATGCCTGGAAAACATTAACGTGGGCCTGGATGACGCTATTCGATGCTGTCGAACGAGCTAGTGTGCGTGACAAGCCCCTCGGGCAGCCTTCAAGCCACAAAGCCCGTCAGCTCCACAGAGCTGTTCAGAGATTGCAGAACAGTGAATGCTCCAGGAGAGAAGGGAAATGGCAGCACTGAACCTCAGACAAGACGTTTCTGTGGAAATATTTAGTACGAAAGAGAAGCTGAGCCAGTCAGGCTGGCGTGTGGCAGGAAGCGGCAGAGTTAGGGTCCTGGCCTCCTTTGCAGCCGCATGAGGCTGGCTGGACCAGGCCTCCAGGAGTCGGGCTCGGGCGTCCCCAGCTAGACAAGCCTCCAGGTCAGGGGACTCCACAGTACTAGAAGTATGGGGGAGGTCCACGCCGCCGTCTCCATCCAATGGAGGGGCGTGACTAAACGTCACGTGAGTCGGCCACTTGGAGAGAGTGACAGGCACTTAATCTGTAAGCCCAGCTAACCTCTCTGATCTTGAGGGAAAATTCAAGATGCAGCCTCTGGACGTCAACCTTTAGATGGTTCTGAGTGGATCATCTGAGGCTGCTGGGATTGGGAGTCCACGGGGTGAAGCTCTGCATTCGGTTCTGTGAGGAGCACCCACAAAAGCAGAAGAGAGCATGGACTCTGAGACGGAGATGAGCAAAAGACCCAAACTCACGGTCGGCCCATGCGAGTTGGCATCCAAGCCCTTGGGCTTCCAGGGCCTCTGAGAACGTCTGCTAAATGGAGGGATGTTTCAGAGTGGTTTAATTGGACACATCTGTGTTCGTCCTGAAACACTATTAATGGAGTTCAACGAAAGAGAATTCAATTCAAATCAATTTGGCTAAAATTTATTGAGTACCCACTCCACGTAAGGTTCTGAAAAGGCCCAGATGAACGCACTTAAAGAAGTCTGTGCGCTTTTGAATTTCAAATGACTGGTTCGATATTAGGAGCAATAGACATCCTGTTATCGTTCATCTGAATAATCAGAATTAATTTAGGATTTGATGGCAAACAGAGTCAATTGGTAAGCAGAAAACAGAAATAATTAACCACAACAAGAAATCCAGTTCATTCCAGACCACTGTCCCCCCTTCCCGTGGCCACCTCTGTTCCCACTCCCATGACTCTTCCTGGACCGGCCTGGGAGGGCGGCTGGGGAGGAATTCTGAGGTCCTGCAAAGGCAGGAGGAAAGCAAGGCCTTCCGGAGAGGCCAGGTTTCAGAGAGAAGCCGTAGTCAGCCCAGGCTTCCTCCAGGAGAAGGGGCCACCGCAGAGCCTCTGTGCCTTGAACTTTCACCAGGAGATCGGGCTTCTGTGTAAGACAAGGCACGTTCTCAGTAGCTAAGGAGGCGCGAGGAGTGGAACATGTCGGCCCGGTCAGTTCTCGATCTGGAGTGCCCTGGAGTGGCCGGGATGTTCCTGGTCCTCAGACATGCTGGAGACGGATCCCGGGTTGGGAGTGCAAAGGCCGGCGCCTGTGGAGCTGGAAGGGCACATTTCCTCTGTGCACAGTGACGTCTCCCCGTGGGGCATGGAGAGCCCGGCTCAGGGTGAGCCTTGAGGATGTCCCGTCCTGCTGCCCTCTGCTTACTGCAGGCAAACAGGCTTCCGGTGACTTCTTCTCTCGCTCGGGCGCTTCCATCGGAGGATCTCTTGGGCTCCATCCTCACTGAACTTGGTGAAACTTCACAGGATAGAGGAAACCAACTCAAGTACCTGAACCTGGGCTGATGACCCCTCAGGGGCACAGATGGGACGTCACTTCTGAGATTCAGTCAGACAAGACCAGAGCTTCTGCTTGGTTCATCCTCTGGCTCTTTCTCTCTCTCTCTTTCTCTTGGGGCCCCAGTTGCCATCTGGAGGACACTGGGTGGCCTTGGACTGGCCCACATCATGAGGACCCAGGGCTGGTGGGCAGCTCTGTGAGTGAGCTCACAAGCAGATTCCCACCCTATATGACCCTTGAGGGTCGGGAAGAGACTCGAGGTGATAGAAACATTGGCTGTTTTGGTCGTGGTGGTGACACGCTGGTGAAGCTCTGCGCTTACTGTTCCTCAGTTACACCCCGATGAGCCTGTGGAGGACAGGAGCCGATGGAGAACCTTCGTGTCTCCATTAGGGGTGACACGTACCTGCCGGCATTTCTCAGGTGGTGGAGGAACGAACACGAGCTGAACTTTGTGGTGATTCGATGGCTCCTCTTTCTGTCCGTGTCGGGACGGGCGATGGGACCCGCGGACTCTGCGTGAGTGTCGTTCAGAGTCGGCCCGAGTGAAAAGTCAACAGCTAAAAAGTGGAGTCATCTCGGAGAATAGACAGTTTTGCCTTTTTGGAGGAAAGAAAGGGGCCAGAGACCAGGCTGAACCCAGGGGCAGTCGGTGGGAGGGACGAGCAGACTGTGGAGGGGCAGCAGGGGCAGAGTTCTGGGGCCAAAGCAGAGTTCATGGACGGGGAAGCGGGTCACAGCCGACAGCAAACTGTAAGAGGGAGAGAGGCCCACGTGGGGAAGGTGGGTGATGCTGTCCCCTGCCGTCTGTTCCCAATGAATCTCTCAAAAGGGAGGAGAAAGAACAATCGGCCCAGCCAGCGTCTGTGGATGCGTCTCTGACTGCTGAGCATTGTCCATTGCACGGGGCTTGGTGAACAAGTGGTCACCGTGGACGGCAGCCTCCCAAACCCTGTGGATGGACAGGCTGGGCCAACAGCCTGTGGGACCAGACAATGCACCAGGGTGATTTCTTCTGATCCACCTTGACTTAACTGGAAGTTCCACTATCGCTTGTAAGAGCCGTTTGTATCAATACTGGAAATGCCTAGCTATGGTGAATCATCTCTTCCACCTCGAAATCTGTTTCGCTACCATTTCGGGTTTTGTGGAATATGGCATTTATTGTTACTGCTACTTATTCTTTATGCACAGTTCCATTGCACTAGCATCCAAAGAGGAAAGACTCAGAGCCATATCCCAGCTCCCGGAAAATAACTAAAATCACTATTCACAAAAAAACGAAAAAATGGGTTAGTCCATGAAAAGCCCTTTTAGGAAAACTTCAATTTCTGAGATTGTTTAAGGAGGAAGCAGGTCTCCTAGAAAGATTTTATTTCCAACTCAGGCTTAGTCAAGGGGAATCCTGTGGTTGAGGACAATCGGACTGGCGACTGCTCTGGAGGGAAATGCCGTGGAACAGAAGGAGCTGCTGTGATCCAGAGCCCGGGCCAGTAGTGACTTACTGCGTACGGGCTGTGCAGCCTCGGGCTGAGCACTGGCCCTCTCTGTGTTGGGCATTCTCATCTGAAGGAACAATGTGCCCCATGAGCTGCTCCAGCATTAAAAGAGGTCGTGTGTACACAGTTCACGCTACCCAGGAAGACGCTACTCATCTGTCTCTCAGTTCTACCCACTATTTTCTCCTAAAATATCCAATTACATTTTGTTCTTAAACAGTGATGACTATTTTTAATTCAAAGGCACTTCTCAGAATATAACGTGGAAGCCATTAAATTTCCTACTCACAGCTGCTACTGATTTCATTCTGATAATTTTGCATAAATATTGAGGAATAGAAACCATCTTCAACATTCATGGTAAATCCTTGTGTGAAGACGACGTGTTCTGTGTGGATGCTCCACGGGCTGGGTCATCTGGAAAAGAAGCCGTCTCTGTGAACACGGTGCAGAAGAAAGTCGTCTCTGGGAGCCGAGGGCCCAGTCTGTTTACTGCTCCCACAGCGTGCTATATGACCCACGGTGGAGCCCCAAGCTTCTTGGAGCCTCAGTTTACCCATCTATAAAACAGGAGGCTAGGGCACCTGATCTCCAGGTTCTGTTCACACTGTGATCCTCGAGGGTGCTGGGTGGGAATGGTTTTGAGTGTCTCCTCAAAATTCCCTTCTCTGAATTGTCCCCAAACCAAACTGCTAACAGTTGGGGCTTTGGGGGCAAAAGGTGAGGTGGGATCATGGTTTATTTTACATAAACACACACATATTTTACTTACCAAGTTTTCTAAGTACATGTGGCCCCTACAGTCATCCAGTCAGAAGAGGGAAAAAGGATTCCAACTCCATCAACATGCAGGAGCACAGACATGCGTGGACATCCATGCACATGCATGTGAGAGCACACGTGTGTGGATGGAGGCACATAAACGGGGTCCCCAGGATTCGGAGCTGTCGTCATCCTTCAAAGACACACACCTCTCGTCAAAGCCTTCTGTTGCCCCTAAACGGGAAAAGGATGTGGCTGAGCTCAGTGGGCGCCTGGTCGTGTCTGCGTGAACCTGACTCCAGCATAGGTGTCCAGAGGAGAGCTGAATTTTATTCATCTCTCTGTGCCTGAACCTGGCACCATGATGGGCACTTATAAATGCAAGCGGGGTGAAGGCTACTGTCAAGATTTGCTCCATTGGTGAGAGAGCACGGACAGGCTGATTCTCTGCCACCCAGTAAAGTTCTGGTGAGTAAATACGTCTTCTGCCTCATGGAGAACAGAGGCCCTTCTGGAGAGCAGGAATAGGCCTCCACTCTGGAGCTGCGCAGATCCGATTGGGGGTCCCAGCCCCGCTGTTCGCTGGTTGTGTGGTTCCTTGAGATCTTTAAGTCTCTCCGTGGAGAAGCGTCCTGTGATCATTTCGTTGTGGTCATCACGTAAGACTATGCTCGGGGTTCTTCCTCACCTCAGCTGGTGGCGCCGATTTTCAAGCAAGGAGCCAGGAATCCTACCAGACCCGCGTGTGACCCAGGGTCTCTCCGTCAGGCCCATGGTCCCGTGTTTAATCCCTCACCAGCTCTGCCAGTTCTATTTCCCAGACATGCCCGCAGCCTCCTGCTTCTCTCTCTGCGGCCTCTGCCTTTCCCAGTGTCTCTGACCTTCTCCAGATCATCCTTGAGAAGTCTTCCTCAGCTCCCTGCCTCCTGTCTCCCCTCCTACAGCTCACTGTCCACGTGCAACCTGTCATCGTTCCTAAAAGTAAATGCTGGCATGGCTCTCCCTTCTGTGCAGCTGCTTTTTGCACTTAGAACAAAATCCAGATCCTGTGTGGGCCAAGCAGGCTGCTCGTGTGACATCTCCAGCCTGGCCCTCTGGGGGCCACACACTGGATCCCTTCTCCCCACCCAGAGACTTCTTACATACATGTCAGCTCTGTGGAGTGTCCTGGCCCCCCACTCAGATCAGGGTTTTCCAGCCTCCCATGCCCCCGGCCCCACTTTACTCCTGTGCTGTTAGCCACATGGTTTGGTAATGTATTCACTTATTTTGTTTGCCTATTTCTATCTCACCCATTGGACCTGAAGATATGCAGAGCAGCCCAGGTGGATGCTATGCCCACTGTGTATCCAGTGCCTTTCCTGGTGCTTGTGCTTGATGAAGGAATGAAGGAATGAAGGGATGAAGGAATGAAGGCATGAAATAATGAAGGGATGAAGGGATGATGGGATGAAGGGATGAAGGGATGTTGGGATGAAGGGATGAAGGGATGATGGGATGAAGGGATGAAGGGATGATGGGATGACTGATGGGATGAAGGGATGATGGGATGACTGACGGGATGAAGGGATGATGGGATGAAGGGATGAAGGGATGATGGGATGACTGATGGGATGAAGGGATGATGGGATGACTGACAGGATGAGGGGATGATGGGATGACTGATGGGATGACGGGATGGTGGACCTGCAGCGTGATGGCTCCCAGAGCCCATGGCTACCTCTCCCTTTCGTTATCTGTGGGAAAGAAGCAGCCTTGTGCTGCCCCTTGAGTGTAAAAGCTCAAGAAGAGAGCTGATGGCCACACATCCATTCTGTAAAGATGTAGAGAACTGACTGAATATCTCTTCTCCTCAAAGGCCATGTGTGATATTATGCAAAGCCTCAGACCCAACCAAACACGCCGAGCATGGTTGGGACAGCCGGCATTGACGGAGTGCTCACAACATCACGTGCATTATCTCAACTAATGTCCACACGACCCTGTGAGATCAGGAATCATTATTTTTACTCCAATGTAGTATGACGATGCATAAGGAGAAGCAGAAACTCATAAGCGGGTGCACATTATTTATAATCGCAGATGCACAAAGAACTTCTTATGAAAATGGACAAAATGCTCTCCTCTACCTAGCTGGAGGCTCTTTTTATGTGTGTTCCATGTACTGTTCTTTCTTCAGATGAACTTGAATTTGAGAGTAAATACATTAAAATGAATCTTATGGGAAATTTGATGGCTTTGTATCTATAAACAGATCTGCTTTTCTTCAAAGAAGGTGAATATTTTCTCCGTGTCATGATAGAAAGATAAACAAGGCATGACCAGTTCTCAGAAAGCTCTCCTTTACTAGGGAAGATGAACACGTGGATACCAAGGAAATACAGTGGGAGACCCGCAGAAAGGATTTGTACACGGGACAGAAGTAGTTCAGAGGAGGGCAGTGAACATTTTTAAAAACCCATCTAACTGTCTGCTATCCATCCTTCTCTCTTAATAGCACCCATTAGTTCCCTTGGGAGATGTGGTCTCTTGCTCGTTGGCTGCAGTCTTGAGGGACAGAAAATTGGGGTGCCTGCCCTCCCCCGGGGAAGACATAGCACCCCAGAAGCTTCTCCATGTACAGTCTCCTTCTGCCCCCTGTGTCCACAGTCAACGGTGGATCGTGACCCTTGCTGGGCTGGGCCCACGGGAGGCTGTGGTCTCCTTGCCCTTTGAATGGAGATCTCCGTCCAGCTTATTCCCGCCATGAGACCTCCTGGCTCTCTGGGGCTTCTGGGGCCCCGCTTCTCCCAGGCTTCCCATCCATCCTGCGGCCGCTAACATCCTGCCAACAAATTCCCTTCCACTCTGGTATCTAAAGTAGTTTTTGTTGAGTACAACCAAAGCCCGCTAATATAGGAGAGGGAAGTTAATGGTGCGGGCGAGGAGGAAGCAGGGGACACCTGTGCTGTGGGGGCTGTAAAGGACGAGGGGAAGTCTCTGGATGAGCAAGAGGCAAGTGGCGGGCAAAAGGGTCCCAGGACCCTGTGAGCCGCGAAGCTCAGAGTTGCTGGTGCGGCCGGCCCAGGGGCCTGACCAGCAGGGGTTTCGTGCAGCTGGTGGGGAAAGGGCTGTGCACCCCGTCATTGACTCACTTTGGACCCCTGAGTTTTCTGTTGAGAGTGGAGAAGAGGAGGCTGTGTTGGGTTCATTTGACAGGTTTCGGATCAGTGTCTGAGTTACCGATTTCCACGCCAGATGAGTCTCTGCTCACCAGCAAACAACGGATCTAAAACCTTTCCCCTTTCTTTTTCAGCATTCAGGAATCCTCTCCATAAATCACATTTTCCTGCTAACAATCAGTTGAAATGAGAGACTGCAGCCATCTGGTTCACGGGAAATAGCTGAGGGCATCGCATCCAGGGTGTGTGGACTCCCTGGCCAGGGTCACCTGGTGGGAGCTGGCTGGGGCCAGACGTGCTGACCATGGGACCGTTCACCTCTGCTGCTCGCTCGTCCACTCTCATCGGTTTTCCTCCATCTTCCTTTCTCTGTTGAAGTCTCTCAGTCTGTTTCTTTATCCTTCCTCTCGGCTCCCTCTGGGCCCCAGTGTCCCTGTCTCCTGTCCTCCCCATCTCTCTTCCTCTTCCTTTCCTGGCATCCTGATGGCAGGGTATGTGGGCCTCACAGGGCTGGTCTGTTGGACTGTGCAGACCTGAGCCGAGAGGAACCGTGGAAGTGGCGAGGGCAGTGGGGCAGCTGTGTGCCACTTGACGGGGACCTGTCCTGAGAGACGCGTCATCGGGGATGTCGTCATTGTACGAACACCATAGACGCAGATGATACAACCTCCTACACACCTGGGCCATGTGGTGCTAACCTTATGGGACCACCGTCACCTATGCCATCCCGTTGTTGACCGAAAGGTCATGATGTGCGCACGACTGTATGTGCATAATCCTGGGCACAGGCACCACCACCATCACCTCCCCACCATCTTTGGGGGGAAGGTCTGAGAAAGATCTTTGTGAGCACCAGGAGAGTCTGAGATCCCCAGTGTGGACTGTGTGTGAAGTCACCTGTATTCTACAGAGGAGAGTGTTATAAAGTGGGGATCAAGCCGTGACCTCCACGCCCATCGTCTGGCCTTGCTACGCTGGTTGGTGGTGCATCCGTGGTTTACATGAGCAGCCGCAGTTTCTCACAAATCTGGCCACAGCCCAGCATCAATGAGGAAGGCTGGCTTCTCTGCACAGACGGGGGGCAGGGGCCGCGCTGTGCGAGTGTTGGGTGGGGGCAGGGCGATCAATTATGTGCTGGTGGGAGGAGGGGTCTCACCCACACCTGGACCCTCCCCCTGGATTTCAGCTGGTGTTTCTGAGCATTTCTCTCGGCCTGAATGAGAACAGCTAGTCTGCAAACAAATGCAAACCTGCTACCTGACAGCCCCGCGGGGCTGACCTTGGGGGCTCCTCCCACACCTGGCTGCTTTTAGGGCGCTGGCTTTCTAGCTGCCTTGGCTGGTGTTCGCTGCTGGGACCCCCGAGGCTGGGGGCTCCCAGACACAGGCTGACCCGGCTCTGGAGGGATGCTGTGAGGCTGCCTGCCCCCCGCCTCCCAGGTCCTCTCCTCTCCTGGGAAGGAGAGCGTCGGGTGTGGACCCTCGGGCCCCACGACAGCCTTGTTTTATGCAGCTGTTGCTCCTGATGCTTTGTCTGTGTCCCATCGGAGAACAAATCTTGAGATTTCTGGAGAAAGTCCCCCTCGAGCCCCACCGTGCGTCCTGCGCCTAAACGTGGTAACTTCTGAAAGAAGGGCCTGCCGCCCCTCCCACCCCGCACGGCCCCTCCTCTGTGGGAACGTGGAGGCCTCCCTCTAATTAACGAAGTTTTGTTGTTCGAGGCCATCTGCCCGCTCCTCAGCGGCTGCATCGAGTGATTAATGGGCTGCTCGCGCCCCGGCTCCCCCTCTCCTTACTGTACCTGGAGGCTTGGAGGGGCTCGTGAAGACAATGTTGAAGTTGACATGTGGCCTCGCACTCCCCATGACCCTCAATCTGGGGCTCCCACAACCTCTTTCTAAGCAGGGGGCTCATTAACGGGCCCCAGCGCGATGTCGGGCAGCCAACCTGCCACCCTCTCTAACAGGGGCCCTCCTGCTCCGCTCGCTCTTAATTAGTACCGTCTGTGCCCAGCCCCTTGTCCAGCAGGACGACCACACCCTTCTGCACTGGGTCGGGCAAGAAGGCTCCGCTGGACCCATGGCCGGGATGTGTCCAGGTTGGTGAGTGGCCTCCACTCTGTCCTGAGTCAGACCTTCTTCACTCATGCTCATGTTTCTCCTACCACCCCACCCCCGTCCCCGTTCCCAGCTTCTGGCACCTGGTGCCTCATTCGGAGCAGCCGTCCTCCTCAGCCACCGGGATAGGACGGCACCTGCACCTGGCTCCAGGCTCCAGGGAGAAGGGCCACCTCTCCCCAGCGTTCTTCAGCGGGGGACACACTGAGCCCCAGGCGGAAGCACAGCTGCTGTGAAAGGGGAGGCCTCTCTTCACAGGAACAGCCTGGGGGGACACACGGCAGGTCCTTGTCGAATACTCGTAAAAGGATTGGAAAGTAAGCTCCAGAAGTCTGCACAGACTGGGAGCATCTTTTCGCAAAGTTGAGGCCAAGCAGACTAGACAGTGCCCAGGCTGGGCTTGTGCGTGTGTGACGAGGCTGCCAGAGGGGAGCTGGGGAGGGCACAGAGGCACATGCCCTGCTGGCAGTGTTCGGGATTCTGGATTCTGATGGCGGGCGCACATGCATTCACTGTGACGCTAACACAAACACACGTGGAGAAAAAGAGTCAGAACAAAAGGCCACAGAGAGAAGAGGCTGGGACCTCCAGGCTGCTGGTCTGAGTCCTGCCCATGCCCGTTGTCCCTGGGCCAGCTCTTTCCTCCTAGGATCCATTTTGGGGTTTACCATCAGAGGGTGGCTGCTGGCCAGGAAGCTGGTGGACAGTGGTGGCCTGGACACCCATAAGGAACGCTGCCACAGCCTGGATCCCAACAAGAAACACTGTCACAGCCTGGATCCCAACAAGAAACACTGTCACAGCCTTGATCCCAACAAGCAGGCCTATGTTAGCTCCTGGCCCAGGGGTAGGTGGACACAGGCACTTGTGGGGTCGGGAGGAGCATGCTGGATGGGGAGGACGTGGGAGGTGAGTGTCCATGGTGCCGGCGCTGTGAAGTCTCCCAGCCACATGGGGCCCCCACGGAGTCCCAGATGTCTGTGGGGGTGGTGAGACACAGCCGAGGCCCTTTGCTCTGGGCCTAACCCTGGGTGGTCAGTGCATTCCAGGGCGTGCTGGAGCACGTGGCCAGGATGGACCCGTGGGAGCGACTCTGAGTCTACAGAGCAGAGGGTGGAGCAGGCGGTCTGCATGCGGCAGGCGTGGGGCTGGGACCTGGGACCTCCTGTCCGGAAGCCCCAGCTCCATCGGGGCCCTGAGGTCTGGGACCGGAGGGACCCAGATGCCCACCATGGGTATGGGGCACGCTCCCATGACGCAGGCCTTGCAAGGGGTGAGTGTGGAATGAGTGGGGGGAGGGGACATGGAAAACGCCTAATTTTGGAGTGACCCCTGAATGAACACTTGGTCCAGAGTTGCGTTCATTCTGCCTGGAGCCAAGGCAGAGAGCTGCCAGGTGTGGATGTGGCCAGTCAGCACCTCTGGAGGAGGCAGCCCCAGGGGACAGGTGGCAGTGCCAGCCCTCAGCTCTGCACGCACGCACGCCTCTCCTCAGGACCCCGCTCAGGAGGCGGTGAGCCTGGGAGGGAGGAACCGGAACCAGGGGCAGCTCCTGGGGCCGGGGGTCTCAGGACCAGTGCTGGGCCCACTGTTTGCCAAGCTCTCACAGGGGCCATCTGGGGCCCAAATGAGTCCCACC